>NC_138768.1:99319517-99802017 GCF_965119305.1 Pelophylax lessonae
ATATCGGTTTTTCGTTGCCGATACCGATATTTTAACCATTGCATATCGGTATCGGCCGATATGGGCTGATATTTTGTACGTTTAAAGTTTTGAAAAATAAAGACAATTTTTGACACAAATTTGGTACTGAACATGTGGGGTAGGTCTTTTAGCTGTAATGTGCAGTCTTTCCTTCCCTCCCTGCCTGTCAGGAATCCCGTGTGAACCTAGTTTAGTGTCATTAAAATCCTAGAATCCACTTTATTCGTGTTTTATATAATGTCCAGTGTGTGTTTTTGTAATAGAATAGTGGGAAATACCTTTATTACATCGCTGCTCCGGCCTCTCGCTGCTAATCTCCCACTCTGCTGTTTTCTCCTCTCATAGCTGTCAGAGGAGGATCTCAGCCCCTCCCCTCTGCATTGCACACAGAAGTGCCGGGTATTAGATTAGAATAGTGTGAAATACCTTCATTACATCGCTGCTCCAGGATTTCCCCGCTAATCTCCCGCCCTGCTGTTTTCTCCTCTCATAGCCATCAGAGGAGGATCTCAGCCCCTCCCCTCTGCAGTGTATACAGAAGTGCCGGGTATTAGATTATTATAGTGTGAAATACCTTTGTTACATCTCCCGCTCTGCTGTCCTTCTTTCCTTCCCCACTGACAGCTGGGAGTCACAGAAGGGCCAAGCGGCGATGTAATGAAGATATTTCACACTATTACATTACAAAAACACACTGGGCATTATATAAAACACCAATAAAGTGGATGCTAGGATTTTACATACACTAATATTACATGTAAAAAAATATACCAAAGTATATTCCCCGCGCAAATGATAATTATTACAATGTTGTATATGGATACTGATATGTAAGAAAAAAATGTATTCAAAAATATGTATAGGAATAAATAGATAAAGTGAATGGTGCAGCAGCAGCTATAGGTAATAAACGGAAATACAATATTACATACAGTAATATCGGCAATATCAGTAACCTCCGGGGCCGATATCGATATTTCGGGGAAAGTGCATATCGGCCCTCGATATATCGGCCCTGACGATAATCGGTCGATCCCTACTTCCTATCACACTCCAGCCCTGCTGTACAGGGACTGCAAGAGGCTGACACGAGGTCAAATTCAGGTAGCTATACTGCTTGTATTTAAAAACACTTGTATTAATACATTAAAGATGGTAAGACTGCATTAATTTCTGTCTATTTTATCTGACTAGTGTTCAGCTTTAACCGCTTGCTGACTTCCTTATAGCAGATTTAAAGCTACAGGGCGGCCATGCTGTGCAGAATCATATATATATATATCTATATATATATATAGATATATAGATATATATATCTATATATATATATATATATATATATATATATATATATACAGTATGTGATTCTGCACTTCCGGGTAGGGGCTTGCATCCGCACCGCCGGCGTGCCACTTCTGCTGTGATTTGTCACAGCAGAAGCCGATCGGCGGGTGCCAGCCAAAGTCAGGAAAACACACAGAAGGCAGAGCTCCGTCCTGACAGGGGGGAAGGGATGGATTTTCTGTCCCTGCAAAGCAGGGACATAAAATTATTCACTTCCCTTAGTAAAAATAGCACACATAGTACACACAAACACTGACTAGGCACACATTTAACTAGCTGTTAAACTAGCTGTTTAACCCCTTCCCAAACAGTGTCATTAGTACAGTGACAGTGCATATTTTTAGCACTGATTACTGTAGTAATGTCACTGGCACCCCCAAAAGTGTCAAAAATGTCAGTTAGGGGTGCGATCTGTCCGTCCCAATGTAGATGTCCCGCCAAAAATCGCAGATCGCCACTGTATTAGTGTTACTGGTTCCCACAAAGTGTCAAAAATGTTAGTGTCAGAATGTCCGCTGCAATATCGCAGTCCTCTTATAAGTCACTGATCGCTGGCATTACTAGTATAAAAAAAAAATTCCTGTATATATCCCATAGTTTGTAAATGCTGTAACTTTTGCGTGAACCAATCAATTTACGCTCATTGGGATTTTTTTTACCAAAAATATATAGCTGAATACATATTGGTCTAAATTTATGAAAACATTTGATTTTTTTCGATTTTTTTTATTGGATGTTTTATAGCAGAAAGTAAAAAATATTGTATTTATTTAATCAAAATTGTAGGTCTATTTATGTAAAAACGCAGTGGTGAGCAAATACTGCCAAAAACGAGCTCTATATGTGGGTAAAAAAATGGCCTGGTCATAAAGGCGGCTAAATTTTCAAGAGGTCAAATGGTTAATAAACAAGCTAACTAATGTTTCCTTAGATGTATGAAGAGATTTTCTGCATAGGAAAAACAGTGGTTACTTTTCCTCATAGGTGTGCACAGCCTATTGCATTAGGATGTGCACCCCAAAGCTCAAACACACGTGTATGTTTATATATACTGATGGTGTCAGTAGATCAGCGGATGGTGTTAGTATGCCAGATATTGGCGTCAGTAGTTTTTAATTATTAATTTAACAATTTTGTTATTTTTTTTCTACAATTTTTTTTTTAGGAGCTTTGGTGAAATATCAGGGGTCTAAAAAGGGAGAATCTGCACCACACGGGGTGACTGGGGTGTGCCCAGGCACACCTGGCACGCCTATGTCTTTCCTCCTATAATGCTATCATTATACAGCTGTGACACTGGGGCAAAAATGGGGAGCCTTAGGCTGGGTTCACAATTCTGCAATGTGGGAACGTGCGTAAATAATGCAGCGTGCAAAAATGCACATGTTGCGCAATAGTGTGCTGCGGTGCCATTCATTCCTAATGGTCCCCCAATTCACCTTGGCAAAGGCCGTACTCCACAACGCATTGTAACACACTACCATGTCTTCCAGTGCCCGGTGTTACAAAAAAATAGCACATTCACCTCTTTCAGTGCAACACCCGGCATTGTCTTGAATTGTCTTCAGACATTGCATACTCACTGGGGAAAGCTGCCAAGTGTTGTAGTGGAGTACAGGGAGACTGAAAAGTATGGAGCATTGAACGATATGTCAATGCTGAGAAAGTACAGATCATAAAACCCATCCCTTTCATACATTCATCTCATTCTTGGTGTACAGCTCATTTGCAATTCTGGTTACTACCTGTAATATTAATAAGAGGTCTAAGAAACCTGTCATTACTATAATTTATTTAGAGATTTGTACTCATTCACCCACATCACCAGAATACAGGGATGCCACGCCAGCTGATCTCACTTTTATTTTATGAACTTAATATTTTGTGTGCTCTACCAAAAAGCACAGAGCATTAACTAAAGAGAGTATATATACATATATACTGTATATCAGATTAATGTAAATATTATCAATATGTGTTAATGATTTAAAACCTTGTTTATATACAGTACATATATAATTTGTTATTATACAGTATATACATGTGGACAGCTGTATTTGTTCATTATATTCAGGTTCCTCTTGCTGCTTTTCATTGCTACACAGTGGTTGTGATCAGGCCCGGACTGGCTATAGGGCACACCAGGCACTTGCCTGGTGGGTCAGGGCCGCAAGCCTCTCCACGGCCGCCCAGCTGCCAATTTAGTTTAGCCATCAGCGCTGAGGGGATGGAAACATGAAGGGGAAGGGGCTTGAGGAGACACCTTCCGTCTCTCCATGACTGTAGGCCAACCAGTATAGTTCAGCAGTCAGTGCCAGGGGCATGACCATGAAGGGGGGAGGAGCTAGAGGAGACACCTACGGACATATGGCAGCCAGTATAGCTCAGTCGTCTGAGCCAGCGGCGTGACTTTGAATGGGTAGGAGCTATAGGACTCACCAGCCGTATACACCATGGAGTCAGATCAGGGAGAATGTGAGTGCAGCTCCCCTGTAATCTGGATAGGAGGAGCAGATGCATATAGAAGAATCATACTCTCCTTTTCCTCCTGCAGACTCTGAAAGCCTGCAGGAGGGAGAGGAGGAGAAGCAGGTATTCAGAGACTGCAGGAGGTAAAGGAGAGAATGATCCTTCTTTATGCAGCTGCTCCTCCTATCCTGCTTCTTTCTGCTGCCCCCCTGTGCTCTCGGCCCCCCGTGTTCTTTGCCCCTCATGCTCTTTATCCACCTCCCCCCCCCAGTGCTCTCTGCCTCCCCCCGTGCTCTCCACCTCCTCCCTCGTTCTCCGCCCCCCATGCTCTCTGCTTCCCCCCGTGCTCTCCGCTTCCCCCGTACTCTCCGCTTCCCCATGCTCTCCACTTCCCCCCATGCACTCCACTTCCCCTGTTGTCTCCTCCTCTTCTCCAGTGCTCTCCAGCCCCCGCAGTGCTCTCCAGCTTCCCCCCAGTGCTCTTCAGCCCCCTGTGCTCTGTGCCTTCCCCCCAGTGCTCTCTGGCCCCCCTGTGCTCTCCGCCCCACCCCATGTTCTTGCTTCCTCCTGTGCTCTCTGACCCCCTATGTACAGTATAGATGTGAATAATCAAGATGCTCATGTAGCAAACATATAGAACATCCACTGGAAGTGTGACAAACATATGTACAGCGCCAATAGCACCTGTGTAATATAATTACCTTTTATGATTGTAATATCTTCTATGATTGTAAACTCCATTTATTGGCAATAATGGTATTTTGTTCCTGATTAAAGAGGTTGTAAACCCATGAACGTTTTTTTTTCTGTAACCTGAAAGAGAAACGCATAATGAGCTAGTATGCATCGCATACTAGCTCATTATGAAATACTTACCTAAGAACGAGCCCCCGCCGTGCGCTCACTCACCTGTATGACGGGCGACATGTCCAGTCGCCCGTCTTCCGGGATCGCGGCATCCGGCCATCTGATTGGCTGGAGCAGCGGTGACGTCACTCCCGCGCACGCGCGTGGGATCCGACGGTCACGGCACGGGGCTCTGAAGAAACGGCGCCAGCGTCACTGGCTGCATGTAAGGTAAATATCTCCTAAACGGTACATGTTTAGGAGATATTTACAGTACCTATAGGTAAGCCTTAATATAGGCTTACCTATAGGTAAAAGTGTCAGAGGAGGGTTTACTTCCTCTTTTAAGGTGTGCGTATATATATATATATATATATATATATATATATATATATATATATATATATATATATAATACATTATGGCCACTAGATGTCGCCTACAATCATCTGGGATAAATATATTACACAAAATATGACAGGTGTCATTAGATCATTAGAGCTGTGTGGATGTTTGTGACATTTGTTCCGCAAACATTTTATACATAGACCTCCTACATTGCTTCCCTTCTAGATTGTAAGCTCTAATGAGTAGGGCCCTCTGATTTCTCCTGTTTTGAATTGTATTGTAACTCTACTGTCTACCATCATGCTGTAAAGCGCTCCGCAAACTGTTGGCCCTATATAAACCCTGTATAATAATAATAATAATCTCTGAAGATATAAGTCATAAAATGTATAGACAGACCTACCAGGGGAGGATATAGATTTTCTGTCCTAGATCAACAGGAGACGTTTTGGATATTCACTTTGAACACACATTTACCAGGTGGAATCAATTCTGAATGGGATGTATCCCACTATTATATATAGTGCTTGACACCTCTGGCTGCCATTTCTGCCCCCTGTGCTTGTTCTGTCAGTTTATATGTGTTATGATCATTGTGAGTTTTTTTTTTTATTCCAAATTCTGATATTACAAACTTTATAGGATTAGATGTAGTTCAGGTAAATTGATACAGATGTAGCACCCTACAAGGTAGGTGCTAGGTAAAAGCATAATGGGCCTTAGCTGCCTAACAGCAGGGCCATGAATTTCAGCTGGACTGTCATGTCTCCCAGGTGTGGCTGCTGAGAGGGGAGTCTCTCCACTGGTTCCATGAGAGGATTCTCATTGGACAGTGGAGGAAACCCAATCAGTGGCCCATTCAGGCCTGTATCTACCACAGAAGGCAGATTCTGCCGCAGAAGATTCTGGGAGTGGGTATAAGTTTGAGGGGAATGCATGATGCATCGTCTTTGGTGGGAAGCAGAGTCCCAGGAGGGAGAGTAAGGCTGTCTCTCCTCCTGTCAGAAGGATCGGGTGTCTCGGGTGGCTGCCTGAGAATCCAGGAGGGAAAGCTGAGCTGAGTTGCAGAGAGGATCCGCTGTGCCGAGGACCAGCAGAGGAAGAGGGGTTCAGTTCCAGAAAAGCCTTCCAAGGTCGTGAGTACTGTGAACTGCCCCCCGGGGGTTTGCCTAGTGTAGAGGGGACCACTCCGGTGAAGGTCCCAGGAATCCTGGACCCTGAAGTGTCAAGGGGGGTTGCCTAGTAAGAGGACCCTGGAAGTGTAGAGAGGGCGCCAGCGGTTGGGCCCTGAAGATTTAAGTGTGCAGTGTTAGGAGTTGCAGCAGCACAAGCAGTTACAAGAAGCTACCTCAGTCAATGAAGGACTGGAGGGAGTTATATGCAGGACTTTTGAGCTAGACAGAGTGTCAAGAGTCAAGGATTGGTACAGTCCTGGATCTTCTGAGTTAACCAAGGAGTTAAAGTCGAAGTTTCAGCACTTTCAGCAGAACAGTATCTCAAGCGCCAGGTCGGCATTCAGCTGCCGTCTGGACAGCGCTAACAGGCATCTTTTCTACAAAGTGTCCCAGTTAAACCTAGTTTAGCCAGAGGAGTATCCCACTCATTCCCTTCTCCCATCCCCATCATAAAATAAACAAAACAAACCAAAGATGCCGGAGTGGTCATTATCTCAGCTCTCACACTTGGGTTTTCAAATTAAATGCGTTGGAAGTGTTTCCGGTAACAATTACACATATAGAAGAGTGCACAATTTTGAGCATTTCAATAGTTTTATTTTGTTTCAAATATAGTTTGAATAAAGTTTTTATTTTTATTGTGGGGTACGGGTAAAGTAACATACAGTATATATTGTATGTGCATATGTTTAATATTTCTTAATATATATTGTGACAGGAAGTCAGGTAAATCTGTGGGTGTTGTCACAGACAGGAGATACATTTCCACCTTGTTTAGAAAATTCACCAATTACTATAGGGTGTCGGCTGCAGAGGTAGCCAGAAAGGTGTAAGGACGTTGAAAAGACTTCAGCTGTTCAGGATGAGGCAATTAAGGCCTCTATAAGTTATCCAGAGGATAATTACTGATTGCTGCCTCTTGAAGCTGTGTGAGTATAGGAGAGCAGTGAGCTGAATGCCTCCTGAAGCTGTGTGAGTATAGGAGAGCAGTCAGCTGAAAGACTTCTAAAGGTGAGGTGATGGACTTTTTCTGTGTGAAGAAAAACAAATGGACATTTTCTGTGTGAAGAGAAAATAAATGGACTATTGATTGTCTGCTGTATGATCAGCAGTGTCTGCCCAGCAGTAGGTTGGGACAGACTCCCTAGATAGGTTCCTGTGTGTGTGAAGGTAGATGCCCACAGCGGCCAGGATTTAATTTGTTTATTTTTGATTTATGCTGTTTTGATGCTTGCACTTGTTTGAAGAAAATTGGAAGAATAAACCATAGACTGTTGTGTTCAACCACTCCTCGGTAGGGTTGAGCGGACACCTAGATGTCCGTGTTCGACGGGTTCGGCCGAACTTTAAAAAAAAGTCCGGGTCCGTGTCCCGGACTTTTATCGAACTTTTCCCGGACACCGAACCCCATTGAAGTCAATGGGGACCCGAACTTTAAGGCACTAAAATGGCTCTAAAACACCAAAGGAAAGGGCTAGAGTGCTGCAAATGGCAGCAAAACGTAATTAAGAGCATGGCAAGTGCTCTGCAAACAAATGTGGATAGGGAAATAACTTAAAACAACAAAAAAAATAGAAAAATAAAACAATGTTCTTCTTCATCTCTGAAGGACGAGGCCCATATGGAGTAGGAGGGAGGTTGAGGTGGTGGTGGATGTGGCGGTGACATAGGCATGCGCACAGGGTGTGCCGGGTGTGCCTGGGCACACCCTAATCACCTAGGGCACATAGCATTGCCAGTGAGGAGATGGGAAAGATCTCCCTCGGACCTGCTCTGCTCTATTTCTCTTTGCCTACAGGTACATGGCCCCGATACATTACTCTCCCTGCTGGCAAACACATGCATGTGTATTTCAACTTTGGGGTGCACACCTTAATGCAATAGGCTGCGCACACCTATGGGTGGTGTAGGTGGAAGCGGCGGTGGAGGAGGACCAGGGCCGGATTAAGAGCATCATGGGCTTGGTGCTGAGGATTTTGAAGGGCCTTAAGGGCCGTGCCTTGCCATGCACCCAGAGGAGGAAGGGTGCAGCCATGCATGCCTAATTCAACATGGGATGCTGTCTCTGAAGCCCATAAACACATCCATGCATCGGCAACTGTCCCTCCTTGTCCGGCCTTCGCGCTGTGTGGGGAGGTTCTGAGGGTGCTGCCTGGGGAAGCGAGCATAGAAGCCAAACTTCTGTGTTTACAAGTGACAGAAGAGCGGTAACAGTGAATATGGCCAACCCGGGGCCTATATAAAAGGTAGGGGCCTGGAGCTGCAGCTCCAATAGCCCCTACGTTAATCTGGCCCTGAGGAGGAGGACGAGGTAGCCAACACTGCTTCTTTTCACAAATTTTAAATGAGGGTACACCCCAAAAGAGTGAGAAAGAGCAAAAATGGAACAATGGGTGGGTAAGGTCGGTATCCATTGCTATTATGCACAAGGTACGGAAAAGTCCCGTGGGATCCATGCCTGGTTCATTTTAATGAACGTGAGCTTGTCCACATTGTCTCTGGACAGGCGGCTGCGCTTGTCTGTTATAACGCCCCCAGCCGTGCTAAATACCCGTTCAGATAATACACTGGCTGCAGGGCACGCCAGCACCTCCAAGGCGTAAAGGGCAAGCTCAGGCCATGTGCCCAATTTGGAGACCCAGAAGTTGAAGGGGGCAGACCCTCATTCACTACATGTAGGCGTGTGCACACATACTGCTCCACCATGTTGGTAAAATGCTGCCTCCTGCTAAGACGTTCCATCTGAGCTGCTGGTGCTGCTGTTTGTTGTGGAGTGCTGACAAAGCTTTTCCACATTTCGGCCATGCTAACCCTGCCTTCTGAGGTGCTGGCGGTGCCCTGGTTGCGTTGGCGACCTCCTCCTCCTCCTCCTCTGCCTTGTGCTTCCACTGCCAGATGGGAATGCCAGCAGCATGGCGTCTACCAGCGTGCGCTTGTACTCGCGCATCTTGCGATCGCGCTCCAGTGAGTGAATTAAGGACGGTACGTTGTCCTTGTAACGGGGATCCAGCAGCGTGGCCACCCAGTAATCAGCACAAGTTAGAATGTGGGCAACTCGGCGGTCGTTGTGGAGACACTGCAGCATGTAATCGCTCATGTGTGCCAGGCTGCCCAGAGGCAACGAAAGGCTGTCCTCTGTGGGAGGTGTATCGTCCATGTCCTCTGTATCCCCCCAGCCACGCACCAGTGATGGCCATGAGCTGGCCTGGGTGCCACCCTGCTGTGAACATGGTTCCATCTCCTCCTCCAGCTCCTCCTCCTCCTCATCCTCCTCATCCTCCAGAACTGTGCCCCTGCTGGACAATTGTGTCCCTGGCGTTTGTGTGTGCAGGAACCCACCCTCGGAGCCCCTTGCGAATGACTGCCCTGAAAGCCTTGGAAATGTTACCTCTTCATCCTCCTCCTCCTCCTCATCCTGTGCCACATCCTCTTCCATCATCGCCCGAATTGTTTTTTCAAGGAGGCATAGAAGTGGGATAGTTAAGCTGAGAACGGCGTCATTGCCACTGGCCATGTTGGTGGAGTACTCAAAACAGCGCAACAAGGCACACAGGTCTCGCATGGAGGCCCAGTTATTGGTGGTGAAGTGGTGCTGTTCCGCAGAGCGACTCACGCGTGCGAGCTGCAGCTGAAACTCCACTATGGCCTGCTGCTGCTCGCACAGTCTTTCCAGCATGTGCAAGGTGGAGTTCCACCTTGTGGGCACGTCACATATGAGGAGGTGAGCGGGAAGGCCGAAGTTACGCTGCAGCGCTGCCAGGCGAGCAGCAGCAGGGTGAGAACGCCGAAAGTGCGCACAAACGGCCCGCACTTTCTGCAGCAGCTCTGACATATCGGGGTAGTTTTTAAGGAACCTCTGCACCACCAAATTCAGCACATGCGCCAGGCAAGGGATGTGCGTCAAACCGGCTAGGCCCAGAGCTGCTATGAGATTTCTCCCGTTATCGCACACCACCAGGCCGGGCTTGAGGCTCGCTGGCAGCAACCACTCATTTGTCTGCTGTTCCATGCTCCTCCACAACTCCTGCGCGGTGTGTGGTTTGTCCCCCAAACAGGCAAGTTGTAAAACTGCCTGCTGTCGTTTACCCCTGGCCGTGCTGAAGTTGGTGGTGAAGGTGTTACGCTGTCCGGATGAGGAGGCGGTAGAGGATGATTAAGCGGAGTAGGAGGAGTTAGGAACAGGAGGCAAACTGAAGCGCCCTGCAATCCTCGGTGGTGGAAGGACATGCGCCAAATTGCTATCCGCCTCAGGCCCATCCGCCACTGCATTTACCCAGTGTGCCGTTAGGGAGATATAACGCCCCTGACCGTGCTTACTGGTCCACGTATCGGTAGTTAGGTGGACCTTGGCACAGATGGCGTTGCGCAGTGCACACCTGATTTTTTCCCCCACTTGGTTGTGCAGGGAAGGGATGGCTTGCCTGGAAAAGTAGTGGCGGCTGGGCACGACGTACTGTGAGACAGCCACCGACATAAGGTTTTTAAAACTGTGCGTCTCCACCAGACGGAATGACAGCATTTCAAAGGCCAATAATTTTGAAATGCTGGCATTCAGGGCCAGGGATCGCGGGTGGGTAGGGGGGTACTTCCTCTTCCTCTCAAGTGTTTGGGAGATGGAAAGCTGAACGCTTCCACGGGACATTGTGGAGATGGTTGTTGGTGACCCAGGTGGTGGTGTTGCTGACAGATCGTCTGTTTGCGGGGTGGCAGGTGCCGGTATCACTACAGATGTG
This sequence comes from Pelophylax lessonae, assembly GCF_965119305.1. Taxonomy (NCBI): domain Eukaryota; kingdom Metazoa; phylum Chordata; class Amphibia; order Anura; family Ranidae; genus Pelophylax; species Pelophylax lessonae. Next base: position 99,330,454 of record NC_138768.1, read on the forward strand.
GCTGGAGCGGCCGAGACTGCAGCAGAAGAGGAAGCAGGATGAGCCAGAGACGTTTCTTGGTTTTGAAGGTGTGTACTCCACTGCAGCTCGTGCTTTGCACTTAGATGCCTGATCATGCAGGTTGTGCTCAGGTTGAGAAGGTTTATGCCTCGCTTCAAGCTCTGATTGCACAGGGTGCAAACCACTCGTGTCCTGTCATCAGCACATTTTCTAAAGAACTTCCACGCTAGAGAACTCCTTTGAGCTGACTTTGGTGCGCTCGTTCCCTTGCTGCGTTGGGCAGTAGCGGGCGTAGTGTCTAGGGCACGGCCGCTCCGCTTCTGCACCCTGCTCCCTCTTCTGCTGTGCTGGTGGCTCTGTGCGACCACCGCCTCTTCCTCCAAACTACTCAGGTCACCTGCATGACGTTCATTCCATGTGGGGTCGAGGACCTCATCGTCCTCCACATCATCTTCCACCCAGTCTTCACCCCTGCCCTCCTTGTCGGTCTCCACAATGCTGAACGCCGCAGCAGTTGGCATCTGCGTTTCGTCATCATCTGAGACGTGCTGCGATGATCCTTGCATGTACTTATCTTGAGAAATAAGTGGTTGGGCATCGCTGCACTCAATCTCTTCCACTTCTGGGGCAGGGCTAGGTGGATGGCCCTGGGAAACCCTGCTGACAGAGTCATCAAAAAGAAGAAGAGACTGCTGTATGGCTTGGGGCTCAGACTGCTTGCCTGATTTGCAAGGGGGTGAGGTGAAAGATGGTTGGACATCGGCTGCAGGTGCCAACTGTGACCTTTCTGCAGTAGACTGGGTGGGAGACAATGTGAAGGAACTGGAGGCACTGTCAGCAGCAAACCAATCTACTATCACCTCCACTTGTTCTGGCCTCATCACTTCTAGGGGCGTATGATGCCCTACCAAATACTGATGCAGGTTCTGTCGCCTACTCACACTTGAGGAAGGTGTTTCACTTGTGCGTGTAGCTGGCACAGATCGACCACGTCCTCTCCTTGCAACAGGAGCTCTACCAGCAGCACCACGACCGAGGCCACGGCCCTTATTTGACGGTCTCCTCATATTTCTGTAATTTAAGATCTTGCCCTAGAAAGGTTTTTATTGAATAGCGGAATAGGAAATATGATCCAAAAAAGTGTATGTATCTCGCACGTACAAAACCACACTAGGCCCCAATTACTATTGTTTCTACCCCTAAAAGGATGGATGAGGAGTAGGAGGAGTATGGAACAGACAGCACCCTCAAATCTTCAGAAGTATGAGATGAACCTCAAAAACTTGGAAAGGTGGATCTCACACGTACCGACACAGACTATCCTGCAATTCAATTGATCCTCAAAGGTTTTTATTGAATAGCGGAATAGGAAATATGATCAAAAAAAGTGTATGTATCTCGCACGTACACCACCACACTAGGCCCCAATTACTATTGTTTGTACCCCTAAAAGGATGGTTGAGCAGTAGGAGGAGGAGTATGGAACAGGCAGCACCCTCAAATCTTCAGAAGTATGAGATGAACCCCAAAAACTTGGAAAGGTGGATCTCACACGTACCGACACAGACTATCACGCAATTTAATTGATCCCCAAAGGTTTTAATTGAATAGCGGAATAGAAAATATGATCAAAAAGAAAGTGTATGTATCTCACACGTACACCACCACACTAGGCCCCAATTACTATTGTTTGTACCCCTAAAAGGATGGTTGAGCAGTAGGAGGAGGAGTATGGAACAGGCAGCACCCTCAAATCTTCAGAAGTATGAGATGAACCCCAAAAACTTGGAAAGGTGGATCTCACACGTACCGACACAGACTATCACGCAATTTAATTGATCCCCAAAGGTTTTAATTGAATAGCGGAATAGAAAATATGATCAAAAAGAAAGTGTATGTATCTCACACGTACACCACCACACTAGGCCCCAATTACTATTGTTTGTACCCCTAAAAGGATGGTTGAGCAGTAGGAGGAGGAGTATGGAACAGGCAGCACCCTCAAATCTTCAGAAGTATGAGATGAACCCCAAAAACTTGGAAAGGTGGATCTCACACGTACCGACACAGACTATCACGCAATTTAATTGATCCCCAAAGGTTTTAATTGAATAGCGGAATAGAAAATATGATCAAAAAGAAAGTGTATGTATCTCACACGTACACCACCACACTAGGCCCCAATTACTATTGTTTGTACCCCTAAAAGGATGGTTGAGCAGTAGGAGGAGGAGTATGGAACAGGCAGCACCCTCAAATCTTCAGAAGTATGAGATGAACCCCAAAAACTTGGAAAGGTGGATCTCACACGTACCGACACAGACTATCACGCAATTTAATTGATCCCCAAAGGTTTTAATTGAATAGCGGAATAGAAAATATGATCAAAAAAAAAGTGTATGTATCTCACACGTACACCACCACACTAGGCCCCAATTACTATTGTTTGTACCCCTAAAAGGATGGTTGAGGAGTAGGAGGAGGAGTATGGAACAGGCAGCACCCTCACATCTTCAGAAGTATGAGATGAACCCCAAAAACTTGGAAAGGTGGATCTCACACGTACCGACACAGACTATCACGCAATTTAATTGATCACCAAAGGTTTTAATTGAATAGCGGAATAGAAAATATGATCAAAAAGAAAGTGTATGTATCTCACACGTACACCACCACACTAGGCCCCAATTACTATTGTTTGTACCCCTAAAAGGATGGTTGAGCAGTAGGAGGAGGAGTATGGAACAGGCAGCACCCTCAAATCTTCAGAAGTATGAGATGAACCCCAAAAACTTGGAAAGGTGGATCTCACACGTACCGACACAGACTATCACGCAATTTAATTGATCCCCAAAGGTTTTAATTGAATAGCGGAATAGAAAATATGATCAAAAAGAAAGTGTATGTATCTCACACGTACACCACCACACTAGGCCCCAATTACTATTGTTTGTACCCCTAAAAGGATGGTTGAGGAGTAGGAGGAGGAGTATGGAACAGGCAGCACCCTCAAATCTTCAGAAGTATGAGATGAACCTCAAAAACTTGGAAAGGTGGATCTCACACGTACCGACACAGACTATCACGCAATTTAATTGATCCCCAAAGGTTTTAATTGAATAGCGGAATAGAAAATATGATCAAAAAGAAAGTGTATGTATCTCACACGTACACCACCACACTAGGCCCCAATTACTATTGTTTGTACCCCTAAAAGGATGGTTGAGGAGTAGGCGGAGGAGTATGGAACAGGCAGCACCCTCAAATCTTCAGAAGTATGAGATGAACCCCAAAAACTTGGAAAGGTGGATCTCACACGTACCGACACAGACTATCACGCAATTTAATTGATCCCCAAAGGTTTTAATTGGATAGCGGAATAGAAAATATGATCAAAAAGAAAGTGTATGTATCTCACACGTACACCACCACACTAGGCCCCAATTACTATTGTTTGTACCCCTAAAAGGATGGTTGAGGAGTAGGAGGAGGAGTATGGAACAGGCAGCACCCTCAAATCTTCAGAAGTATGAGATGAACCCCAAAAACTTGGAAAGGTGGATCTCACACGTACCGACACAGACTATCACGCAATTTAATTGATCCCCAAAGGTTTTAATTGAATAGCGGAATAGAAAATATGATCAAAAAGAAAGTGTATGTATCTCACACGTACACCACCACACTAGGCCCCAATTACTATTGTTTGTACCCCTAAAAGGATGGTTGAGGAGTAGGAGGAGGAGTATGGAACAGGCAGCACCCTCAAATCTTCAGAAGTATGAGATGAACCCCAAAAACTTGGAAAGGTGGATCTCACACGTACCGACACAGACTATCACGCAATTTAATTGATCCCCAAAGGTTTTAATTGAATAGCGGAATAGAAAATATGATCAAAAAGAAAGTGTATGTATCTCACACGTACACCACCACACTAGGCCCCAATTACTATTGGTTGTACCCCTAAAAGGATGGTTGAGCAGTAGGAGGAGGAGTATGGAACAGGCAGCACCCTCAAATCTTCAGAAGTATGAGATGAACCCCAAAAACTTGGAAAGGTGGATCTCACACGTACCGACACAGACTATCACGCAATTTAATTGATCCCCAAAGGTTTCTAATTGAATAGCGGAATAGAAAATATGATCAAAAAGAAAGTGTATGTATCTCACACGTACACCACCACACTAGGCCCCAATTACTATTGTTTGTACCCCTAAAGGATGGTTGAGGAGTAGGAGGAGGAGTATGGAACAGGCAGCACCCTCAAATCTTCAGAAGTATGAGATGAACCCCAAAAACTTGGAAAGGTGGATCTCACACGTACCGACACAGACTATCACGCAATTTAATTGATCCCCAAAGGTTTTAATTGAATAGCGGAATAGAAAATATGATCAAAAAGAAAGTGTATGTATCTCACACGTACACCACCACACTAGGCCCCAATTACTATTGTTTGTACCCCTAAAAGGATGGTTGAGGAGTAGGAGGAGGAGTATGGAACAGGCAGCACCCTCAAATCTTCAGAAGTATGAGATGAACCCCAAAAACTTGGAAAGGTGGATCTCACACGTACCGACACAGACTATCACGCAATTTAATTGATCCCCAAAGGTTTTAATTGAATAGCGGAATAGAAAATATGATCAAAAAGAAAGTGTATGTATCTCACACGTACACCACCACACTAGGCCCCAATTACTATTGTTTGTACCCCTAAAAGGATGGTTGAGGAGTAGGAGGAGGAGTATGGAACAGGCAGCACCCTCAAATCTTCAGAAGTATGAGATGAACCCCAAAAACTTGGAAAGGTGGATCTCACACGTACCGACACAGACTATCACGCAATTTAATTGATCCCCAAAGGTTTTAATTGAATAGCGGAATAGAAAATATGATCAAAAAGAAAGTGTATGTATCTCACACGTACACCACCACACTAGGCCCCAATTACTATTGTTTGTACCCCTAAAAGGATGGTTGAGGAGTAGGAGGAGGAGTATGGAACAGGCAGCACCCTCAAATCTTCAGAAGTATGAGATGAACCCCAAAAACTTGGAAAGGTGGATCTCACACGTACCGACACAGACTATCACGCAATTTAATTGATCCCCAAAGGTTTTAATTGAATAGCGGAATAGAAAATATGATCAAAAAGAAAGTGTATGTATCTCACACGTACACCACCACACTAGGCCCCAATTACTATTGTTTGTACCCCTAAAAGGATGGTTGAGCAGTAGGAGGAGGAGTATGGAACAGGCAGCACCCTCAAATCTTCAGAAATATGAGATGAACCCCAAAAACTTGGAAAGGTGGATCTCACACGTACCGACACAGACTATCACGCAATTTAATTGATCCCCAAAGGTTTTAATTGAATAGCGGAATAGAAAATATGATCAAAAAGAAAGTGTATGTATCTCACACGTACACCACCACACTAGGCCCCAATTACTATTGTTTGTACCCCTAAAAGGATGGTTGAGCAGTAGGAGGAGGAGTATGGAACAGGCAGCACCCTCAAATCTTCAGAAGTATGAGATTGTGTTCACTGTACCCCACAAAGATTGTGTTCACTGCACCCCACAAAGATTGTGTTCACTGCACCTCAAAAAGGATTTTGTTCACTGCACCCCACAAAGATTGTGTTCACTGCACCCTAAAAGGATTTTGTTCACTGCACCCCAAAAAGATTGTGTTCACTGTACCCCCCAAAGATTGTGTTCACTGCACCCCACAAAGATTCTGTTCCCTGTACCCCACAAAGATTGTGTTCACTGCACCCCACAAAGGATTTTGTTCACTGCACCCCAAAAAGATTGTGTTCACTGCACTCCAAAAAGGATGTTGTTCACTGCACCCCAAAAAGGATTTTGTTCACTGCACCCCAAAAAGATTGTGTTCACTGCACCCCACAAAGATTGTGTTCACTGCACCCCACAAAGGATTTTGTTCACTGCACCCCAAAAAGATTGTGTTCACTGTACCCCCCAAAGATTGTGTTCACTGCACCCCACAAAGGATTTTGTTCACTGCACCCCAAAAAGATTGTGTTCACTGCACCCCAAAAAGGATTTTGTTCACTGCACCCCAAAAAGGATGTTGTTCACTGCACCCCACAAAGGATTTTGTTCACTGCACCCCAAAAAGATTGTGTTCACTGCACCCCAAAAAGGATGTTGTTCACTGCACCCCAAAAAGGATTTTGTTCACTGCACCCCAAAAAGATTGTGTTCACTGCACCCCAAAAAGGATTTTGTTCACTGCACCCCAAAAAGATTGTGTTCACTGCACCCCACAAAGATTGTGTTCACTGCACCCCAAAAAGGATGTTGTTCACTGCACCCCACAAAGATTGTGTTCACTGCACCCCACAAAGGATTTTGTTCACTGCACCCCAAAAAGATTGTGTTCACTGCACCCCAAAAAGGATTTTGTTCACTGCACCCCAAAAAGATTTTGTTCACTGCACCCCAAAAAGGACGTTGTTCACTGCACCCCAAAAAGATTGTGTTCACTGCAGCCCAAAAAGATTGTGTTCACTGCAGCTCACACACAGAAAAATGGATGTGGATCACTGACACCTGCCTATCTCCTATCCCACACCACACAGCAATATCGATTGTAGTTTGTAGAACACAGTTTCCCTAAAATTCAGCAGCAGCCTCTCCCTAACAGGATTGAGAAGAGATCGTAGATCGGGACTAAGTGCAGACCCCACACAGCAATATCGATTGTAGTTTGTAGAACACTCTGACCCTAAAATTCAGCAGCAGCCTCTCCCTAACAGGATTGAGAAGAGATCGTAGATCAGGATTGAGTGCAGACCCCACCCCCCACACAGCAATATCGATTGTAGTTTGTAGAAGACACTGACCCTATAATTCAGCAGACTCTATCCCTAAAATGCCTACAACTCGCCCTGCCTAAACACTCCGACCTGTCCCTCAATTCTATCCGGACACAAATGGTTTTTTCCTGCCTGTCTTTCCCTAATCAGCAGCCAGCACGTTGATGTGTGCTCTGTCCCTGATCTAAGCAGCAGAATGAAGACGCTGCGGCTGCCTGGAACTTATAAAGACTTGGTCACATGCTTCAGACGGCCAATCACAGCTACTGAGACATTTGCAGGCATGGCTGGGATGGCTTAAGGCACACCAGTTAAACGATTGTTGATTGGCTGTTGAAAGCCCGCCATGAAAAGAGCGCCAAAGCATGCAAAACCCGGAAATAAAACGACCGAACACGGATTTTTACCCGAACATACAGTAAAGTGTCCGTGTCCGTGTTCGGGTACAAAAAATCCAATTATTCGGTACGAACACGAATAATACAGTCCGTGTTCGCTCAACACTACTCCTCGGCTATCTCCCTGTGTAACGAACCCCCCAAAGGAGTCATCCACACTCGCCACCGAGCTAATCCCTCACAATATCTATTAATATTTGTTTAAGCATTATATTGAAGTTTTAATGATATGTTTATATACAGTGCATCCGGAAAGCATTCAGAGCGCTTTACTTTTTCCACATTTTGTTATGTTACAGCCTTATTCTAAAATAGATCACAATCATTATTTTCCTTGAAATTTTACAAACAATACCCCATAATTATTATTATTATTATACAGGATTTATATAGCGCCAACGGTTTGTGCAGCTCTTTACAATATGAGGGAAGACAATACAGTTACAATACAATTCAATACAGGAGGAATTAGAAGGCATAATGATAAAGTAAAAGAAGTTTGTTTGAAATCTTTGCAAATTTATATATAAAAAAAAACACTAAAAAATACCAAGTACATAAGTATTCACAGCCTTTGCCATGACACTCAAAATTGAGCTCAGATGCATCCTGTTCCCACTGATCATCCTTGAGATGTTTCTACAACTTGAGTACACCTGTGGTAAATTCAGTTGATTGGACATGATTTGGAAAGGCACACACCTGTCTAGATAAGGTCCCACAGTTAACAGTGCATTTCAGAGTGCAAACAAAGCCGTGAATTCCAAGGAATTGTCTGTAGACATCCAAGACAAGATTATATTGAGGCACAGACCCGGGGAAGAGTACAGAAAAACGTCTGCAGCATTGAAGGTCCCAATGAGCACAGTGGCCTCCATTATCCGTAAATGGAAGAAGTTTGGAATCACCAGAACTCTTCCTAGAGAAGACAGCCTGGCCAAACTGAGCGATCAGGGGAGAAGGGCCTTAGTCAGGGCGGTGACCAAGAACCTGATGGTCACTCTGACAGAGCTCCAACGTTTCTCTGTGGAGAGAGGAGAACCTTCCAGAAGAACAACCATCTTTGCAGCACTCCACCAATCAGGCCTGTATAGTAGAGTGGCCAGACAGAAGCCACTCCTCAGTAAAAGGCACATGACAGCCCACCTAAAGTTGAACTCTTTGGCCTGAATGGCAAGCATCATGTCTGGAGGAAACCAGGCACCGCTCATCAACTGGCCAATACCATTCCTACATTGAAGCATGGTGGTGGCAGCATCATGCTGTGGGGTTTTTGTTCAGCAGCAGGAACTGGTAGACTAGTCAGGATTGAGGGAAAGATGAATACAGCAATGTACAGAGATATCCTTGATGAATACCTGCTCCAGAGCGCTCTGGACATCAGTGGCAAAGGTTCATCTTCCAACAGGACATAGACCCTAAGCACACAGCCAGGATAACAATGGAGTGGCTACTGGACAACTCTGTGAATGTTTTTGAGTGGCCCAGCCAGAGCCCAGACTTGAACCCAATTGAACATCTTTGGAGACATCTGAAAATGGCTGTGCACCAACGCTCCCCATTCAACCTAATAAGGCTTGAAAGGTCCTGCAAAGAAGAATGGGAGAAACTGCCCAAATATACAGTGCCTTGCGAAAGTATTCGGCCCCCTTGAACTTTGCGACCTTTTGCCACATTTCTGGCTTCAAACATAAAGATATAAAACTGTAATTTTTTGTGAAGAATCAACAACAAGTGGGACACAATCATGGAGTAGAACGAAATTTATTGGATATTTCAAACTTTGTTAACAAATAAAAAACTGAAAAATTGGGCGTGCAAAATTATTCAGCCCCTTTACTTTCAGTGCAGCAAACTCTCTCCAGAAGTTCAGTGAGGATCTCTGAATGATCCAATGTTGACCTAAATGACTAATGATGATAAATAGAATCCACCTGTGTGTAATCAAGTCTCCGTATAAATGCACCTGCACTGTGATAGTCTCAGAGGTCCGTTTAAAGCACAGAGAGCATCATGAAGAACAAAGAACACACCAGGCAGGTCCGAGATACTCTTGTGGAGAAGTTTAAAGCCGGATTTGGATACAAAAAGATTTCCCAAGCTTTAAACATCCCAAGGAGCACTGTGCATGCGATAATATTGAAATGGAAGGAGTATCAGACCACTGCAAATCTACGAACACCTGGCCGTCCCTCTAAACTTTCAGCTCATACAAGGAGAAGAATGATCAGAGATGCAGCCAAGAGGCCCATGATCACTCTGGATGAACTGCAGAGATCTACAGCTGAGGTGGGAGACTATGTCCAAAGGACAACAATCAGTCGTATACTGCACAAATCTGGCCTTTACGGAAGAGTGCCAAGAAGAAAGCCATTTCTTAAAGATATCCATAAAAAGGGTCATTTAAGGTTTGCCACAAGCCACCTGGGAGACACACCAAACATGTGGAAGAAGGTGCTCTGGTCAGATGAAACCAAAATCAAACTTTTTGGCAACAATGCAAAACGTTATGTTTGGCGTAAAAGCAACACAGCTCATCACCCTGAACACACCATCCCAACTGTCAAACATGGTGGTGGCAGCATCATGGATGGGCCTGCTTTTCTTCAGCAGGGACAGGGAAGATGGTTAAAATTGACGGGAAGATAGATGGAGCCAAATACAGGACCATTCTGGAAGAAAACCTGAGGGAGTCTGCAAAAGACCTGAGACTGGGACGGAGATTTGTCTTCCAACAAGACAATGATCCAAAACATTAAGCAAAATCTACAATGGAATGGTTCACAAATAAACATATCCAGGTGTTAGAATGGCCAAGTCAAAGTCCAGACCTGAATCCAATCGAGAATCTGTGGAAAGAACTGAAAACTGCTGTTCACAAACGCTCTGCATCCAACCTCACTGAGCTCGAGCTGTTCTGAAAGGAGGAATGGGCAAAAATTTCAGTCTCTTGAAGTGCAAAACTGATAGAGACATACCCCAAGCGACTTGCAAAAGGTGGCGCTACAAAGTATTAACTTAAGGGGGCTGAATAATTTTGCACGCCCAATTTTTCAGTTTTTTATTTGTTAAAAAAGTTTGAAATATCCAATAAATTTCGATTGTGTCCCACTTGTTGATTCTTCACAAAAATTACAGTTTTATATCTTTATGTTTGAAGCCTGAAATGTGGCAAAAGGGCGCAAAGTTCAAGGGGGCCGAATACTTTCGCAAGGCACTGTAGGTGTGCCAAGCTTGTAGCATCATACTAAAAAAGACTTGAGGCTGTAATTGGTGCCAAAGGTGCTTCAACATAGTATTGAGCAAAGGCTGTGAATACTTATGTACATGTGATCTTTTTCCTTTTTTATTTTGAATATATTTGCAAAGATTTCAAACAAACTTCTTTCATGTTGTCATTATGGGGTATTGTTTGTAGAATTTTGAGGAAAATAATGAATTGAATCATTTTTGAATAAGGCTGTAACATAACAAAATATGGAAAAAGTGAAGCGCTATGAATACTTTCCGAATGCACTATATATGTCTAAGGCTCCGTTCACATCTTAGCGTATGGATCACGGGCAGAACCGCCGCGGTTCCGCCCGCGATCCGGAGATTATTGCAAATCGCGGGACGCCCGTGCGTTGCCCATTGATTTGCAATAGACCCCCAAACGCTGAGCGATGTTGCCACGATTTCCGCCTGCCGAATCGCGGTAACATCGCGCAAAAAAAATCGCGGGACGCATTACGACCAAAAAAGTACAAGAGCTTCTTTGGATCGTATTGCGTCCCGCGATTTTTTTTGCGCGATGTTACCGCGATTCGGCAGGCGGAAATCGCGGCAACATCGCTCAGCGTTTGGGGTCTATTGCAAATCAACGGGCAACGCACGGGCGTCCCGCGATTTGCAATAATCTCCGGATCGCGGGCGGAACCGCGGCGGTTCTGCCCGTGATCCATACGCTAAGATGTGAACGGAGCCTAAAAGTGGCTTTATTTACAGTGTGGTTTGCTATTTAGTCTCTTGGTGTTTTTGTAAATCATTTGGATTTGTACACTTTATGCACAATGAAATGTTGTCTAATTGGGCTGTTTTCTATAATGTTGCTAACTGGTTTTATGTCTTAATTAATGTTAGTACAAAGAGATTCCCTCACCTGATAGCTCCTACTTTACAAATAAAGCTCATTAGAAGTTAAATGTGTTAGAAAGGAGGAGTTCACGTGGTCTGCTGTGCATTGGACCCATCGATAAACACATATTAGGTTTCTTTACTTTGGAGTGTGGCTACTATATATTTTGACTGTGACTGATTGTGGAATGAAGGATGAACCACATATAAGCCAGCACCAGGGACTAGGTGTAAGCATTTTTTGTCCTTAGCAGAGCACTGGATTTCTTTTAAAGTTTGACAGTTTCCATTACTTTGCATGAAATGTATCATCATTGAGAGTCTAGGACAGGCTAGTCATGATGTAGATAAAATAATTCCATTTAAAAATCTAACCCGGGTGGAAAAAACGGAAAATTTATATCAATACTTACCGTAATTTTCCTTTCCTGATAGAACTCCATGGCAGCACACGTATGGGTAGGCTCCGCCTCCTCTCCTACCCTATAGGACCCCACTCCCATAAATTTTTGCTCCAAGCCAGGAGCCGTGTTCCATATATAGACTACTCCAGCAGATGGGAGGGAACTCCTGCTGCCATGGAGTTCTATCAGGAAAGGAAAATTACGGTAAGTATTGATATAAATTTTCCGTTTTCCTGACAGACTCCATGGCAGCACACGTATGGGAAATAACTAGCCATACACACCTGGGTGGGCAACTGCTGGTCAAACAGAAATAGGTTTAATTTGCACCGTCAACAGACAAAATTTTTAAACCAAAATCAACTGAGGATAAAGAAGCAGGTTCAACACAATAGTGTGACATGAAAGTGTTAATTGAGGACCATGAGGCCGCTCTGCAAATGACATCTGGTGCAACATGAAGGGAAGCCGCCCAAGACGTAGAAATCCCTCTGGTGGAATGAGCCGTCACCACTTCCGGAGGAGCCAGTCCCTTGGCTCTATATGCCCACTGGATGGTCTGAACTATCCAGCTAGAAATTGTTCTGGAAGAAGCCCTCTTGCCTCTGTTCTTTCCATAAAAGAGAACAAATAGATAGTCTGACTTGCAAAAGGAAGCTGTGAACTTCAAGTATGTTTGAAGGACTTCGCCCACATCCAAAGGATGGGTACTCTGGTCATCTTGAGACTTGAATGTAGGTAAAACAATCTCTTGGTTGACATGAAAAACTGAATTTACCTTCGGATTGGACCCTAGCATAGGGACCAGGACGACCCGATCAGGAAAAAATGTCAGAAAAGGTTCTTTGCAACCCAGGTCACTAATTTCAGAGACACGTTTAGCCGATGTGATGGCTACTAAAAAGGCCGTCTTCATAGACAGATTCTTAAGGAAGAAGGAATCTCCATGTTCCAAAACTGTTGCTGAGAGAAACTCAAGGACTAGTGGAAGGTCCCATTTGGGGAACCTGGGTTTCCTGGGAGGTCTCATTCTTGACGCACCTCTGAAAAACTGCCGGACCAGAGGATGTTTTGCCCATGAGGTCCCCGTGAAGGCAGAGATTGCTGAGATCTGTACTCTGAGAGAGCCAACAGCCAGAGATAGGTCTAAGCCTGTCTGGAGGAACCCCAGAATGTGATGGATCTTAGGATTAGTGATGGAATCGGACTCATTAGACATCAGTACTCATTAGTAATCCTCAAACTTAGACCAGATCCTCTCGTAGACTTTGTTGGTGCCCGGTCTCCTGGCACTCATCATTGTGGATATTGCCGCACTTGGACAGCCAAGAGCTTTTAGTCTTTCCCTCTCAAGGACCATGCCATGAGATGTAACTGCGCTGGGCATGGATGCAGCACTGGACCCTGAGATAGAAGGTCCGGCCTGAATGGCAGGGGAACAGGATCCCGAAAGCTCAGTTGGAGCAGCAGAGGAAACCAGGGCCTCCTTGGCCAAAACGGAAGAATTGCTATGACTTCTACCCTCTCTCTCCTGAGTCTCTGCAGGAACTTGAATATCACTGGGACCGGGGGAAAAGCATATGCTTTGTGGAACTTCCAGTGGTCCGTCAGAGCATCTACCCCGTAGGCTTGGGGGTAACGCCATCTCGAGTAGAATTTCGTCAGTTTGGCATTGTTTGGAGAGGCAAACAGGTCTACCTCCGGAAGAATTCCCAGAGAGATGACCCACTTGAAGGTTTCTGGATGAAGAGACCATTCGTTGTTGTCTAGATTGGTTCTTGACAGAAAATCTGCCTGAACGTTCTGGACTCCTGGAAGATAAGCAGCTGATAGATTGGAAAGATTCCGTTGGGCCCATGCCATGATCGGTTTCACTTCTTCCAGAAGGGAGGAACTGCGGGTGCCCCCTTGCCTCTTGATATATGCGACCGCCGTCGTATTGTCTAGCCGTAGGAGGACCGAGGACCCTTTCACCAAGTGACGGAAAGCCATGATGGCACGAAAAGCTGCCCGAACCTCCAGGACATTTGAGACCAACCCGAGGGTGGGAAAGTCCCACCTGCCCTGGGCCACCTCTGACAGGCAGTGCGCACCCCAGCCCGTCTGGCTGGCATCCGATGTCACAACGATCCAAGGAACGGGAACGATCGAATGACAATTCAAGAGATTTTCCCGTTGTAGCCACCAAGACAGACTCGCCCTCATAGAGGATGTTATCCGTACAGGAGTGTCTGGATTCCCGGAGCTCCATTGGCGGAGGAAACCGATTTGAAAGGGCCTCATCCTCCACTGTGCCCACTTGACCATGGGGGCCGTGGAGACCATGGTCCCTATTATTTTCAGACACTGTGATGCCCGAAGATAAGGGGTTGACATTGCCGGTTGTATTCTGCTGCGGATCACCGGAATCTTCTCCACTGGAAGAGAGATGGTGCCTCTGGAGGTGTTGAAGAGTGCCCCCAGGAAGATCAAGGATTTTGTCGGATCCAGATGGCTTTTCTCCAGATTCAAGAGCCACCCGAATTCTTGAAGGGTGGAGATTACCTGAGATCTGTGTTGCAGAATCTGTGCTTGGTCTTGAGAAAGAAGAAGCAGATCGTCTAAGTAGTGAAACAGTCGGATCCCTTTCGATCTGATCAAAGCTACAATAGCCAGTAAGATCTTTGAAAAGACTCGAGGTGAGGTGGTAAGCCCGAAAGGGAGACAGGTAAACTGGAGATTCACTTGACCCACGGCAAAGCGAAGAAATTTTTGTAGTTCTGCTGCCACTGGGACATGGAAATAGGCATCTTTCAGATCTATGGAGATCATCCAATCTTCTGGTTGCACCACTTGGCGGATAGTGAAGAGTGTCTCCATCCTGAACCTCTCTTTCTTTATGAAAGAGTTCAGATGAGTCAGGTCTATGACCGGCCTCCAAGAACCGTTTTTCTTTAGCACCATGAATAGAGGTGAATAAAGGCCTTGAAACCTTTCTTTGGCCGGAACTGGGATGACAGCACCTTGAGAGATCAGTGAATCTACGTATGACAGAAGAATTGACTTCTTTTCTTCCACGCGAGGTAGAGCTGTAGGGATGAACCGCAGAATTGGAGTTTCTTCGAAAGACCAAACGTGACCATGAGACACGGTCTTGACGGTCCACTGGTCTGTAATCGAGGCTGCCCAAACGTGTGCAAACTGACGTAGACGAGCGCCTACTCGCAACGCTTGAGCAGGCCTGATATCAAAAAGACTTTGTGGTCTCCCGACCACTAGAAGGTGTTCCCTTGTTGAACTTCTGACCTGTAGGTTGAGATCTTTTCCAATTCTTTCTGAACTCACGTCCAGGCCTGTAAGAGCGAGCTTCTCTGGATCGATCCGAACTTGGTTTGTGCTGAAATCCTCTGCGGTCAAGCAAACGGCGATCCTGAGGGAGGAAACCTGATTTACCACCAGTGGCACGGGTAATGGCACTGTCCAGTTTGTTGCCAAAAAGGGATGCACCCTCAAACGGAATCCTGCACCAGGCTTGTTTGGAAGCAGGATCGGCCAGCCAGGGACGTAACCATAAAGCACGTTTGGCCGTGACAGAAGAGAGCATGACCCGCGCCACCAGGCGAATGATATCAATGGAAGCCTCTCCCAAAAAGGCTGTTGCCAACCTTAGTTCATACACAGCCGAGCTTCTGACTGCTTCCTCTGAGACACCTTGCAGTGTGGTCTCCACGTTATCTACCCAAGCCTCCATAGCTTTGGATGTGGCTGCTAGGGCTAGGGCTGGCTTGCAGGTCATACCAGCTAACAGATAGATCTTTTTGAGATCCGTATCAATTCGTCTATCCAGACCATCTTTAAATGAGACGGAATCTTCCAAAGGTAGGGTAACGTGTTTGACTAGCCTCATCAAGGCTGCGTCTATTGTAGGTGCAGAATCAAGATGCTTCACTTTGTCGGTCTTAAAAGGATATAACCTGGAAAATTTGTACGATAAGGTATTCTTTCTTTCAACTCCATGCCATTCGTCTGTAATGATTTCCCCCAGCTCACTCAGAAAAGGGAAATGATCCCGTTCTTTCTTGAGGTGTTTAAAGTATTTTTTCTGTTTTGCCGGGGAATCTTCTGGCTCTTCCCATTTTAACGCCTCTTTTACCGCTCTCACTAGCGGAGAAATCATGGCAAAATCAAAGCCTGAACTTTGGTCTTCTAGGTCATCTTCACTTTCAGAGGAATCCGAGAAGCGACTCGGCTGGGAAGTGCCTGGCTCTACGTCTTCCCTCTGAGGGAAAACTGGAGTATCAGCTGTATGACCAGACAGCCGGTTGGGATCCCAATCCCTTAAGGATTCTTGCATGATCCGCCTGACCAGGGTTTCCACTGGTGGATCTGGGACTTGTTTTTCCTTGATTGCCCGAGAATAGTAGGCATCACACAAGGATCTATCCTCAGGGACTACAGCCCTACAACCCCAGCAAGATTTGTGTGCGGGGCGGTCAGCATGGCGGGAAGACCGGCTTGGACAACCATCATGGCGTCTAGACCTAGACCTGGATCTATGGTGCCTGGATTTGGATGATGCATGGTGATGGCCTGAAGGTGATCTATCCTTTGATCCCGATGCAGGACGTTGGTCAGACCTAAAAGGGCTGAAAACAAAGGAAAGAAAAGCTCAGGCTACAGTAAGCCAGCTGGCAGACAAGCGAGAGTTAAAAGCTAAAGCTCACCTGTTGCGCAGGGACTGGCCACCGGGGGGCGGTGAGGCATCCATTGCAAATCACAGTGAGATAACCTGCAATAGGAAGGATGTAAGAACTCAATCTTACCTTCCCATAGCCGCCTTTCCCCTCCCCCATTCAAGCAGGACTGACCCAGTACAGGACTTACCAAACACAGGCAGAGACACAGCGTGGGGAGGCCGCCGCAGAAGCCCACAGACATCCCAAGAATGAAAGCTCCATCAGCTGTTTAAATTTCCCGGGAGCCGTAAAGCCGCGCCCCCCCCGACGCCACCGCGTCATGGAGGACTGGAAGTAGCGTGCGCTCATGCGCAGACCACTTAGGAACCAAGCCTCACAATGAACACCCAACTGGGAATCAGGAGGTGGGGAGAGGAGCCGAGAGCGACGGCCTGGAACGCAGGAGCGCTCCAGCCGCCATACTAACCAGGAAGCAAAACGATATAAAATATAAAGTAAGCAATACATTACCACCAATACCGACAGAAGGACCTGGAACGCTCCTCAACCGGAGACTAGCGTGTGCGTCAGGGCATAAGGGCCTCCCGCTAGTAGCAAGGACGTTTGGCCAAGCGATGCAGCCCACCTCTCATTCAGGATTTATGGCATCTTCCGGCATCATTTCAAATTGCCCGGGTCCACCCAGTAGTACTGAGATTGCTGGACTAAGGTAGAAAAGGCACCATCAAGGAAAGCCACACGCCACCAGGTATGTAAGAAAACGCATCCTATAAGGTAAGACTTCTCTTGCGGAAGGAGGACAAAAAAGGAACACGGCTCCTGGCTTGGAGCAAAAATTTATGGGAGTGGGGTCCTATAGGGTAGGAGAGGAGGCGGAGCCTACCCATACGTGTGCTGCCATGGAGTCTGTCAGGAAATGATGTTTGAATAGTGTCTACACTCAGTTAAATGCAGTCACTATTTGGGTATTCTGAAAGCCGCCGGCAGCAGTGGCTGTCACAATATAATAGCTCAGCAGGGGAATTTGTCCATCTGTGCTTTATAGGCTGAGAAAGAAAAATCTGTAAGTGTATGACCAGCGCAAGGGCAATAAGTCACCCCTGCAGGAAGGCAATGGCAGCAACACAATACCAGTTATACCCTTCTCCACTCTACTACAAACATTGTTTTTTTTGTCTATCTCTGGCTACACTTGAGAGATTTTCCGTCTGTTGCTGTCACCAAGACATGAGTGGAAACCTTCCAAACAAAAGTTTTTTTTTTTTTTTTTAAAGTGAGTGTAAAGGATATATTTTTAAAAAATTTAAAATAAAAACTATGTTATACTTAATCATCGAACAGAGCGGTCCCTTGGTTCCTATTCTGGAGTCCCTCGCCTGTAAGCGGGTAAGATATTATGCTGCCCCAGCTGGGAGGGTTAGATTTAATTGTGTTTCCTAGTTCTTTCTTGGTGGGCTTTATTGGGTCCAACCCCCTAGTTCTGTGTATTATAAAATGGACAGGGGTCCGGACCCGAAAGAGCGCAGTCACTGCCAAGTCATGCCAAGTTACTTAAGTAAAGCTTTTCAAACTTTCTTTTTGCCTGGTCTGAAGTTACTAAAGGGGAGCAATGCAAGCAACCGACACACATAGCCCACAGCTTGGGTCAACTAAGAACATTGGGGTATGAAGAAAGTAGTCTGAAAAAAGTGTGAAGATACAAGTGGTTACCAAGGGTAACAATGGTTTCTCTAGTAGCCTGTCATAAGCATGTACATTTGGCAGGTGGGATAGCATCTTGCAGTAGGAGTTGTTGTTGCCACTCTCTCCATGAGCAAGTTTGTCTCCCACAGCATGGGACCTCAGAGATCCTTAGCCTCTGGACAGGTACAGAAGAGGAAGAGCTAAGTGAGTTTGCATGGAGTCTGCGCTAGGTGTATGGCTGGACCCCATACCATTACTGGGAGTGAGGTAGCAAAGATATCCTGGATAGGTGGAGAGAACATTGCATGCCCCTCCTAAATGCGATAGTGAATGTGATGGTGTCATCAAGAGAGTTTACTAGAGTTCAGTCATCTTTGCAAGTAAAGGTACCCCATGTGTAAGGCTGTGAACCTATCAAAAATGCCTAGCACAGCCCAGAAGAACCCACCCTGGGGTAGGCCTCTTATATGACCCTTACTTGACGCCCATTGAGGAGGAAAACATAGAGCACATGACGCCCGACCACCCCACTACCTAACCCCCTACACGCCAGGGCTGTCCGCTGCCCCTTTCTCCGAATTCCCCTCTCAGCAAGCCATGTGCAAAGTGGGCAAAAGTTCGGGCTCACTCCCAAGCCAAGCTGTATGTGTCCATAGACACATACAGAGCCAGGAAGCCACACCCCTGCTCCCACCTCACAGGAGTTTGACTGAAAGCATTAGGATCCTATAGCTCCTGCTGTTGCCTGTGTTTCCTGTGAAACCAGGCAGAGAAGGAGCGGTGCTGCAGCCGGGGAGGTGCTGGAACCGTGAAAGGTGTCAAGTAAGTGTTTTGGGATGGGGGGGAGGGACGGCGGTACAGGTATTGAGAAGTTTATTTACCTTAATGCAGGGAATGCTTTAAGGTAAAAAATGGTCAGACTTTAGAATCAAGGTAAAGTATGTGATAGATTAAGCCTTTAATTAAAATAAATAAATGATCTCATACAATTAAAAACTCCACAGCAACATATACATATATGTACAACGGTGAATAATTATTAAATATTTTTTCAGCAGTTTTGACAAATTTCCATTACAATTTTGTAAAGTGATGGAAATTTGCAACGTCACTACAAAATTGCTCAGCAAACTTGAGATCTGATCTGTTATAACAACTGTTCCGGTTCTGGTAAGTATGCATTGCGGGAAATTTAAGGCAAGACCGTCGTTCTGTCAGACAGGAAAAGAGAGACTGTGTGTTCCTACTAATCAGGAACACAGATCTCTTTCTTCCTGCAGTCAGTCCATCCCCCACACAGTTAGAAAGGCATCCAGTGTGTCCACTCACCAGTATACATCAACAACAAACAAAATGGCCTCCGCCCCACCTATAACTGGCCTTCATAGCAAAGAGCACATGGAAGGGCAACGCATGTAAGACAAAAACAGAAAAAAAAAAAAAAGAAAAGATTCCAATCTCAATTCACCAACCAGTTTGCTTACCAGCCGAATTAACCTGTCCAACAGTATGTGTTAAAAATGGGTTTAGTTGCACACATTTGCAAACGCATGTGTAAGCTGCAGGGCCACACCTGTATTACCTGCAGTCCTAACTCCTGTCAATGCCTATAAGGAGTGTTGGGCTCTCTCCAGACTCACCTGCCCCCTATCTATCCTTTAGAGTGCATGTGCTTCCACTGTGGAGACTCTCATAAATTTACAGGAGTTAGGACTGCAGGTAATACAGGGTGCCGTGAAATGGCCCTGCAGCTTACACATGCATTTGCAAATGTGCTGGGAATTATTTCTGTTCTTGTCCTACAGTTTGCATATCCCTGGTGTTGGGGATATTTTCTTGGCACAATTTGGGCCCCCTAGTACCAATTGAGCATCATTTAAACGCCAAGGCCTACCTTGAGTATTGATGCTGACCATGTCTATCCCTTTATGACTACAGTGTACCCATCTTCTGATGGCTCCTTCCAGCAGGATAATGCACCATGTCATAAAGCTCAAATTATCTCACCACTGGTTTCTTGAACATGACAATGAGGTCACTGTACTCCAATGGCCCCCATAGTCACCAGATCTCAATCCAATAGAGCACTTTTGGGATGTGGGGGAACCGGAGATTCGCATCATGGATGCGCAACTGACAATCTACAGCAACTGCGTGATACCATCATGTCACTATGGACCAAAATCTCTGAAGAACTTTTCAAACACCTTGTTGAATCTATGTCACAAATAATTAACCACCCCCCATCCGCGCTACAGCCTATATATGGCTGCAGCACGGACTTGAATTTTCGGGAGGCCGTTTTTAAACGGCCTCCCAGTGACACGCCCCCAGAGCGCTCCCGCGAGCGCGCTGCGGGGAAAATCTGTGTCGGCCGTGTCCCTTGGACACGGCCGATCATAGATCGTGGTGAATGGCCAATCACAGCGGCCATTCACCACGTGATCGGGCCGTCCAATGAGTGATGATCTCATATGTAAACATATGAGATCATCTCTCATCGCCGGCGCTCCTTCCTCACACGGAGCCTGCAGTGTGAGGAAGGAGGGGGAGCCTCACAGCGCCGGGGACACAGGAGAATGTAATCAGGGCACCGATCACCAGTGCCCTGATTACTAAAGGTAAAAATACACACACAGTGCCCCCCCATCAGTGCCCACAGTGCCCGCCATCAGTGCCCCCCATCAATGCCCACAATCAGTGCCCATAGTGCTGCTAGTCAGTGCCCATCAGTGCCTGCTCATCTAGGCACTGATGAGCACTGACTGGCAGCACTATGGGCACTGAGTGTGGGCACTGATGGTGCTGCCCATCAGTGCCGCTCATCAGTGCCACCCGTCAGTGTCCAGTGCCATCCTCCAGTGCCCATCAGTGCCGCCTATCAGTGCCCATCAGTGCCGCCCGTCAGTGCCGCCTCTCAGTGCAGCCTCTCAGTGCCCAGCAGTGCCACCTGTCAGTGCCCAGCAGTGCCACCTCTCAGTGCCCAGCAGTGCCACCTCTCAGTGCTCATCAGTGTCGCCTCTCAGTGCCGCCTATCAGTGCCGCCTATCAGTGCTCATCAGTGCGGCATATTAATACCTCCTCATCAGTGCCCATAAGTGCCACCTCATCAGTGCCCATAAGTGCCACCTCATCAGTGCCCATCAATGCAGCCTATCAGTGCCCATCAGTGCCGCCTCATCAGCGCACATCAGTGAAGGAGAAACATTTATTTTCAAAATTTACTCGCAGAAAATAAGAAAAACTTTTTTTTTTTTCAAAATTTTCTGTCTTTATCCTTTTTTTTTTGTAAAAAATAAAAATCGCAGAGGTGATTACATACCACCAAAAGAAAGCTCTATTTGTGTGAAAAAAATGATAAAAATTTCATATGGGTACAGTGTAGCATGACCGCGCAATTGTCAGTCAAAGTGTGAGAGCGCTGAAAGCTGAAAATTGGCCTGGATGGGAAGGGTGTTTAAGTGCACAGAAGGCAAGTAGTTAAGATAGTTCTGAAGGCCAAAGGGGGTCCAACCCGGTACTAGCATGGTGTACCTAATAGAGTGGCCAGTAGATGTATATGTAAAGTTTTGAGTAAATTGACAGTGCTTTATAAGTCAAGAAATGGAAAAGAAATAAGTGGACTTTACAGGCACAGGTAGGGGTTTAGAATAAAAACCTTTTTTTATTGATTGATGAATAAAAACATGAAAAAACCCCACAAGGAGGAATAATTGCACATAGACATACAATACATACAAAGTAATGCCTGAGTGTTTAAGACATGGTTAAACATCAATGATATGATGAATAATTACATATCACATGAGAAATAGTGGTAAACAAATAGTATACGTCACATCCTAGAGGACTTGAAGACGGTGCCAGATACAAAGCTACTTGCGTCCCCGAGTTCAATTAATGCGACCCTGGAGTAGGGGATGATTCATGTAGCCAGATGCCCTACATGTTTCGCTTGAGTGATCAAGCTTCCTCTGGAGCTACTGGTATACAAAACTCTGTGTAACAGAATAATCCAATATTATTCACAAATCATATGTATGTGCAAGGGATGTCAGGTACCCCATAAAAACAACACATTTCTGTTTCATGGCATTTCTATTAAATCACCAGTAGATGGCAGCACAAAGTTCAACTGCAAGCAAGGCATGGGAGGAACTAAAAGTTAGACCTTTTGTTCCTGGGGGGAACAGAATAGCAGTTGCTGTGTCCCTCAGAATAAAAAGTCATACCTCATGTCCTTATCATTGCAGGTAAGAAGGAGTATATTTAAGACTAAAAACAGGGCAAAATTGATTTAATGTACATCACTCAAGCGAAACATGTACTACTTGAATCATCCCCTACTCCAGGGTCGCATGAATTGAACTCGGGGACGCCAGTAGCTTTGTATCTGGCACTGTCTTTGAGTCCTCTAGGATGTGACGTATACTATTTGTTTACCACTATTTCTCATGTGATATGTAATTATTTATCATATCATTGATGTTTAACCATGTCTTAATGCCAAGCTACACTCAGGCATTACTTTGTATGTATTGTATGTCTATGTGCAATTATTCCCCCTTGTGGGGTTTTTTCATGTTTTTATTCATCAATCAATAAAAAAGTTTTTTATTCTAAACCCCTACCTGTGCCTGTAAAGTCCACTTATTTCTTTTCCATTTCTTGATTCCATTAACTAGGATGTGGCACATAGTCCCTAATTATTCTTGCGCCCCTGTTTGTTGCTAATTGGTTGCGCACTCTTTGCAATTATTCAGTGCTTTATAAGTACCTGTAATAAATAATTCTAAAATAAAATATGGGGTCACTATTGCTAATCTATTTTTAAAAATGCTAGTTACCAGACTGTCTCTGGTTTCTACTTACGTGGCTGTGGTTGCCTTCTGCTCTTTCAGTCACTGATTTGAAACAAGCATGCATCAAGTGTACTGTAACCTAGGCCTGCTGAATATAATCGCCGAATCGATGCATCGCGATGCGACCCTTCGCGATTCTGCATCGATTCGGGGTGATTGAAAAATCGATTACCTAATGACGTCAGATCCGGGGGCGGGGACAGAAGTGACATGGCGGCGCTGGCCGGGCTTGTGGGACACGGAGCTCCTCCTCGCAGTGCAGGAGAGGAGAGGAGGAGAGCGGAGCTATCAGTGCTCTCTCTGGCCCCGGGATACACACGGCACGCCCACTTAGCACGCTGCTGCCCTACTGCCCGCTCTGACAGCCCGGCCGCCCGAAGTCGCGGCCTTCCCAGCTCGGTACACTTCTGGTAGCGGTGCGGTTCTCGGTAGACAGCCTGAGTTGACCGCAGGGGAGCGAGGAGGCCCTGCTTTCTGCCTGTAACGTGCACTGTACGAGTCTGAGCTCCAAATTCCCGACATGAGGCTCATCACCCGGGACCTGTCCGAGCTCTACTCCATACACCTATCGCTACTTCATCCACAACTGGCTGCAGCTCTGCTTCCTGGTAAGTCAGGGCACTACAGGACCCAGCATTCCTCCTTACCAGGGCCTGCTATAATACAACTAGGGGCACTACAGAGCCCAGCATTCCTCCTTACCAGGGCCTGTTATACTACAACTAGGGGGACTACTACAGACTCTGTGACCCTGGTAAGGAGGAATGCTGGGCTCTGTAGTGCCCCTAGTTGTAGTACAGTAGGCCCTGGTAAGGAGGAATGCTGGGCTCTGTAGTCCCCCTAGTTGTAGTACAGTAGGCCCTGGTAAGGAGGAATGCTGGGCTCTGTAGTCCCCCTAGTTGTTGTACAGTAGGCCCTGGTAAGGAGGAATGCTGGGCTCTGTAGCTCTGTACAGAGCCCAGCATTTCTCCTTACCAGAGCCTGTTATACTACAACTAGGGGGACTACAGAGCCCAGCATTCCTCCTTACCAGAGCCTGCTATACTACAACTAGGGGGACTACAGAGCCCAGCATTCCTCCTTACCAGGGCCTACGGTACTACAACCTGCTTTAAAGGGGGATCTATGAGGGGACCTGCTCTACTAAAGGGGGATCTCTGGGGATGCTGGACTGCTCTAAAGGGGGATCTATGGCGACCCTGCGCTAAAGGGGATCTATTCCATAGATCCCCTTTAGAGCAGGGTCCCCATAGATCCCCCTTTAGAGCTCAGTTCCCCTGGAACCCCTTTAGGGCAGGCCCAGGCTCCCCATAGATCTCCTTTAGAGCAGGGTCCCCATAGATCCCCCTTTAGAGAAGGGTCCCCATAGATCCGCCTTTAGAGCAGGGTCCCCATAGATCCCCCTTTAGAAAAGGGTCCCCATAGTAATCGTGATGCATCATGATGCATCGCGGAATCGAATTGTATCGAATCGCGACCCTAATAATTGTAATCGCATCGAATCGTGAGGTAAGTGAAGATGCGCAGCCCTACTGTAACCCACTGGATCACAAAAGAAGCCAGGCACCTACAATTTTTTTTAAAAGAAAAGGTGAGCAAAGGCTGCCTACTTGTTCTCTGGGCAATGGCGAAGCTAGGCATCTTTTTATTATTAATTTTTTTAAATTCTTTTTTACAATTCTATTTTTTTTTATAATAATATATTGGATCAGTGCCCCCTTACATCAATAAAAACAGGATATACCTGTGCTTAAATCCCAATTTCTTGTACATGTATATAGTGTATCAGGTAGTAAAGGGATGTGACCACATATTAACACTACAAATTCTGGTTAAATCCTCTGCACATTGCTACACCCTTTCCAGCAAACTATGCAATTCAAAGCAGGGATTTTTAGTTCACACATATATACATGGATGTAGCACCCTCCTAGGTAGGTGCTAGGAAAAAGAATAGTTTGCTCTGCCTGCTTCACAGGGGAGCCTGATCTGTAGCTATGCCTGTTGCATGTGTCCATGTGTGATTTCTCTGGTCTGAGGGAGTGTCCCCACTGTATCCAAAAGGGGAGACAGTTGGACAGTGGAGGAAACCCAGCCAGTGACACACAGGCTTTTATGACTGTCCCAGTGGGTAGGCACAACAGTGGTGCACCCTGGGATATGTTATAAAAGCCACGGGCACATGTGACAGGGTGTCTTTGGGTGGCAAGCCAGGTCCCAGGAGGAGGGTGACGGTCAGCCTTGTGGACCAGAAGTGTGATGCTGAGCCAGGAGGTCCAGTGGATGACGACAAGGGAGAAGGAAGCACAACCAGCCAGGGTAAAACAGTGTCGATGAGTACCGGGAAGCTTGCCAGGGGTCTGCCCAGGAAGGGGACCACTCCAGTAGGGTGTCAGTGGACAGGAGGTCAGCGCACACAGTCAGTGAGAAACAGGATGCCAAGTTAGACCCTGAAGAGGAACCTAAACGAGAGTTCATATTCTTTAGCTTCACTTCAGTGGCAAGGTGAAGCAGCGGCCTTGCCGCATTCTACAGTCAGTTGTCCTCAGGAATTGTGCATAGTTCAAGTTGGAGTATCCCACTCAATCCCTTCTCCCATCCAAGTTCTAATTAAAACACAAAAAAAACACAAATCCCCTGGACTGTTCATTGTCTGAGCCACAAACTTTTAATGCCATGTATCTGCTGTCAGTTGCTAATGTTAACACAGGGGAATCCAAGAAGTGTAATTCTCAGCAGCTCCCTAGGGGGCAGTGCTACATGTACAAGCTATTGGGATTTGAGCACAGGTATATCTGTTCTCTGTTGTATCGCAGGTCAGTGACCAAACTTGAACCATGTAGCTCTCCCTCACCTTGTGTCTTTATGCCCCATGTTGGCATGGTGCCCAGCGTAGTATTTACAGTGGCAGAGCAGTGTAGGACTGCCCATAGGAGGGATTACTTTGACACAGTTGGCCAACTTAAGCATGTATTGCAAAATGTGTGAACTAAATATCCCTGTTTTTTTTTTTTTTTTTTGCATAGTTTTCAAGAAAGCACGTATAGCTGTGTGAAGAGGGTCCATTCAGAATTGGTACCCCTTATATTAGTGTCCCTCTTACATCAATGCACCCCTTACATCAGTGTCCCCCTTGCTTCAGTGTTCCCTGTTATTTTAGAATCTCTCCAATATCTGTTTCCCCCCTTACATCAGTTTTCCCCCTTACATCAGTTTTCCCCCTTACATCAGTGTCCCCCCTTACATCAGAGTCCCCCCTTACATCAGAGTCCCCCCTTACATCAGTGCCCCGCCTTACATCAGTGTCCCCCCTTACATCATTGTCCCCCCTTACATCAGTGTCCTCTCCTTATATCATTTTCCCCCATTACTTTAGAATTCCCACTAAAATCAGAGTCCCCCCTTACACCAAAAACCCACCTTACTTAAGTGCCCTTCCTTACATCAGAGTCCCTCTTTATTTCAGAGCCCCTACTTACATCAGTTTCCCCCTTTATATCATAGTACCCTCTTACATCAATTCCCTCTTATGTCAGTTCCCCCCCTACAATAGTGCCTTCCTTGTGTAGCACTACTCCCAAGGGAGCTGCTGATTACCGGTTCCCCTGGGTTACCATTAGCAACAGTAGAACAAGCTGGCATTTCTCCAAGTGTTTTTACCTCAGACAAGAATCAGTCCAGTTTTGTTGGTTTTTATGTTTTATTAGGAACTTGGATAGGAGAAGGGATGAGTGGCATACTCCAACTGAATAGAACTATGCACAATAGGCAGGGACGCCTTGACTGTTTAACACTGAGTAACACTTAATAAAGCTGAAATTGAGCTAGTCACGGCTAGGCCACTGGTTTCAGTTTGTCACAAGCTGTGACACAGAACTGAAGGAATTCTCTGAGATAATCTGTACTCTGAAGTAATCTGAACTGTACTGCTGAACAACTTCAGGGCCCTTCCTGGCACCCCCTTTGTTCCTAATCTTCAGGGTTCACTGCACGGAACCCCCTTTACTGATATACTCTGAATGACCTGGCTCCTTGATCCCCTGAATTCTCTGGAGTGGTCCCCTCTCTTAGGCAGACCCCTACACAGATCCTTTAGTACTCACAATACTGTTTTTCCCAAAGTCCTCTGCCCAACAGCTCCACTGATCAGCAACTCTGGATCCTCTGCAGCTCAGCTCCACTTCTGTTCCCTAGACTGACTGCCTGGACCACCTTCCTCACTCTGCAGGAGGAAAGACAGCCGCCCACCTCCTCCTGGGCTTTGCTCCCGCCAAAAGACACCCTGCCTCATGCGCTTCCCATTTTTATCACCAATCCCATCATGCACCTCTCCAGGTGCCAACCCACTGGAACAGTTACAAAAGCTTGTGTATCATTGGCTAGGTTTCCTCCACTGTCCAACAGACCTCCCCATTGGACACAGTGGGGACACTCCCTCAGACCAGATGAATACACACTGAGCACACAGAGCAGGCCTAACTAAAGATTATGCTCCCCTGAAAAGCAGCTGGAGCATTAGATGCCTTTACCTAGCACCTGTCTAGGAGGGTGCTACACTTGCATCAGCGTCCCCCCTTAAATCAGTGTCTCCTATCACTTCAGAGGCCCTCCTTACATCATTTCTCCCTTTTATATCAGTGCCCCCCCTTACATTTGTGCCTTTATTGCATTAGAGCTTCCTGTTACATCAGTGCCCCCTTACATAAATGTGCCCCCCTTACATTCCCCCCCGCACACATATCAGTGTGCCCCGAGTAAATCAGTGTGCCCCGAGTAAATCAGTTTTCCCCCGAGTAAATCAGTGTGCCCCGAGTAAATCAGTGTGCCCCACGTACATCAGTGTGCCCCGCGTACATCAGTGTGGCCCGAGTACATCAGTGTGCCCCGAGTACATCAGTGTGCCCCGCGTACATCAGTGTGCCCTGCGTACATCAGTGTGCCCCGCGTACATCAGTGTGCCCCGCGTACATCAGTGTGCCCCGAGTACATCAGTGTGCCCCGAGTACATCAGTGTGCCCCGCGTACATCAGTGTGCCCTGCGTACATCAGTGTGCCCCGCGTACATCAGTGTGCCCCGCGTACATCAGTGTGCCCCGAGTACATCAGTGTGCCCCGCGTACATCAGTGTGCCCCGCGTACATCAGTGTGCCCTGAGTACATCAGTGTGCCCCGCGTACATCAGTGTGCCCCAGGTACATCAGTGTGCCCTGCGTACATCAGTGTGGCCCCTTTAGATTGATGTACCCCCCCATTGCATCAGTGTGCCACCCCTCCTTATATTAGTGTGCGTTCTCACCCCCTCACCCCCATTACATCAATGTTCCCCACTACCAGCATTATTTTAGCAGCACAGGGGGAGCCCTCTCTTAGGCAGTGCAGTTGTAGCAACACAGAACAGATCTTTCAGCTGCAGCTGCTCTCATCACTGTCAGCTGCTGCAGCTCAAAGATTGGTCTGGAGGGGGGGCATGTGTGGACATGTGCTTACAGACTCCGCTGTCTCCCAGGCACATTCTTCCATGGTTCAGATATCCCTTCTGATACATTGACGCTGCCAGCCTGAAGAGCTGACATGGGTGGGGGGGCCTAGACCATACTTGCCAACTGTCCCTTTTTTCCAGGGACAGTCCCTGCAAATAGGAGCCTGTCCCAGGTAATTTATATTGTCCCTGGAAGCGCCTGTTAATCAGGCTGCCCATAAATGTTACGCAGAAGTAGTGTAGCTGAATGGGAGACTTATTCCATCTCTGCTACTGTGGCCCTAAATTTGAAATTCCCTTTTTAATCTCCTGTAATTCTCTCTATATTGAGTAGACTCTATAATCTGATAAATAGGCGAGATTAATTATGCAGAGTGGGCGGAGCTTCAGGGAAGTGAGTGTGGTAATTGATAGCTCTGGGGGAAAGTGTCCCTGTAAATTTTTTTTAAATGTTGGCAACTATGGCCTAGACCAGAATCTAAGTTGCCGCTCCCACATCTCTGCCTCTCCAGAACTCCTCGGGACACATTACTGGTGCTGTGTAGTGACACCAGGAGCTGAGAGGGGCGCGCACATGTTCTCCTTCATACTGTCTACTGGCTCCACTCTCCAACCGATCCCCTCGTTCTCTGCGCACCAGAAAACATTCAGGCCCCCTGCACCTTCTCCCGGCTCAACAGGAGTAGTGATGTTGCCCTCACTGTCAGCTATTGGTGCCCCTTTCAATTTTGCGCCTGGGGCACATGCACAAACCCCCCCCCCATTTGTCACGTTGTGGCCCTGTCTCTGGGTATAGGCTTCCTTTATCTAGCTTCTTTTGTTCCATCTGACACTGTTACTGATTCAGCATGTTTTTTTCTAGGAGATATTAATGTATATTGTATATTGTGTGTCTGGCTTGCATCTAATTAGATGTTCTGTTATGGGCTGCATTCATCACAATTAGCTCCGATTGTCTTTGTATTGTACAGTGTAATTGCACCCAATATTTGTCCATCTACAATCCATGTGTGGTCATCAGACTGTAGCAAAATAGAGTTTAACCAAACTAATATATACAGGGAATTATAATAAAGAAAAAAATTTGATTTTCATTTTAGGGCCATGATAGCCCCTTCATAAGTGCAGATTATAGGTCAGTATTCCTGTACAATCGCTTCAGTATGAACTGTCAGATCTGCTTAGGATAACATGGTAGAGTTCAACCCAGTGCAATTGTCCAGTGCGGAAACATTAGCACTCTCTATGAAAGGAGATTATTCCAGTCATGTACAGCACTGCTTCCCGGCCAAAATGATTCCCCCTGTAGATTCTCCTCTAATTGCCTGCATGAAATATGCACTCGGCTGTTTAGGGAGAGCTTGTATGCTTTTTAGTATGGCTGTGAGGAAAATAAGTTGCTTTAAATCAATTCTGGGTATTTAGACCCTAATCACTCCCCTTGACCCCCCCCCCCCACACACACACACACTTCCTCCAGGTACATTTTATTTTTTAAAACCCCTATGACACCCTTTTCCTGCAGTCTTCTAGCCAATCCAGTGATGTCACAGCCGTCATCTTAAGCCCCGTACACACGTACCGATCGTCGGCCGAACGATCGGCCGTCTTTTGTCCAGGGCTGTCGGTGTCTGTTGAAAAGTGCAAAAGACTGCCCAAGAATTTTGTCCGCCGACTACAGCCGACTGCAGAAGTGATGTCATGTAATGGTTAACTTTCCCTGTGTTTTTTCTTTTCTGAGCATGCCCAGTCTTGCAAATCTGCTGTCTGTCGGCCGAATTCTGTACTGACTGGCGAACAATCGGCCGCTCTGGTGTCGGCATACAAAAATTTTCATGCTTGCAAGACAGATTCTTTTCGGCCGAAAGCATCATACTAACAAGCCGAAAATCGGCCGATCGTTCGGCGGCCGAACATTTTCGACCGACAATCGGTACGTGTGTACGGGCCTTTACTCCAAAGGGCAAGCATTCTTTCTGCACTGAGCAGCGCTCACGTAATGTCCATGTCTCATGTGTCCATGTCTCACGTAAGTCCTGGAGTAGAGACAAGCTAATGGTTTGGTCCCCGGCGGAGAAAAGAGCTGTCATTCGGTGTACGGGAAGTTGTAAGATCAGACTTGTGTGGGTGGTCGCTGTTTCTTTTTCTTTTGGCAGGGTTGGCAAGCATTGGGCATCATGATTGAAGTGAATCTGCATTGCTGGATGAAATGATTGATGATGAATATGCAGTTCTGTGAACAAGTTTTTGGCAGGTGTGGAGAAATGCTGTAATGTAAGAATGCTATATGTTTTAATTGTTTATTTTTTTGCAAAATGCAACATGAGCGAACAGAAGAAAAATCGAAATCAAATCAATGTTTAGGGTGACTACCCTTTGGCTTCAAACCGGCATTGATTCTTAAGTGGGGTACACACTAGGGATCGACCAATTATTGGCACCACCCATATATCAGGGGGACGATATGCACTTTCCCCGATATATCGAAATCGGCCCCTGAGGTTACCGATATTGCCGATACTTTGGGAAAGTGCTTGTACCAGAGTGATAACTGCAGCTAGAGGCATCACCCCGACCCCAGGCATCTTCTGCGGCTCGCCCGGGTCTTCCGTCCCACCGGCACGGCCGCCGAAGACCCGATCAAAGCCGCATTCGGTAAAAAACCCAGGAATTAATGTCATGACATCACTTCCGGATACTCTGCGCCAAATTAAAAAAACTGACAGCCTTCATAACAGCCAAACTTGGTGTTTTGAATGCTTTTCAGTGCAGAGGAGGGGTTTGGGTCTTTTAGACCCCCAGATCCCTCCACAAGGAGTACCTGGGAAAAATAAAAAATGTTTTACATTTCTGAAAATATCGGCCGATACCGATATCCGATGACCAAAATATCGGTATCGGCATTAAAAAAACTATATCGGTCGATCACTAGTACACACTATAATAAAATCGGGCGAACGAGCATCCGATTTTCCTAGCTTCAGAGGAAAACAGGACAGATGAACGAAAATTCGTACGAAAATTCTCATACAACAAAGGCTTTTTTTGTTGTTGTTTATTGTTTCTGATTTTGCGCAGTCTTTCTTTTCTGATTTTTCTTGTACAAAAATCATACAAAAATGGTACAAACGAAAATGGTTCTTTTTTTTCCCATACGAGAAAAAATTTGGAATTTGTTCCCTCGAGAATTTTCATACGAAAATTCGGAATCGACTGTAGAAAGTTGTGTACACACTATACAAAAATTGTATGAAAATTCTTTGGACAAAAATGTTCGCCCGATTTTCTTATAGTGTGTACGAACGAGTCTTTACACTTGCACACTTGTAAAAAGTCAGGGATTTTGTAGGATTAGATTCAGGAGTATGATTAACCAATTATACCAAGCAGCTGCTAATGATCATCAATTTCATAACACAGCTATTAACTGAAACAGAAGCAACTGTCTAGGAACCTTAGAAGTGGGCAAAGAACTGCTACTAAGGTGAGGTTGCAGAAGTCCGTTTCAAGTCCCCCAGGTCATACACCACGGCAAGACTGAGCACATCAACAAGCCACAAGGTTGCTATACTGCATCAGCAAATTCTCTCCTAGGCAAAGATTTTAAAACAGACTGGGGTTTTAAGATGTGCTGTTGAAGCTTATTTGAAGAAGCACAAAGAAACGGGCAATGCTAAGAACTATGGATGCAATGGTTGGCCGAGGAAACTTAATGCAGAAGATGAAAGACTCAATTCCCTCCAACATTGGGTGATGTCCAGCAGTGCCATCGGTACAAAACTGGTGGAAACCAGTGGGACCCAAGTACACCCATCTACTGTCTGGAGAAATCTGGCTAGAAGTGTTTTTCATGGAAGAATTGCGGCCAAAAAGCCATACTACCGAAACAAGATTAAGTGATTAAGCTACTCATGAAAACATAGGAACTGGGGTGCATAAAAATGGCAGCAGCTGATCAAATATACAGCCAATGCCAATAGGAACTATCTTCAGCGTAAAGAAGAACAAGGAGTCTTGCAAGTGATGGTTTAGCCTCCACAGAGCCCTGATCTCAACATCATGGAGTCTGTCTGGGATTACATGAAGAAACATAAGTATTTGAGGCAGTCTACATCCACAGAAGATCTAGTTCTCTAAGATGTTTGGAACAACCTACTATACCTGCCGAGTTCCTTCAAACACTGTGTGCAAATGTACTTAGAAGAATTGAAGTTGTTTTAAAGTCAAAGGGTGGTCACACCAAATGTTGATTTGATTTGGATTTCTCTTCTGTTCTTTAACTTTTCATTGTGTTAATTAATAGAAAAAACTATTAACACTTCTATTGGTAATCATTCTTTATCTCCAGCATTTTTTCACACTTGCCTAAAACTTTTGCACAGTGCAGGACCCAGTGTCACCTTAACAGGATCATGGGCCCCTTGGCAAAGTAATGCACTGAAACCCCTACCATGGAGATCGTGAGTTGTGGCGTGCCAAGTGCGCAGCGGCAAACAGTGGGTGTGGGTAAATTATGCTGCACATTGGGTGTGGCTTTTTTAGTCTGATTAGAATTTTTTTTTTTTTTTACAATTTTTAAATTTTTTTTTACAATTTTCTTTGTATTTATTTTTTTTTTAATTTTAAATTAATTTTAATGTAATATTTTTTAAAAAAATGAGGAAAGTCCAATATTGATCAGTGCGGTTGGTTGGGGGAATAACTGGAACTGATCTTTTGTGGCTCACCCTGCAGTCGGCTTTCAACTGAATAAAATCAAACAAATAAACAAACAAATAAAATCGGTTCCAGTTTATTTCCCCACCCGAGCACTGATCACCCGCTCTGTCCACATGCAATTCATCCTGCTGGGGAGAAGGAACTGCAGGGGTTCCCCATGCACCGGAGGCCTCCAGGTGTAAAAAGATGGCCCTGGCAGGACTGAAGGTAAGGCTTTAAATTTTATCTTTGGGATAAGCAATTATTGTCCAAATATAACAGGCATGAACGTCTTGTAATTAAGATCAGTCACTGCTGGTTGCTTCCCATGTGCAGGGTGAATGATCTTGCATCCGCCTCCTTCTGTAGTTCTCTACAGACAGCCGGTAGTGGGAGGAGCTTAATTGGCCCCTCCCACTGCTTTGTTTTCTATACAGGAAATTATGTCACTGCTACTTTTACAAAGTAATATCTGGGGTTGCAAAGGTATTTGGTGCACAAAGTGGATTTTTATCCTTTATCGCTATTAAGAAATCAAAGTATTTGTTCCTGGAGTTCAACTTCCAAGATTTTTTGTTCAAATACAGAAATTACTGATTGCTGTCCTCTGCTGTTAAAATCTTTGGTGGGCAGAAATGTACCTGAAGATTTCCTCAATAAATTTCTTAGGAAAATCAATAATCGTAGCTTTATATAGGAGGTGAGCTAACCATCCCAGGGATTTAGGAGCTCTCAATTCAGCATACAAGGGGAAGAAAAAAACATTGATATAATAGAGCGGCCGGGCCTGCTTCCATCTGTGATCTGCATGTCAGATTGATGACACATTAAATGACTGTAATTAGTGACTATAGGCAGAGAGGTTCAGAATCACATTAATGCTTGGATGAAAATGTCTCGTTTTCCAGTACTGCTTGTTCTGCAGATTAGTCAATCAGCCCCCATGGACTTCTTCTATTTGTTCTTTTCCCTGCGGGACATCAGATGTACTGCACTGTGTGGAGTGAGTTGAAGCTTTATGGGAAAGGGAAATTTTCCGATGGATAGATCAGAATCTTAGTGGAAAGCTTTAATCTTAAGGAAGATCTGCTGTATAAGGCCTTTTATCTATGTGCTGTGCGATGTTTCTGAAGGTCTGCCTAAAACGGCATTGAAGGGCTAAAATATGTTTGTTTGAAGGACAACCAACATACTACATCTACTCAATGGAAGAGAAGAGAAGGCTTTTTTAATGTTGCTTGTAATGTTCATATAAAGTAAAGTGGAACTATGGGCAAATCCAAAAATGTCATTAGCATTAACACTGTGGGTTTTGTTTTGTCCCCCTCTAGCATCATTTTATTGTCTGCTGATCCTTCCAGTGAATCTGTTATTTTTCTACTTTACCAAGGCAATCAATGCACCTCATTCTGTAGTGAAAATGTGCAGCAGCATTGTCACCCTGTGGACAGAGTACAGGCATACCCCACTTTTAAGTACAGTACACAATGGGACCAGAGCATGTATGTAAAACGAAAACGTACTTAAAGTGAAGCAATACCTTTTTTCATTTCTTAATGCATGTAAATACACTAGCTCCATAGGAAATCTTGGTCAGCTTGACATGGCACTACTCCCAAACCATAAGTGACAAGGACACAAAGCTTAAGGAGCAAATTAAGGGGAGCCAGGACTATGACATGGTAGATTACCTATGCAAGCTGGCCCGCCCCAAATAGAATATGTTGTAGTCCTGGGTCCCCTCTCAGTGCTCCCTAAGTTTGCTATCCCCGTTACTTATGGTTTATGAGCAGTGCCATGTCAAACTGACCAAGATTTCCCATAGACGCCAATGTTAAAAACCAGGAGTAGTGCCATGCCAAGCTGACCAGGCTGTGTCCGTACTCGCAAGTGTACGTAAAGTGAGTGTACTTAAAACAGGGTATGCCTGTAGTCTTCAGAGATGTATAGTAACTAAGTAGAACTACTTCACTACTGTACTTAAGTACAGAAAGGCGGTATCTGTACCTTCCTGGAGTAGAATTTTTTTCTCCTACTTCCACTTTTACTTCACTACATTTTTTCAATGATTTCAATACTTCTACTCCGATATTTTTATTTTTGTGCTGCATAGTTACTCGTTACTATTATAAAAATTACCACTGCCAGAACAGTAGATGGCAGGTTTCATGAAGCTCAAAACATGTGTATTATCAGCGCATACGAAAATAAATGCTACTGTATGTATAAATAAAAGCTGCATTTGAAATAATAAAAAACAATATGATGTTCAAACTTTTGACTTCTTTCTTCTGCATAACACAGTACTTTTACTTTTACTTTCAGTACTTGAGTAGCATTTTTTTTTCAAAACTACTGGTACTTTTACTTTCAGTACTTGAGTAGCAACATTTTTTAAAAAAACTACTTGCAATACTTAAGTACAAAAAATGTTGAATACTTTAGTACTTCTACTCAAGTCACTTTTTGATCGAGCACTTCCACTTCTACTCAAGTCACACTTTTTGATCGAGCACTTGTACTTTTACTCAAGTATGGGTTTCGAGTACTTTATACAACTCTGGTAGTCTTAAATGGCATGTAGTTTGAAGTAGGGATCGACCGATTATCGGCAAGGCCAATATATCGAGGGCCAATATGCACTTTCCCCGATATATTGGTATCGGCCCTGGAACTGGCCGATATTGCTGATATATTTGTGACGTCATTCTGCCTTCTTAGGCCGCCACCCTCGCCTTGGACAGCCTCGTCTGGAGTCAGGACTAGTCTCGCGGGAGTGTATCACAGCCATACACCCACCCACAGCAGCCCGGTGTCAGCCAGCCACCCACATCCACAGGCCCTGTACCAGCCAGCCACCCACAGGCCCTGTACCAGCAAACCAGGCAGCCACCCACAGGCCCTGTACCAGCAAGCCAGCCACAGGCCCTGTACCAGCAAGCCAGCCAGCCAGCCACGCACAGCCCCTGTGCCAGCCAGCCACCCACCCACCACAGGGTGCCAGCCAGCAACCCACCACAGGGTGCCAGCCAGCCACCCACCACAGGGTGCCAGACAGCCAGCCTTCCACCACAGAGTGCCAGCAAGCCAGTCATTAAGCATTAAACAAAAATTAACATGTTCAGTACCAGATTTGTGTCAAAAATTGTCTTTATTTTTCAAAACTTTTAATGTACAAAATATCGGCCCATATCAGCTGATACCGATACGTTGTGACCAAAATATCGGTATTGGCCCTGAAAAAACCATATCGGTCTATCCCTAGTTTGAAGCCTCGTTCACACGGGCATACCATAGTGTACATCCATGCAGGGCCAAGTTTGCCCTCAAGGGGGTGCACAGGTGTTCCATTCATCCCTGTGCAGGCAGTCCCATCCATGTCTATTGGGACACAGGGGCTGCTGCTCCAAATTTGACAGCTGTGCGAGTGTGCGGCCGCGTGAGTTTAGGGCCATGCACCCGCACCCACTTGGATGTCGAATTGAGAGCACCGGCTGTGTCTGTGCAGCTGCTACATTCTGATTGAAATGAATGGGACTGCACAGGGGTGTACCTAGAGCATTTGGCACCCGGGGCAGGTCCTATATCTGGCACCCCCCAGGCAGGCGACGCACCGCACATCGATAGTGATGTCACATTTAGCGCCTCTGCAAACTGCGGCCCTCAACCCGAAAGAATCCTCCCCCCTCCGCTCCCCCTGGTAACGAGGCCCCTCCTCCTCCCCTGAAAAAGCGGCACCAACTGATCCAAGGCGCCAGACAGAAATACATGTAACTGGCAGTGGCACACTTACTATGTGTTACTGCCAGTGGCGTCACTAGGGTTGGTGTCACCTGGTGCAGTAAAACATGGTGTTACCCCCCCCCCCAAAAAAAAAAAAAAAAGATGCAGCATGTGGGACTTTTGGTCCGCTTTCATAAAATGTAGAAAAAAAGCCCAACCTAATAGAAATCTATAGGACTGCAGCTATAACTGCGGATAAAATGTACGAAGACCCCCTTTACATTACACAGCCCCTCGTACCTCTAGACCCCTTTACATTACACAGTCCCTGTACCTCTGGACCCCTTCACATTACACAGCCCCTGTACCCCTGGACCCCTTCACATTACACAGCCCCCGTACCCCTTTACATTACACAGCAACCCATGGGCCCCTTTACATTACACAGCCTCCCATGGGCCCCTTTAA
The DNA here is from genome assembly GCF_965119305.1 of Pelophylax lessonae. Lineage (NCBI taxonomy): Eukaryota > Metazoa > Chordata > Amphibia > Anura > Ranidae > Pelophylax > Pelophylax lessonae. Next base: position 99,367,820 of record NC_138768.1, read on the forward strand.
ATTACACAGCCCCCCATGGGCCCCTTTACATTACACAGCCCCCCAAGGACCCCTTTACATTACACAGCCCCCCAAGGACCCCTTTACATTACACAGCCCCCATGGACCCTTTACATTGCACAGCCCCCCCATAAACCACTTTAAATTACACAGCTCCCCTCACACCTCTGAACCCTTTTACATTACACAGCCCTCCCATGGGCCCTTTAACATTACACAGCCCCCCTATGGACCCATTTACATTAGAAAGCCCCGTCATGGGCCCCTTTGCATTACACAGTCCCTCCATAAACCCCTTTACATTACACAGCCCCCCCATGGGCCCCTTTACATTACACAACCCCCTATGAGCCCCTTTACATTACACAGCCCTCCATGGACCCCTTTACATTACACAGCCCCCCATGGACCCCTTTACATTACACAGCCTACTCATGGGCCCCTTTACATTACACAGCTCCCCTCACACCTCTGAACACTTTTACATTACACAGTCTCCCCCCCCCATGGGCCCGTTTACATTACACAGCCCCCCATGGACCCCTTTACATTACACAGCCCCCCCCCCCATGGGCCCCTTTACATTACACAGCTCCCCTCACACCTCTGAACACTTTTACATTACACAGCCCCCCCATGGGCCCTTTTACATTACACAGTCCCCCCCCCATTGGCCCCTTTACATTACACAGCCCCCCATAAACCCCTTTACATTACAAAGCTCCCCTCACACCATTGAAAACCTTTTTCATTACATTACACAGCCAACACATGGGCCCCTTTACAATACACAGCCCCCCTATGGACCCCTTTACATTAGACAGCCCCCCATGGACCCCTTTACATTACACAGCCTTCTTATGGGACCTTTTGCATTACACAGCCCCCCATAAACCCCTTTACTTTACACAGCTCCCCTCACACCTCTGAACCCTTTTACATTACACAGCCCCCATGGGCCCCTTTACATTTCACAGCCCCCATCGGCCCCTTTACATTACACATCCCCACATGGACCCCTTTACATTACACAGCCCCCGCAGGGCCCCTTTACATTACACAGCCCCCCATAAACTCCTTTACATTACACAGCTCCCCTCTCACCTCTGAACCCTTTTACATTATACAGCCCACAATGGGCCCTTTACATTACACAGCCCCCCCATGGGCCCCTTTACATTACACAGCTCCCCCCATAAACCCCTTTACATTACACAGCTCCCCTCACACCTCTGAGCCCTTTTACCTTACACAGCACCCCACTCATGGGCCCCTTTACATTACACAGTCCCCCCATGGGCCCCTTTATATTACACAGTCCCCCATGGACCCCTCTACATTACATAGCCCCCATGCTCCCCTTTACATTGCACAGCCCCCCACCGACTCCTTTACATTACACAGCCCCCCATAGGCCCCTTTACATTACACAGTCCCCCATGGACTCCTTTACATTACACAGCCCACCCATGAGCCCCTTTACAGTACACAGCCCCCCCATGGACCCCTTTACATCACACAGCCCCCCATGAGCCTCTTTACATTACATAGCCACCCCCCCCATGGGTCCCTTTACATTATACAGCCCCCTAACTTTGCAAGTTGACAGCAGATGATTGGTTGCTAGGGGGTCCTAGAAACCAATTACCTGCTCATTAACTTAGAAAGTTAACTCCGGCAGTGCCCACTGATTATTCAGGGCTGTTCTTTCTCTCTCTCCCGTTCTGCTTTAGACAGTGCCTCCTGCTCCGCTCTTCTGTGTTAGTGAGTGGCAGAGGCAGTCCGGCAGCAAGCCCTGGGTGTCATCCCTCAGGCGGGTGTCACCCTGGTGCTCCCTGACACCCCCCAATGTGTGGCACCCTGAGCAGACAGACACCCCCCCGCCCCCTGTTGGTACGCCAATGGGACTGCCTACACAGGGTTGCACCGAATACATCCCTGTATGGGCAAACACTGCCCTCATATGGGCGTATGCTTTAGTATGCCCATGTAAACAAGGCCCTAAATAGACTTAACAGGTTTATGTATAAAAATTCCTTGTGATCTTATCCATAACTCATGACAAGGTGACTGTAATTGTCACTTTACTGGACAGCTTGGAGTGCAAGTAAAGGTGGTGAAAATGTTTGAATAAAGGCTAATGGATTTCAGATTCTGAAAACTATTATTACAGGTAATAATATCATACAGTTATCAGAATACAATCATTTTCGTCATAGTAGTCCTTTAAAGAAAATGTCCTTTAATGTTCATATACAGTAAAGAAAATCATATATATCTATATTTATATAGATATATATATATATATATATCAGTGTCGGCTGGTGCTCAATATTTTTTTGGGGGGGGGGGGGGCGCAAAAAGAAAAATGTAATAGGTATTGCTTTGCGTCAAAAAACGCAGTAAAAAATTGCGTGACTTTGAAGTCATGGTACAGGCATGGCACAGGTGATGGTATAGGCATGGCATAGGTGATGGTACAGGCATGGCACAGGTGATGGTACAGGAGATGGTATAGGCATGGCACAGATATGGTATAGGCATGGCACAGATATGGTATAGGCATGGCACAGATATGGTATAGGCATGTCACAGGTCATGGTACAGGAGATGGTATATGCCCCCTTTCAATGCAGAGACCAGCGTACATGCCCCCTTTCAATGCAGTGACCAGCGTACATGCCCCCTTTCAATGCAGAGACCAGCGTACATTCCCCTCTTTCAATGCAGAGACCAGCGTACATGCCCCCTTTCAATGCAGAGACCAGCGTGCGTGCAATGAACAATGTGCTGTGCCCCCTTCAATGCAATAAACACTGTGCTGTGACCCCTTCAATGCAATGAACACTGTGCTGTGCCCCCACAATGCAGAGTTCAGAGTGCATGCCCCCTTCAATGCAACTGTGCTGTGCCCCCTTCAATGCAATGAACAATGTGCTCTGCCCCCTTCAATGCAATGAACAATGTGCTGTGCCCCCTTCAATGCAATAAACACTGTGCTGTGCCCCCTTCAATGCAATAAACACTGTTCTGTGCCCCCTTCAATGCAATGAACACTGTGCTGTGCCCCCACAATGCAGAGTTCAGCGTGCGTGCCCCCTTCAATGCAACTGTGCTGTGCCCCCTTTAATGCAATGAACACTGTTCCGTGCCCCCATCAATGCAGAGTTCAGCGCGCGAGCCCCTTTCAATGCAGAGCGCCACAGCATTGTCCCCAATCACTGCAGAGCACCACAGCATTGTCCCCAATCACTGCAGACCGCCAAAGCATTGTCCCCAATCACTGCAGAGTGCCCACAGCATTGTACCCCAATGATTGCAGAGTGCCACAGCATTGTCCCCCAATGATTGCAGAGTGCCACAGCATTGTACCCCAATGATTGCAGAGTGCCCACAGCATTGTACCCCAATGATTGCAGAGTGCCCACAGCATTGTACCCCAATGATTGCAGAGTGCCACAGCATTGTACCCCAATGATTGCAGAGTGCCCACAGCATTGTACCCCAATGATTGCAGAGTGCCCACAGCATTGTACCCCAATCAATGCAGAGTGCCACAGCATTGTACCCCAATGATTGCAGAGTGCCCACAGCATTGTACCCCAATGATTGCAGAGTGCCCACAGCATTGTACCCCAATGATTGCAGAGTGCCACAGCATTGTACCCCAATGATTGCAGAGTGCCACAGCATTATTCCCCAATCAATGCAGAGACCAGCGTGCGTGCTCCCTTCAACCCAATGCACTTACCTGGCGGCGGGTCGGCTATCGGCTTCTCCCCTCCTCGATCCTTCGTCCTCTTCTGCGGCGGCGGGAAGGTGAGCGGAGCGGCTTCTCCCTCGTCCTCTTCTGCGGCGGGAACCGGCAGGAAGGTGAGCGGCGGTGACGGTGAGTGACTGACGCACGCACCGGCACCGCCCCCATTGCGACGTCAACGATCGGATGTCCTGGATGATGATTGGTCCAGGCTGGAGACTGGACCAATCACAGCCAGGACATCACAAAGGTGGGGGTGGCTAAGCGCTCTTTCCTGCGCCCAGGTTACGCCCCCAGAAGGCAGCCAATCGGCGCCTTTCTGGGTCATAAACCCCCCCTTTAACCACCACATAGGCCGGTGAACCGATTTTTTTTTCTATAACTTTATTGTTCTTTTTTGTCATTTTTTTTCCTTTTTTTTAAGGGGGGCGGCGCCCTGGCGCCCCCTATGCACGGGCCGCCACTGTATATATATATATATATATATATATATATATATATAATTACTGCCACATAGCACAACCACAATGCAATTCCAAGGGAAAAAACAATTGTTGCTTTGAAAAGCACTTGTTTTGAGGGAATCCAATAATCCAACTCTCAGACACACAAGGAAAAATAGATAGTAATGACCTGTTGTCTCCACTTGAACAAATCATATCCAATTTAGACCTGAAACAGGAAAAAAGGTCAACTCCCACAATGAAGTAGGAGCTTTGCTTTATGCAGTGATGCCTCTCAGTGTGGTATGGATTAAAGCCTTGTACACACAATCAGAATATCGGTTGAATGATTGTGTTTTTTTTTGCATGCTAGTCTCCATTTTGAAACTGTAGAGGTTACTCAATTTACAAAAATTCTCGCACGACAGAATACAACTTCGGAAGTGGTGTAATGTAGTGATGTCGCGAACCTAAAATTCGCCGTTCGCGAACGGCGAACGCGAACATCGGCAAATGTTTGCGAACCGGGCGAACCGCCATAGACTTCAATAGGCAGGCGAATTTTAAAACACACAGGGACTCTTTCTGGCCACAATAGTGATGGAAAAGTTGTTTCAAGGGGACTAACACCTGGACTGTGGCATGCCGGAGAGGGATCACGCAAAAAAAAGTTCTTAAAAATTATAATTTTTTGATAGAGAGCCAATTATTGGAAAAATTAAAAAAAAATAAAAATAAAAAATTTCTTTGGATTTAGCATCTGGGGGGTCTAAAAAGTGTACCTGTGAAGTTTCAGCTCTGTAGCATGTCCAGAACCCCTAAAAAACAGCATTTTTCTTATATTTTCAGGAATATGGCTTCTCTGCGGCTGGCTTTTTCTCTTGCAGGCATTTATCGGGCATTTTTTTAGGCAGGCATGTCATTTTTTGTATTTAGTGTCTGGGGGGTCTAAAAAGTGTACCTGTCAATTTTCAGCTCTGTAGCATGTCCAGAACCCCTAAAAAACAGCATTTTTCTTATATTTTCAGGAATATGGCTTCTCTGCGGCTGGCTTTTTCTCTTGCAGGCATTTAGCGGGCATTTTTTTTAGGCAGGCATGTCATTTTTTGTATTTAGTGTCTGGGGGGTCTAAAAAGTGTACCTGTCAAGTTTCAGCTCTGTAGCATGTCCAGAACCCCTAAAAAACAGCATTTTTCTTATATTTTCAGGAATATGGCTTCTCTGCGGCTGGCTTTTTCTCTTGCAGGCATTTAGCGGGCATTTTTTTAGGCAGGCATGTCATTTTTTGTATTTAGTGTCTGGGGGGTCTAAAAAGTGTACCTGTCAATTTTCAGCTCTGTAGCATGTCCAGAACCCCTAAAAAACAGCATTTTTCTTATATTTTCAGGAATATGGCTTCTCTGCGGCTGGCTTTTTCTCTTGCAGGCATTTATCGGGCATTTTTTTAGGCAGGCATGTCATTTTTTGTATTTAGTGTCTGGGGGGTCTAAAAAGTGTACCTGTCAAGTTTCAGCTCTGTAGCATGTCCAGAACCCCTAAAAAAACAGCATTTTTCTTATATTTTCAGTAATACGGCTTCTCTGCGGCTGTCTTTTTCTCTTGCAGGCATTTATCGGGCATTTTTTTAGGCAGGCATGTCATTTTTTGTATTTAGTGTCTGGGGGGTCTAAAAAGTGTACCTGTCAAGTTTCAGCTCTGTAGCATGTCCAGAACCCCTAAAAAACAGCATTTTTCTTATATTTTCAGGAATACGGCTTCTCTGCGGCTGGCTTTTTCTCTTGCAGGCATTTATCGGGCATTTTTTTAGGCAGGCATGTCATTTTTTGTATTTAGTGTCTGGGGGGTCTAAAAAGTGTACCTGTCAAGTTTCAGCTCTGTAGCATGTCCAGAACCCCTAAAAAACAGCATTTTTCTTATATTTTCAGTAATACGGCTTCTCTGCGGCTGGCTTTTTCTCTTGCAGGCATTTATCGGGCATTTTTTTAGGCAGGCATGTCATTTTTTGTATTTAGTGTCTGGGGGGTCTAAAAAGTGTACCTGTCAAGTTTCAGCTCTGTAGCATGTCCAGAACCCCTAAAAAACAGCATTTTTCTTATATTTTCAGGAATACGGCTTCTCTGCGGCTGTCTTTTTCTCTTGCAGGCATTTATCGGGCATTTTTTTAGGCAGGCATGTCATTTTTTGTATTTAGTGTCTGGGGGGTCTAAAAAGTGTACCTGTCAAGTTTCAGCTCTGTAGCATGTCCAGAACCCCTAAAAAACAGCATTTTTCTTATATTTTCAGGAATACGGCTTCTCTGCGGCTGGCTTTTTCTCTTGCAGGCATTTATCGGGCATTTTTTTAGGCAGGCATGTCATTTTTTGTATTTAGTGTCTGGGGGGTCTAAAAAGTGTACCTGTCAATTTTCAGCTCTGTAGCATGTCCAGAACCCCTAAAAAACAGCATTTTTCTTATATTTTCAGGAATATGGCTTCTCTGCGGCTGGCTTTTTCTCTTGCAGGCATTTAGCGGGCATTTTTTTTAGGCAGGCATGTCATTTTTTGTATTTAGTGTCTGGGGGGTCTAAAAAGTGTACCTGTCAAGTTTCAGCTCTGTAGCATGTCCAGAACCCCTAAAAAACAGCATTTTTCTTATATTTTCAGGAATATGGCTTCTCTGCGGCTGGCTTTTTCTCTTGCAGGCATTTAGCGGGCATTTTTTTAGGCAGGCATGTCATTTTTTGTATTTAGTGTCTGGGGGGTCTAAAAAGTGTACCTGTCAAGTTTCAGCTCTGTAGCATGTCCAGAACCCCTAAAAAAACAGCATTTTTCTTATATTTTCAGTAATACGGCTTCTCTGCGGCTGGCTTTTTCTCTTGCAGGCATTTATCGGGCATTTTTTTAGGCAGGCATGTCATTTTTTGTATTTAGTGTCTGGGGGGTCTAAAAAGTGTACCTGTCAAGTTTCAGCTCTGTAGCATGTCCAGAACCCCTAAAAAAACAGCATTTTTCTTATATTTTCAGTAATACGGCTTCTCTGCGGCTGTCTTTTTCTCTTGCAGGCATTTATCGGGCATTTTTTTAGGCAGGCATGTCATTTTTTGTATTTAGTGTCTGGGGGGTCTAAAAAGTGTACCTGTCAAGTTTCAGCTCTGTAGCATGTCCAGAATCCCTAAAAAACAGCATTTTTCTTATATTTTCAGTAATACGGCTTCTCTGCGGCTGGCTTTTTCTCTTGCAGGCATTTATCGGGCATTTTTTTAGGCAGGCATGTCATTTTTTGTATTTAGTGTCTGGGGGGTCTAAAAAGTGTACCTGTCAAGTTTCAGCTCTGTAGCATGTCCAGAACCCCTAAAAAACAGCATTTTTCTTATATTTTCAGTAATACGGCTTCTCTGCGGCTGGCTTTTTCTCTTGCAGGCATTTATCGGGCATTTTTTTAGGCAGGCATGTCATTTTTTGTATTTAGTGTCTGGGGGGTCTAAAAAGTGTACCTGTCAAGTTTCAGCTCTGTAGCATGTCCAGAACCCCTAAAAAACAGCATTTTTCTTATATTTTCAGGAATACGGCTTCTCTGCGGCTGGCTTTTTCTCTTGCAGGCATTTAGCGGGCATTTTTTTTAGGCAGGCATGTCATTTTTTGTATTTAGTGTCTGGGGGGTCTAAAAAGTGTACCTGTCAAGTTTCAGCTCTGTAGCATGTCCAGAACCCCTAAAAAACAGCATTTTTCTTATATTTTCAGGAATATGGCTTCTCTGCGGCTGGCTTTTTCTCTTGCAGGCATTTAGCGGGCATTTTTTTAGGCAGGCATGTCATTTTTTGTATTTAGTGTCTGGGGGGTCTAAAAAGTGTACCTGTCAAGTTTCAGCTCTGTAGCATGTCCAGAACCCCTAAAAAAACAGCATTTTTCTTATATTTTCAGTAATACGGCTTCTCTGCGGCTGGCTTTTTCTCTTGCAGGCATTTATCGGGCATTTTTTTAGGCAGGCATGTCATTTTTTGTATTTAGTGTCTGGGGGGTCTAAAAAGTGTACCTGTCAAGTTTCAGCTCTGTAGCATGTCCAGAACCCCTAAAAAAACAGCATTTTTCTTATATTTTCAGTAATACGGCTTCTCTGCGGCTGTCTTTTTCTCTTGCAGGCATTTATCGGGCATTTTTTTAGGCAGGCATGTCATTTTTTGTATTTAGTGTCTGGGGGGTCTAAAAAGTGTACCTGTCAAGTTTCAGCTCTGTAGCATGTCCAGAACCCCTAAAAAACAGCATTTTTCTTATATTTTCAGTAATACGGCTTCTCTGCGGCTGGCTTTTTCTCTTGCAGGCATTTATCGGGCATTTTTTTAGGCAGGCATGTCATTTTTTGTATTTAGTGTCTGGGGGGTCTAAAAAGTGTACCTGTCAAGTTTCAGCTCTGTAGCATGTCCAGAACCCCTAAAAAACAGCATTTTTCTTATATTTTCAGTAATACGGCTTCTCTGCGGCTGGCTTTTTCTCTTGCAGGCATTTATCGGGCATTTTTTTAGGCAGGCATGTCATTTTTTGTATTTAGTGTCTGGGGGGTCTAAAAAGTGTACCTGTCAAGTTTCAGCTCTGTAGCATGTCCAGAACCCCTAAAAAACAGCATTTTTCTTATATTTTCAGGAATACGGCTTCTCTGCGGCTGTCTTTTTCTCTTGCAGGCATTTATCGGGCATTTTTTTAGGCAGGCATGTCATTTTTTGTATTTAGTGTCTGGGGGGTCTAAAAAGTGTACCTGTCAAGTTTCAGCTCTGTAGCATGTCCAGAACCCCTAAAAAACAGCATTTTTCTTATATTTTCAGGAATACGGCTTCTCTGCGGCTGGCTTTTTCTCTTGCAGGCATTTATCGGGCATTTTTTTAGGCAGGCATGTCATTTTTTGTATTTAGTGTCTGGGGGGTCTAAAAAGTGTACCTGTCAAGTTTCAGCTCTGTAGCATGTCCAGAACCCCTAAAAAACAGCATTTTTCTTATATTTTCAGTAATACGGCTTCTCTGCGGCTGGCTTTTTCTCTTGCAGGCATTTATCGGGCATTTTTTTAGGCAGGCATGTCATTTTTTGTATTTAGTGTCTGGGGGGTCTAAAAAGTGTACCTGTCAAGTTTCAGCTCTGTAGCATGTCCAGAACCCCTAAAAAACAGCATTTTTCTTATATTTTCAGTAATACGGCTTCTCTGCGGCTGGCTTTTTCTCTTGCAGGCATTTATCGGGCATTTTTTTAGGCAGGCATGTCATTTTTTGTATTTAGTGTCTGGGGGGTCTAAAAAGTGTACCTGTCAAGTTTCAGCTCTGTAGTATGTCCACAACCCAAAAAAAACAGCATTTTTCTTATGATTTTTAGTAGAAAACGAATGCAGTGTCTTTCCAGCTGTCTTTTTTTCTTTCTGGCAAGCTGAAATATGATATGCCAAGGCAAACATGCCTATCAGTTGAGCTATGACACAGACAACACTGCACACATGGGGAAATATGTAAAACAAAAAACAGGAAAAGGAAATTAGGTGACGGTCACAAAACATGATATTGTGATTGGCCAAATAAAAAGTCACCTCGCGATGAGGTCGCGCCAAAGTCGCGCTAAGTCGCGCCAAAGTCGCACTGGAAGCGACGCTACTTTAGTGGTAGCGGCAGTGTAAACCAGCACTAAAACATCCAGTGTGTGAATACGATCAGGTATGATGTTTTATCGGTCAAGTAGTGTAAGGGTTACGCCCGTCGCCCGCTTCACAGTGACAGACCAAACTCTGACAGACCAAACTCCCCGTTTAACAGTCAGTCAGTCCATTTGCACAACCGCAAACTCCCAATTTGCACAAGGTTGGATACCAAGCTAGCCATGTCCCGTTCCTTGTCCTCACTGACATCATTGAAGGTCTCTTCCTCCACCCAGCCACATACAACACCAAGGGTCCCCGAAAGGTGAGAACAAGCCCCCTGGGACCCCTGCTGTGGCTGGTATTCCACCTACTCAAAGCCACCTTCCTCCTCTGACTTCTCTTCTTCAGACTCCTCTCTCTGCGTTGCCACAGGTCCAGCAATTGACAACGACAAGGCTGCTTCTGGTGGTGATGAGGACCACAACTCTTCCTCTTCATGCTCATCTACAGCCTGATCCAGTACTCTTCGCAGGGCACGCTCCAGAAAAAACGCATATGGGATGAGGTCGATGATGTTGCCTTGGGTTCGACTGACCACCAGGGTTGTCATCTCCGCAAAAGGACGCATGAGCCTACAGCCATTGTTCATGAGCATTCAGTAACGCGGCCAAAAAATACCCAGCTCCGCAGAAAGAATGAAAGAAAATGAATGTTTTTTTTTATGAAAAATTATCCTGCGGATCGCTTTTGGTCTGTACACAATGAAGCAACGACCTTATCATCTGGGGTGTGCCAACACAATCCTAGAGGTGATCGCTTCATTGTGATACGCAAGCCCCTTCACCATGACAAGGTAACGATCACGAAGGGGAATTGACACATGTATGTGCCTTTTTTTTTGTTTTTTGTTTTTTTGCAGCCACAGTGTAGCACCAGAGGCCAGAAAAATTAGGCATGTACACATGCATGAAAAAGTAGGTATTGTTGCAGCCGCTGCTGTAGCAGCGGCCTGAAAAATTGAGGTTTTAAGGCAGAAAGTGCACTAAAACATTGCGGCTTGAACCGTAGTTGGTGGCGGAGACGTCACGTAAGTCATCCGGCATGCAGAGAATGATTATATACAGCAGCGTGTGGACCATTTTTAGGCCAAGGCATCTCAGTCATCACCAGGCCTTTTTTAGTCAAATGCATCCCCCACTGTCAGTCCCTTCGGGATCCATGCCTCATTCATCTTAATAAACGTGAGGTAATCAAGACTTTTTTGACCTAGGCGACTTCTCTTCTCAGTGACAATACCTCCTGCTGCGCTGAAGGTCCTTTCTGACAGCACACTTGAAGCGGGGCAGGCCAGAAGTTCAATGGCAAACTGGGATAGCTCAGGCCACAGGTCAAGCCTGCACACCCAGTAGTCAAGGGGTTCATCGCTCCTCAGAGTGTCGATATCTGCAGTTAAGGCAAGGTAGTCTGCTACCTGTCGGTCGAGTCGTTCTCTGAGGGTGGACCCCGAAGGGCTGTGGCGATGCATAGGACTAAAAAAGCTCCGCATGTCCTCCATCAACAAGACGTCTGTAAAGCGTCCTGTCCTTGCCGGCGTGGTTGTGGTGGTAGGAGGAGGATTACTTTCACCTCTTCCCCTGTTGGATTCCCGTTGTGCTGTGACATCACCCTTATACGCTGTGTAAAGCATAGTTTTTAACTTATTTTGTAGCTGCTGCATCCTTTGCGACTGCCGGTAATTGGGTAACATATCACAGACTTTCTGCTTATACCGGGGGTCTAGTAGCGTGGCCACCCAGTACAGGTCGTTCTCCTTCAGCCTTTTTATACGAGGGTCTCTCAACAGGCATGACAGCATGAAAGACCCCATTTGCACAAGGTTGGATGCCGAGCTACTCATGTCCAATTCCTCGTCCTCACTGATGTCATTGAAGGTGTGTTCTTCCCCCCAGGCACGTACAACACCACGGGTACCAGATAGGTGACAACGAGCACCCTGGGATGCCTGCTGTGGTTGGTGTTCCTCCTCCTCAAAGCCACATTCCTCCTCTGACTCCTCTTCCTCACACTCCTCTTCCAGTGTTGCCGCAGGTCCAGCAATCGATGGTAAGGCTGTTTCTGGTGGTGGTGATGGTGACCACAACTCTTCCTCTTCCTCTTCACGCTCATCTACGGCCTGATCCAGCACTCTTCGCAGGGCACGCTCCAGGAAAAAAACATATGGGATGATGTTGCTGATGGTGCCTTCAGTGCGACTCACTAGGTTTGTCACCTCCTCAAAAGGACGCATGAGCCTACAGGCATTGCGCATGAGCGTCCAGTAGCGTGGCAAAAAAATACCCAGCTCCGCAGAGGCTGTCCTAGCACCCCGGTCATACAAATACTCGTTGACCGCTTTTTCTTGTTGGAGCAGGCGGTCGAACATTAGCAGTGTTGAATTCCAACGTGTCGGGCTGTCGCAAATCAAGCGCCTCACTGGCATGTTGTTTCGCCGCTGAATATCTGCAAAGTGCGCCATGGCCGTGTAGGAACGCCTGAAATGGCCACACACCTTCCTGGCCTGCTTGAGGACGTCCTGTAAGCCTGGGTACTTCTGCACAAAACGTTGCACAATCAGATTCAACACATGTGCCATGCACGGCACATGTGTCAACTTGCCCAAATTCAATGCCGCCAACAAATTGCTCCCGTTGTCACACACCACTTTGCCGATCTCCAGTTGGTGCGGGGTCAGCCACTGATCCACCTGTGCATTCAGGGCGGACAGTAGTGCTGGTCCGGTGTGACTCTCTGCTTTCAGGCAAGTCAACCCCAAGACAGCGTGACACTGTCGTATCCGGCATGTGGAATAGCCCCTGGGGAGCTGGGGGGTGCAGTTGGTGTGGAGCAAGACGCAACAGCAGAAGAGGACTCAGCCGAGGAGGTTAGCAAAGAGGATGGAGTAGGAGGAGTAGAGGAGGTGGCAGCAGGCCTGCCTGCAAGTCGTGGCGGTGTCACCAACTCCTCTGCAGCAGAGCCACGCATTCCATGCTTGGCAGCCACCAGCAGGTTTACCCAATGCGCAGTGTACGTTATATACCTGCCCTGACCGTGCTTTGCAGACCAGCTATCAGTGGTCAGATGGACCCTTGCCCCAACACTGTGTGCCAGACGTGACATGATTTCCTTTTCCACAATAGAGTACAGGTTGGGGATTGCCTTTTGTGAAAAATAATTTCGGCCGGGTACCTTCCACTGCGGTGTCCCAATAGCGACAAATTTTTTGAAGGCCTCAGACTCCACCAGCTTGTATGGTAAAAGCTGGCGGGCTAAGAGTTCCGACAAGCCAGCTGTCAGACGCCGGGCAAGGGGGTGACTCTGCGAGATTGGCTTTTTACGCTCAAACATTTCCTTCACAGACACCTGACTGTGGGCAGGTGACGAGCAGGAACTGCTGAAGGTGAGAGGCGGAGGGGCGGGTTGTTGATAGGGGGCATGGAGGACAGCAGTGGTTGACGTGGCTGAAGATGCTGGACCAGGAGCAGGATGGTGGCTTTCAGTTTGTGTGCTGCTTTTACTCATGTGTTGATCCCATAGGCGTTTGTGATGTGAGATCATGTGCCTTCGCAAAGCAGTTGTACCTAGGTGGGTGTTGGACTTCCCACGACTCAGTTTCTTTTGGCACAGGTTACAAATGGCATCGCTGATATCAGAGGCAGACACACAAAAAAAATGCCACACTGCTGAGCTTTGCAAGGACGGCATTCTGGTGGTGGCAACAGCTTGCGTTGATTGGCGTGCTGTCTGGCTGACCCCGGGTGCCGAATCTACATGCTGTCTGACTGCGCCACTAGCTCCTTGCGATGACCTCCTCCCCCTGCTTCCAACTCGTCTCCTCCTCCTCTCTGTCTCCCCATCTGAACTTTCCCCCTCTTCTTCTGCTCTTCGAGCAGGCACCCAGGTGACATCCACAGACACATCGTCATCATCAGCCGCTTCACTTGACAACTCAGCAAAGGCAGCAGCAGCAGGTACAACATCATCATCATCACAATGTACGTCCATGTGTATAATGCTGCCTGACTGAGACATATCCCCGTTATCTACATCCTCTGGCACTAATAGTTGCACATCACTTATTTCTTCAAACTGATGTGAAAATAACTCCTCTGACGGATCAAGTGAAGCGGCTGTGGTGCTAGTGTTGGTGGTGGTGCCGGCGGGCTGGCGAGTGGTAAATTGAGAGGTGCCCGAAGCTGAGCTGGAGGAGGATGGTGCATTAAGGTTCCGAGCGGAAGCTGTAGACGATTGGGTGTCCTGTGTAAGCCAGTCAACTATGGCCTCAGAATTTTTTGAGTTCAGGGTCTGTGGTGGCCTCTGAACACTGGGCATTATTCTAGGGCCTAAGGAAATCACAGCACCACGACCACGACGGCCCTTGCGGGGTGGCCTGCCTCTGCCTGTCATTTTTTTTTTAATGTGTTGTTACTGTTGTACTATGAGTGCAAGCTGCTGTGCCACCTTATATATCAGTGGTGGGTGGGCAGTGGCACAGTACACTCTCTGTGGACCTGACAGCAGTCACTGGCACCCAGGCAACTGCAATTTAAAAAATATATATATTTTTTTTTACTTTGCAAGCTGCTGTGCCACCTTATATATCAGTGGTGGGTGGGCAGTGGCACAGTACACTCTCTGTGGACCTGACAGCAGTCACTGGCACCCAGACAACTGCAATTTAAAAAATATATATATTTTTTTTTACTTTGCAAGCTGCTGTGCCACCTTATATATCAGTGGTGGGTGGGCAGTGGCATAGTACACTCTCTGTGGACCTGACAGCAGTCACTGGCACCCAGACAACTGCAATTTAAAAAATATATATATTTTTTTTACTTTGCAAGCTGCTGTGCCACCTTATATATCAGTGGTGGGTGTGCAGTGGCACAGTACACTCTCTGTGGACCTGACAGCAGTCACTGGCACCCAGGCAACTGCAATTTAAAAAAAATATATATATTTTTTTTACTTTGCAAGCTGCTGTGCCACCTTATATATCAGTGGTGGGTGGGCAGTGGCACAGTACACTCTCTGTGGACCTGACAGCAGTCACTGGCACCCAGGCAACTGCAATTTAAAAAAAAATATATTTTTTTTTTACTTTGCAAGCTGCTGTGCCACCTTATATATCAGTGGTGGGTGGGCAGTGGCACAGTACACTCTCTGTGGACCTGACAGCAGTCACTGGCACCCAGGCAACTGCAATTTAAAAAAATATATATTTTTTTTTTACTTTGCAAGCTGCTGTGCCACCTTATATATCAGTGGTGGGTGGGCACACAGTGGCACTGCAGTGGGCACAGTACACTCTGTGGACCTGACAGTCACTGGCAGCCCAGGCAACTGCAATAATAAAAAATATTTTTTTTTTCAATTTATTGCAACAAGATGCTGTGCCAACGTATATATATATCAGTGGTGGGCAGTGCACTGCAGTGGGTACAGTGCACTCTGTGGACCTGACACAGCACTCACTGCAATTATGACAGAGGAAAAAAAAATATTTTTTAAAATGCCAGGTACTGTGCCTGTGCCACCCGAAATGAGTGTGGTGTGCACACAGTACAGTCTGTGGTAGGTCTGTGGCCTCTCACACACAGCGGGCAGGCAACTGCAGTGTACAATAGATATATATAGATATATATATAAAGAAAAAAATCTATTACCTTACCAGCCCTTAAAAGGGCTTTTGGGGACACTATATATATATATATATATATATATATATATATGTATATATATAAATAAAAAAATCCTCAATTACCAGCCCTTAAAAGGGCTTTTGGGGACACTAGATAGATATAGATATATATATATATATATGAAGAAACAACTCAATTACCAGCCCTTAAAAGGGCTTTTGGGGACGCTAGGTATATATATATATATATATATATATATAAGAAAAAAAAAAAAACACAAATACCAGCCCTTAGAAGGGCTTTTTGGGGTGCTGATATTACAGCAGTAGTGGACCAAGAACACTGCAAGACCAGGAACACTGACTAACTGTCCCTAGCTTAACAGCAGCAGCAGCAGCAGCAGCTCTCCCTACTCTCACTACACACACTGCTTCAGAATGATCTAAGATGGATGCTGCCCTTGCTTATTTATAGGAGGTGGGAGGGTGTGGGAGGGAGGTACGCTGATTGGCTGGAAATGTGTCTGCTGACTGTAAAGTTCAGGGTCAAAGTTTGCCTCAATGATGTCTTATGGGGGGCGGACCGAACATCGCATATGTTCGCCGGCAGCGGCGAACGCGAACATGCTAAGTTCGCCGGGAACTGTTCGCCGGCGAACAGTTCTATACATCTCTAGTGTAATGTATTGTATTGTATTTGCATTGTATTTTTTTGGAGGAAAACTGTACTGATTAATCAAAAATCGTACCATCTGGTATCGTAGGAGAAAAATTTTCATGCTTGTCCCTTTGGATAATTTCAGATGAACAGTCGCAATCGGCTCTCGAAAGCTAAGGACTAACTATCAGATTATCGTACGATCGGCTCGAAAGCAGCATTTTTTTAGTCTGATTTTCTGATCGTCTGTACTAGTATTAAGGATAAGGCACACTCACTCATTTTGGATATGTCGCTCTATGGCTGTTTTTTCTTAAACCTCAACAAAGTTTGCCCATTTGGTCTCCCTTTAGCCATTGTCAACCCTTGGCCTTAAAATTAGCAGTATTACCCACATAGGTCATCTTTGTAGTGTATAAGGATTGTAAAATTGCCATTTGTTGAAGAAAATAAACTCTTTACTGAAATGTTCTATTACAGTAGCACAGACATCAGGATAGAAATCTTTCAACTTTACGGTTCAGGTGGCAGACTTTTTTTTTTAAATGTTGGCAACAACAGGAGTACTTTCCCTTCAGGCTTTTCAGAGAAACAGAAACTTTCCCTTTTTATTACAGCTATGTAGAAGAGACTACTCAAGGGTAGTGTCGTAACAGTGTGCCACACTCCTCAATGAAATTGGCTGTTTACCACGTGATCGGCTGTGTCCAATCACAGCTGATCACATGAGCGGCTCCACCACGAGCCGCTCTTTCTCTCCGCAATGCGCGCCCCCGAGGGGGCGCAGCACGGCGATCGGGGACGACCCTCGTCCCTCGGACAGAGCCCATCCCCGATCTAGGTAAAGAGCCAATGAAATTGGCTTTTTACCACGTGACCGGCTGTCAATCACAGCCGGTCACAGAATGTCAACAGAGACAACGGTAACTAGCTGTAACCGTATTCTACCTCCTCACACAGGATCCGTGTGTGATTTTGGAGATTGCAGTAACAGCTAGTTACCGATCATAGTGCACCCCAAAACACACTGATTGCCCCCCCATTAAAGAGGACCTGTCACTAGCCCATCAAAGTACCTGTCACCAGCCCATCAGAGTACCTGAGTACCTGTCACCAGCCCATCAGGTACTCTGATGGGCTGGTGACAGGTACTCGGGTACTCTGATGGGCTGGTGACAGGTATTCAGGTACTCTGATGACAGGTACTCGGGTACTCCGATGGGCTGGTGACAGGTACTCGGGTACTCTGATGGGCTGGTGACAGGTACTCGGGTACTCTGATGGGCTGGTGACAGGTATTCAGGTACTCTGATGACAGGTACTCGGGTACTCCGATGGGCTGGTGACAGGTACTTGGGTACTCTGATGACAGGTACTCGGGTACTTTGAGTACCTGTCATTAGAGTACCCGAGTACCTGTCATCGGAGTACCCGAGTACCTGTCATCAGAGTACCTGAGTACCTGTCTTCAGAGTACCCGAGTACCTGTCATCAGAGTACCCGAGTACCTCTCTGTATCCCATGAGAGTACCCGAGTACCTGTCTCCAGCCCATCAGGGTATCTGAGTACCTATCTGCAGCCCAATAGAGTACCTGAGTATCTGTCTTCTGCCCATCAAAGTATCCGAGTACCTGTCTTTAGCCCATTAGAGTACCCGAATACCTCTCTGCAGCCCATCATAGTACCCAAGTACCTCTCTGTAGCCCATCAGAGTACCTGTCTCCAGCCCAGAGTACCCAAGTACCTATCTCCAGCCGAGAGTACCCGAGTACCTGTCTCCTCCAGCCGAGAGTACCCGAGTACCTGTCTCCAGCCCAGAGTACCCGAGTACCTGTCTCCAGCCTAGAGTGCCCGAGTACCTATCTGCACCCCATCAGATTACCCGAGTACCTCTCTCTAGCCCATCAGAATACCCAAGTACCTCTCTGAAGCTCATCAGAGTACCTGAGTGCCTATCTGCAGCCCATGCCTCCTAGATTATGTGTTGGGGTGTTTGCTTTCCAAAATGGGGTCTTTTTGTGGGGGTTTCCATTGTCCTGGTGTTCCAGGGCCTTCAAAAGTGTGATAGGTTTTAATGAAATGATATGTGTAATTTATGCTCCTAGAACACCTGACGGTGCTCCTTGCATGTTGGGCCTCTGTATGTGGCTATGCTGTGACAAAGTCCCACATATGTGGTATTGCCATACTCAGGAGGAGTAGCAGAATGTATTTTGGGGTGTCATTTTTGCTATATATATGCTATATGTTAGAAATATCTTATAAGTTGACAACTTTGTGTAAAAAAAAAAATGGGTTTTCATTTTCTTTCCACATTTTCCAAAACTTTGTGGAAAAAAATGACATGTTCAAAAGACTCATTATGCCTCATAGAATATACGTTGGGGTGTTTTCTTTCCAAAATGAGGTCATTTTCTGGGTAATTCCATTGTCCTGGTGCTCCAGAGCCTTCAAAAGTGTGATAGGTCGTTAGGAAATTATATGTGTAATTTATGCTCCTAGAACACCTGACGGTGCTCCTTGCATGTTGGGCCTCTGTATGTGGCCAGGCTGTGTAAAAGTCTCACACATGTTGTATCGCCATACTCAGGAGCAGTAGCAGAATGTATTTTGGGGTGTAATTGCAAGTATGCATATACTGTGTGTGAGAAATAACTTGTTATGACACTTTTGTGTAAAAAAAAAAAAAAATATTTCTTCATTTTCCCAAGAATTGTGGGAAAAAATTACAACTTTAAAAAAACTCACCATGCCTCTTACTAAATACCCTGTAATGTCTACTTTCCAAAAAGAGGTCATTTGGGGGGTATTTGTACTGTCCTGACATTTCAGGGCCTCAAGAAATGAGATAGGCCATCGGTACATCAGGTGTGATTAGGTGTGATCAATTTTCAATGATTGGCACCATAGCTTGTAGACTCTATAACTTTCACACAGACTAAATAATAACCACTAATTTGGGTTAATTTTACCAAAGATATGTAGAAGTACAAATTTTGGCCCAAATTTATGAAAAAAAATTACTTATTTGCAAAACAAAATGTTTTTTTTTTTTTTTTTTTTAATTTCGCTCTTTGTTCACTTATATCGCAAAAAATAAAAACCCAGTGGTGATTAAATACTACCAAAAGAAAGCTCTATTTGTGTGAAAAAAATGATAAAAATTTTGATTGGGTACAGCGTTGTATGACCGAGTAATTATCGTTCAAGCGAGAGCGCTGAAAGCTGAAAATTGGTTTGGGCAGGAAGGGGGTGTAACTGCTCTGTATGGAAGTGGTTAAAGACCCTCTAACACTGTCCCAATATTTCCAGTATGACCTAACTCAGTTGCGTATTTGAAAACTAATTTTTACAGGGAAAACTACCCCACCTGCTCCTAAAAACTGTACTTGAGTCACCTCCATCAGCAGTCATCTCCTGCAGCTATTACCTTTTGTACCATCTCCCCCTTCCTGTAGATTGTAAGCTCCTTGAGCAGGGGCCTCCCATTCCTTTCGCATTGAACTGTATTGTAATTGTACTGCACCCCTTTTTATTGTAAAGCCTAGTACACTGAGGCCAAATGTCAAGCCAGTAGGGCACAATAGCCCAACAGGGGAGATTAATGTACTAACATCAGATAGTTAGTACAGCGGTTTCTCCTAAGCTGTCAGTTTTTTC
Source organism: Pelophylax lessonae (assembly GCF_965119305.1). Taxonomy (NCBI): domain Eukaryota; kingdom Metazoa; phylum Chordata; class Amphibia; order Anura; family Ranidae; genus Pelophylax; species Pelophylax lessonae. Next base: position 99,387,605 of record NC_138768.1, read on the forward strand.
TCGTTCAGCCCTGCTTGGTTGGAAGAAAAAATAGTAATAAACTTGAGTTTACTAAGCCTAAAGCGCTGTGCAAACTGTTGCTGCTATATAAATACTGCATAATAGTAATATTTCATTTATAGGGGGACTTTCAACACTTATCCCTTAATCTTACTTGTCCCTGCATCTTGCTCCAAAAAGTCAATCACAAGCTGTACCTGTTTTACAGGTCTACCAGAACTTTACACAGGTGGCCACCACTAGAGGGAGCTAAATAGGAGCTGAGAGATGGGCTTTGTGTTGGGATAAAGAAGCCTTACATTCAGCTCCCTCTAGTGGTGTCCAGGGGCAGCTTCTGCAGGAATAGAAGATGTGACCCGATAGCTCCTAGGCTGGAGGTCATTGGATCTGAAGCTCCTGTTTATTAACAAAACAATTACTCATTACTATTCACTTTTGTATGAAAGCCTCAGGGCTCAGTAAGAATAATAACATTTATGGATGCAAAGTCCTAGTTCTTAAAAAAATAATAATAATAATATAATAAATAATGTAAAAATGTTACTTATTCATGGAAGTATAAAAGGAGATGGTTCCCTCACTAGCAATATCTGAACATTTGCACATTAAGTACTTTGGCTTTTTTCTGGTTTTATTAGATATCATGGGAATAAAACATGGAAGGGGCCAAAGAAAAGCCTCTAAAGAACGGCTGCATAAAGGGATGCTCAGACCAACTTAGTATGAATAATCAAAAAATGCTTTATTAAGGATCAAAAGTGACACACTGTCTAAAAATTAACCCCATCGTAGGGGAACAGTATACAAAACATGAGAGGATACAGAAAATAAACTGACCACACACAAGACATAAAACCAAAAAGAGAAATCACACATACAAGGCCGGCCTTACACATACACTGGAAGATCAGACCAGCAATAACCGGAGTAAGCTGCATACATTCCAGCCGGGAATGTTTGAATGCTGCTATCTCATCGGTTTGCTGGTCGGCATGCCACAATGATGTAAAATACCTGGTATAATATATAACCAATATAGCTGCACCAATGGTTCAAAAGGTTGAGAACTTCAGACTTAAAACTCTAATTTTGTCAACCCTGAAATTCAAAATATACTGTGAACTGTTGCCATGCAATACAGATCTAAACCCATACACTTCTACTGTGGTTGAGAAGCATATAGGCTTTAAATTATCAACACGATTCCACCATGAAAAGAGGGAGGCATCTAGAGGAATGTCTGCACACCGATTGGTATAAACTGTGAATAAAGCCAGTCCTTGACATGGATGATGGCTAGAATCTTGAAAAAGATGAAGTTCAAATCCTCAATGAACGTTTGGTTTGCATGATCGGGCCAACTTAGAACCCCTATGGCAGAGAGTCTCTTGCTGTAATGGTGAGTAGGGGTGCTGGAGCGAGGGAGAGACGCAGTATATGGGGAAGACTGCGCGGGCTCACACCAAACATAGGCTGTATCCCATACTGGTCAATTGTGCCATTGGCCAGGTGACGGCCATGAATTAATTGGCATATATCCACTGTATGGCTGGGTCAGCTCGGTGGTCACGGCCTTTTCTCTATCCCATTTATTGTAAATGCTTATGCTCACCATGCACTGGAAGTCTTGAATGAAGGGACATCTGCATAATTCCTTGGGGTAATTTTGAAGTAACGGCCCAGACATTAAATGTTCCACTCCGACATGCCACGAGGGGATGGCGTGTTCTCAAAATTGCAGGCGAACAACGCTCTAGACGGAGGCTGGAACGCAGCGGTGGCTCTTCCGGGTAGTGTGTTGCCGGCGTGTGACGTCAACGCGTTTCGCGTGCGTGACGCACGCTTCGTCCCTGACGAAGCGTGCGTCACGCACGCGAAACGCGTTGACGTCACACGCCGGCAACACACTACCCGGAAGAGCCACCGCTGCGTTCCAGCCTCCGTCTAGAGCGTTGTTCGCCTGCAATTTTGAGAACACGCCATCCCCTCGTGGCATGTCGGAGTGGAACATTTAATGTCTGGGCCGTTACTTCAAAATTACCCCAAGGAATTATGCAGATGTCCCTTCATTCAAGACTTCCAGTGCATGGTGAGCATAAGCATTTACAATAAATGGGATAGAGAAAAGGCCGTGACCACCGAGCTGACCCAGCCATACAGTGGATATATGCCAATTAATTCATGGCCGTCACCTGGCCAATGGCACAATTGACCAGTATGGGATACAGCCTATGTTTGGTGTGAGCCCGCGCAGTCTTCCCCATATACTGCGTCTCTCCCTCGCTCCAGCACCCCTACTCACCATTACAGCAAGAGACTCTCTGCCATAGGGGTTCTAAGTTGGCCCGATCATGCAAACCAAACGTTCATTGAGGATTTGAACTTCATCTTTTTCAAGATTCTAGCCATCATCCATGTCAAGGACTGGCTTTATTCACAGTTTATACCAATCGGTGTGCAGACATTCCTCTAGATGCCTCCCTCTTTTCATGGTGGAATCGTGTTGATAATTTAAAGCCTATATGCTTCTCAACCACAGTAGAAGTGTATGGGTTTAGATCTGTATTGCATGGCAACAGTTCACAGTATATTTTGAATTTCAGGGTTGACAAAATTAGAGTTTTAAGTCTGAAGTTCTCAACCTTTTGAACCATTGGTGCAGCTATATTGGTTATATATTATACCAGGTATTTTACATCATTGTGGCATGCCGACCAGCAAACCGATGAGATAGCAGCATTCAAACATTCCCGGCTGGAATGTATGCAGCTTACTCCGGTTATTGCTGGTCTGATCTTCCAGTGTATGTGTAAGGCCGGCCTTGTATGTGTGATTTCTCTTTTTGGTTTTATGTCTTGTGTGTGGTCAGTTTATTTTCTGTATCCTCTCATGTTTTGTATACTGTTCCCCTACGATGGGGTTAATTTTTAGACAGTGTGTCACTTTTGATCCTTAATAAAGCATTTTTTGATTATTCATACTAAGTTGGTCTGAGCATCCCTTTATGCAGCCGTTCTTTAGAGGCTTTTCTTTGGCCCCTTCCATGTTTTATTCCCCAGTTACATTAGGCTGCGGTGGCTCCCCACTTATCATTTGAGACCCTCTTGGATTACCATTGGGTCTACTGACGGGTCTGTGCCCAGGCTAATTAGGACACAGCAGTCTCCAATTTTGGGTGCTCCTCTTATTTATTAGATATCATAACTGTGTCAAATTCCTATTTCTAATTTGTACTCACATCCTCCACACATACAGTATGTAAGGATCAGCATCCAATCAGCAGTCCCTGTTGTCACTTGTTCACACTGGTGAATCGGGGGGGGGGGGGACAAAACTCCATGGTTGAAACATGCTTTTACCACCCAAAACCACCACTCGCTTTAACTGCAGAGGCAGCAGCTGGGGGCACACACATGCTGTGGCAGGAATGATACCCCTGTTGCTTTCAAGTGAATGGGGCTGCTCAGCAATTGCAATGCATATGGTTGCAGCATGCTAGTGTGGGATTCAAGGGGTTAAAGCAGGTGGCGAGGAGGTGACTAAACACTTCCTCACCACTTGTCAAATGCTCACTGAAGAGTGATCCAAATGCCCAAAGCGCCAGGAGGTGAAATTCCTGCTGGAGCCACGAAAGTGAGCATTGCAGGCAAAGCAATGTGTTCACCCTGGCTGCTGCCTCTGCAGCTAAGGAGATAGTGGTTAGGGGGTAGTAGAAGCATGGCTCAACCATGGAGTCTTTACTAAAGGATTAGAGAATGTTCCTTCAGCTTAGTAAATAAGGTGAAGCTGTGTTCACTTTGCTATACCCAATCATGTGCAAGGTGTAATATTAAAACTAAATTCTTGCTTGTATTGATTGGATAAGTGAAGTGACTGCAGTGTCACCTTATTCACTAGGCTATGGGAACATTAACGTTGCTAAGTGAACCCTCTGTTCCTTTAGTAAATAAACCCCCCTGGCTTAGAATTTGATTAGTAAGTTGTTACACAGGTACTCTTTGATGATGGAAGTATTATGGCTTGTTTCCACTGAGCGGTACGGTTCGGGACGCTATTTTTGCCGTTTCCATTGTGAATGGTACCCTAATTCCGAACCGTACCACTTTTTTTGGGACCCTTTCGTTGGGGTACCAAGCACATTAGTACCATACCAACAGGGTGGAGCTACACTCTGCAGATTTTTGATTGGTTGACAGAGAATCGTCTATCACAGCTTTCCTGCTACACCACGCCTATCATGAAAGGGTACTATTGGCAGTGGAAACGCAAGGTGTACCGTTCCGAACCGTACCGTACCACTCAGTGGAAACGGGGCATTAGAGGTCTTTTTCTCTGTATCCTATATGCAGCATTTCTGCTTGGTCTATGTATACTCTATGAATCCTATACTTGTGTTCTCGGGCCTGTAGGTGGAGCCACTCACTCATGTGCGTGGGGGTACCTTTCGTGCGGAGCACACTCATCGTGCCCGGGACCAGACGGGGACCGTGGTCTTGTGAAAGTCAAACATTATGGCGGTTCCATGGCTTAGACATGAGGCTTACACAGCTCGGTAGATGAGCCCATGTCCTCTCCACCAGCCCAGCGTATCTCTGGCACCTCGCTGCCAGTGACAGAATGGGGCCCCGCTGTGCACTCAGTGTGGAACTCATGCGTGCACTTGTTAACTCCTTCACTCCCGCACCATATGGCAGGCTATGGGTCTCCATAACATGGGTTTAGTCCCGGTTGCTTTGGAAAACCGACCGCTGGGAAGGGAGCTAGTTTGCCGACCCCCTCGTTACCTGAAGACCCTTCTCCATGCCAAGTACCATGCTTCATGACCGGCTGCAATGTACCTTGCACTAATACTTGGTTACCTATAGCAACTGCATGACTTCTCCCACTTCTCTTGCTGGGTTGACTTCTTATAGTGCTTTAGCTTCTTACTCCACATGTGCTTTACTGACCCTAGTTCTATTATTCACCAGGAACCATCATGCACCCCTTTAAAAGACTTCAGACCAGGCTTGGGACAGTTGATGCAACGTTACTTGAGGCTGGGTTCACACTGATGCGAATTGGATGTGGCTTTCCCCGCATCCAATTCACATGACAGGAGAGTGTGACCATCTAATGAAGCCGGTTCACACATCTCCAGGGAGGCTGCAGAGCGCATTGCACAAGGGTCCTGTGCGTCTTTGGCTCCTTTTCAGGTCCAAATTCAGGCAAAAATTCAGGCCTGATTTGCCCAAGAAACAGAGAACAGGGACACACTGGACCCGCTGCTGCGAGCCGTGGCCGCACACACTGAACCAAGCCTGAAGGATTTGAGGCACTGTCCAACATAAACAATTCAATGCAACATTTAGGCTCAATTAGGCTGCCCAGGCATACCTCAGCAAGGGGATTGTCTTTTGATGGTGTTTCCCCAAGACTTGGCCAGTTTCCTGGATTCCCAGTGTCCTCCGACGGATGGAGGGGTGTTGCCTTAGACCATGGGAGTGTGATTCTAAATAAATGGCACTACAACATCCTGAATGTCGTGTTCGCTAATATACTTTGCAGTCATTCTGTATGTAAATGGGCCATTGGTTTTATGTGTATAGAATCTGTATGTTCTAATGTTCTAGTGCGTACAGCTTATACTTTGCGGTGCTATTTATGGTGCACACTGTCTCTTGCTTCCACGAGTGGCTTTTCTTTCTTCCTCACCGTCCCGTGCTTTTATTTTCTTACATGCTGTGTATCTGAATAACCACATTTTGTGGTCTAAAATAGAAATGCTATAGGTTTCACATCCTTACTGCACTGGATAATTATTTTTATATTGTACTGTTTGATAAAGTATATATACATGTAAAGTATACCTAGCATCATATATATATTTTCATGTTAAGTATGTGTATGCTGAGTAATGTGTAAGTGTAACAATTAAGGCAATAGTAAATCGCACCAATTTATTTATTTTTTTTTTTTAACCTTGCAAGTTAAAGGCATAATGTGCTAGTATGCATCACATGAAATACTTACCTTAGAACGAAGCCCTGCAGCGCCACGCTGTCACCGCTAGCAGGTGCTTACACCTTCACCTGGTCTTCCTTCCAGATTCGTGTCCTTCAGGCCATCTGTTTGGTGGCGCTGCGATGGCGTCATTCCCACGCATGCGCGTGGGAGTCATGGACCGCAGTACACAGCTCTGAAGGAATGGCGCAGGTATACTGTCTTTTCAGAGGGCATGCACCGGTGACGTCACTGGCTGCATACAGTGTAAACATCTCCTAAACTGTGCAGGTTTAGGAGATATTTACTGTACCTACAGTTAAGCCTTTTTAAAAGTGCCAGTTAAAGTCCACTTTAAAGAGATATTAAAGGCAGATTTAAAAAACAAAAAAACAAACAGGTTATACTTTCCTGCTCTGTGTAGAATTTTTGCACAGAGCAGCACTGATCATCCATTACTTGGGTCCCCGCCTCCTGGCCTCTCCCTCCTGTCAAGTGCTCCCATTGCAAGCAACTTGCCATGGAGACACCCAGTAGGCTCACTCCAGAGCAGCTGCTCTGTATGTTCATTCACACATGGAGCATGGCTTGGCCCCACCCCTACTCTCTCCTCACTGGCTTAGATTGACTGTCTTAGCCAATGAGGTGGAAGAGACCAAGGAGAGCCGCTGCTCTTGTGCACATCACTGGATTGAGATGGGACCCAGGCAAGTATTAGGGGGGCTGGGGGGGCTGAGGGGGGGGGGGGGTCTGCTGCACACAGAATTTTTTTTTACCTTCAAGCATAGAATGCATAAATGTAAAAAACCTTGCGCCTATACAACCACTTTAAAGGTATTTATTTCCCCTACTGAGGAAGTCAACGCCTGTGGTTGGGCTTCGACGTCACGCGTATAGGGGACAGAGCCTGCGTGCTGGAAGCTGTCTCTTCCTAGATACCGTTTATGCTGATTGCTATGCGCTTTGGAAGCGCCACCTTTGTGAGTACCATTCCTTTACTCAATAAAGCGGTTTACTGCAACCATACAGAGAGCACTCGATCTCTTCCTTTGTTCCCCTTTTATGTCTATCGTGAGAATCCCTCTGGAGGTGATAGGCTATCCATAGCCTTTACTATCTGAAGGTCCCTGTGTATATACAACGCTGTGATTGACCCAGCAGTGGGTCTATAGTGGAGGTGAGAGACCAATTCACCTGGTGGTGGGATTGCACTAATCACGAAAGCACTAATTAAGTTTTGCACAAGATTCTTTTGGACACGTGGATTCACCGTTTATTTGATTGATTGTATGGACATTGGAACATGTATGGACACTGATTTTGAGTTTTATTACACTATGTGTGCACATGACTAGCGCAACACTACTTTTTGGTTTATTTATTTCCCCTTACCTAGAGATCACCCTGACAATTCCTTCATATGCTTTATTCATCAAAATGATGGAGCCATCTTTTTTCATGTATCAAATAGGGTCACAAACAACTGATTACTGCCCACACCTGTAACTGGTCTCTGCAGCAAGGAGCATTGGAAGGGCAATGCATGTAAAAAGACAAAAAAGATTCCAAGCTCTCCTTACCGACCAATCTGTGACCAACCAAATTGACCTGTCTAACAGTATGCGGTAAAAAACTGGGGTTTAGTTGCACACAGGTAGCCCAACCCTCCTTATAGGCATTTACAGGACTGCATGTAATACAGGTGTGAACTTGCAGCTTACACATGTGTTTGCAAATGTGTGCAACTAAACCCCTGTTTTTAACGCATACTGTTAGACCGGTCAATTTGTTTGATCGCAGACTGGTCGGTAAGGAGAACTTGGAATCTTTTTGTGTCTTGTTATCAAATAGGGTCAGCATCTACTTTCATAAATGGCTAAGTGATGACAAAGTCATGCAAGTTCTAAAGCCTGTGCAGTTCGTAGTTGTGTTTAACAATGTCTGACCCTGATCACCCCCCTGCTCCAGTTGTTTTTTTTTTTAAGATGCCTTTCTTCCATTTGTGCTTGTCTGATTTCGACAGGTCCAGCATTGCTGCAAACTTCTACGTCAGGCTGGGGACACCTGGGGATGAAAATCACTATACCCATCTTCTCCCCGACTTTATTGGTACCAAGACCCCACTGCAACTACAGTAGTTTCCCAGTCCAGCCTGATGTCGCAGAGGGGACTCTGCCGGAGCTCTTCTCTCTTTTAGCCGCTTCCTGCAAACATCCTCCAGAGGAGAGCCCAAGGGGAACCCAACTCCTTTCCTCCCAAACCCAGACTTTGTCTCAGTGGCAATGGTCACCAGGACTGGACATATAGAGAAGGTGAATTGAATCAGCCGGAACACAGCCAACAATGAATATCTTTTCCCCCTTCCCTCGGTACTTTAACAGTTTTCCTACTTCCATCAATCTTTCAAAACATTTAATTTCATTTTCCCCGTCAGCCACAGTGTTTTCTACTGATTCCGATCTTTTCCACCCTGGTCATTTTTCCTATAAATATTGCCGTACTCCTATTTCCCCCCTCTATTTGGACACTAGCACTATTTTCCTTCCATTATGTCATCGTTAAATGGCCAGTTCTTCCTCCACGTTATCATTTGCACATGTACTTTGTACAGTTACAAAACTTCTCCCCTACATACAGTATATAGCATATTTGTCTTATGATACTTGCACACCGTGTTATACAAACCCTTCTTTTGTGTTATGTATATAGTATCCTCATTTGCTTTTATACACATAGTAATACATAATATTGCATTGGGTTAATATAAACATGTACAGCTATTATATGCTTAAGATACAGTAAAATTGTGTTTTTTTTGCATTGGGTCTTATATACATTTTTACATCTTATTACCATCAGTTCCAATATATACCATATACTGTATATACTAAGGATTATATGTATTATTTGTAGCACTGATAAAGTTATAATATAATTATGTTCTTCTTTGTATTACTTCTTTTGTATTAATTTCCTACTACATACTTACTGTTAGTTTTAGTGCATACTTACCATTAGCTCTAATAGATACCATATTTTCCCTGTTGAATGTAGAATACATATAGTACTTTTTTATGTACACTCACCGGCCACTTTATTAGGTACAGCTTGATAGTACCGGGTTGGACCCCCTTTTGCCTTCAGAACTGCCTTAATTCTTTGTGCCATAGATTCAACAAGGTGTTGGAAACATTTCTCAGAGATTTTGGTCCATATTGACATGATGGCATCAGGCAGTTGCTGCAGATATGTCGGCTGCACATCTATGATGCAAATCTCCCGTTCCACCACATCACAAAGGTGCTCTACTGGATTGAGATGTGGTGAGTGTGGAGGCCATTGGAGTACAGTGACCTCATTGTCATGTTCAAGAAACCAGTGGTGGGATGATTTGAGCTTTGTGCCATGGTGTATTATCCTGCTGGAAGGAGCCATCAGAAGATGGGTACACTGTAGTCATAAAGGGATGGACATGGGCAGCAACCATACTCAGGTAGGCCGTGGTGTTTAAACGATGCACAATTGGTACTAAGGGGCCCAAAGTGTGCCATGAAAATATCCCCCACACCAATACAACACCAGCCTGAACCGTTGATACAAGGCAGGATGGATCCATGCTTTCATGATGTTTACGCCAAATTCTGACCCTACCATCTGAATGTCGCAGCTGAAATTGAGACTCATCAGACCAGGCAACATTTTTCCTAACTTATATTGTCCAGTTTTGGTGAGCCTGTGTGAATTGTAGCCACAATTTCCTGTTCTTAGCTGACAGGAGTGGCACCCGGAGTGGTCTTCTGCTGCTTTAGCCCATCTGCTTCAAGTCCATATAAATTGTTAAAATCCACGTGGTAATGTGAAGCCACACCGACAATCTTAATTGTGTAAAAGGGTGCAATAGATCCGCCACCAACAGAGGTATCCAAAATACCCTTACCAGATCTACAGATCAGAAAGGCCATATGCATCAGATGTAACAATCTGTGAAGCATGGATCTAGAGACACCAGACTAATCCACATCCATATTTTGTATTTCAATTCAAGCCACTGAACTGTTTTGAACTTCACTCTCATAAAAAGGAGGAAAAGATGCCTCTCATAGTGTAGTAAATCAAATATGAATTTATTGCAACAAAAGAGAGAAACTCACATTGTATCCAAGTGACTACAGCGTATATATGCGGTTAGTTCATTTGGCGTGGTTCCGTTTCAAACCAAGAAGATGGCCGCCGTCCTCCTCAGCTGCGCATGCGTCCGGACATCCACCAATGAGGGACCACCCAACGCGTTTCGTCACACGTAATGACGTTGCATACCTTGGTTGTAACGAGTGGTTATTTGAGTTACTGTTGCCGTTCTATCATCTCGAGTCAGTCTGCCCATTCTCCTCTGACATCAACAAGACATTTTTGTTCAGACAATTGTCACTCACTAAATATTTTTCTTTTTCTGACCATTCTCTGTAAACCCGAGAGATGGTTGTGTGTGAAAATCCCAGTAGATCAGCAATTTTTGAAATACTCAGACCAGCTGTCTGGCCCCAACAACCATGCCAAATTTAAAGTCACCTAAATCCTATTTCTTCCCCATTCTGATGCTCGGTGTGAACTTCAGAAAGTCACCACATCTAGATGCCTAAATGCATTGAGTGCTGCCATGTGATTGGCTGATTAGCAATTTGTGTTACCAAGCAATTGAACAGATGTACCTAATAAATTGGCGGGTGAGTGTATTATCTGTAGACCTGATGAAGGGGAATCCTTTGAGTCATCTATATGTGTTGATTTTTACATTTATAGGCTGAATAAAATATATTTGGACCGTACACGACTTGTGCCACTTTCTGCCTTGCATACCTATAAATAAATACCTGGCAGAGGTTCTGTTTCTTCCTCACTTATGAATGATCCATAAGCTTCTATTTTTTGGTGACTGACAATGGATAAATGGATACCAAAATGGCATAATTCTCAAAGTATCATGAATGGTCTTCAACACCATTGATGGTTTAACCATGGTTTCATACTGGTAGTTTTAAGCTGACCATACAGCAGCAGAAGTTTGTTCAATATTTTTCGTTTTAAGAATGTTCATTCCTTTTGATATTTTTTAGTGGGGTCAACTCGACATTCGTCTTCAACCACAGTGATGAGAAAATTGGAAGGAGCAGTATGGAACATTTTTCTCAAATAAATGGATTTCTAACACTGTATAATTTATTTCAGTAAACTCCATTTGTTTCAAAAACAGATAAAAGCAATGGAAATTTAGAAATACTTTTAAATTACATTTGCAAAGTTATCAAGAGATTTTTTACATTAAAGTTGTGCACGAAGGTTCGTTCTAAAATCTACTAGTGTATGGCCAGCCTTATTTGCAGAAATGTGTCAGCAGGCTGACAAATAATAATATGGCTTTTTTTTTAGGAGGACTAAATTTGCAAGGAAAATGATCTGAGTTGGAATTGTAAGTTGTGGCTGATATTGGTCAGAGTAAACGGTCATCAGGTTTGGAATACTCTTTTCTACAGTGTGCCCACTATAACACCAGGAACAGCATTTTATACAGTACTACATGACATGTTTGCACTTCTTCCAGGAGAAATTCATAACTGAAGCCACTACATAGACAGTAAAAATGTTACAGACAGTAAAAGAGTTTCCTGTCATTACTATTCTCTTCATACTATGTATAGAAATATCACTTATGCATAATAATTACCATAACTATAATAGGTACAGTACGTGACTTCAGCTTCGCTGTCTGGTTTCCCAAAATTACCGCACCGCCTTTTTTTTTTTTCTATCTTTTACGTCCATATCAACGCATGCAAAAAAAAAAAATACAATATATTTCATATTGGAAGATACAGTGCTACTGGACAGATCGTCATGATTCCCATCATCGGACTGCTCTTTATATTAGGAGCCCTTCCAGGTCTGGCTGTTTACTCAATACCTTTTCACCATAGCAAATAGTAATAGTAAATTGACTTCAGTGAGTTGATTAATGTGGCTGATGGTAATGGTGAGCATAGGGGTTGTAGGATCTTTACATCTATCTATCTATCTATCTATCTATCTATCTATCTATCTATCTATCTATCTATCTATCTATCTATCTATCTATCTATCTATCTATCTATCTATCTATCTATCTATCTATCTATCTATCTATCTATCTATCTATCTATCTATCTATCTATCTATCTATCTATCTATCTATCTATCTATCACATTCGTATATACACCAGGCTACATTTACTCTTAGGGCTCCTTTGTTTTTTGGGGGGAGGGCAGTAAAAACACACAGTTGAGTTGCATTTGTGTTGCGACATATCACCTCCTGACCATCTGTCAAACGCCTCTATAAAGTGAAGAAAACACTGATTGCTTTTTAAATCAGCAGCCGTTCTTGCCGCGTGTGTAAAGGAGCCATCTCTTTATGACAATGCTAGAGTTGCCAAATGGGCAGTTTGGCACTTGGCCTCCTATATGTAAATCAGGGCACACATAACTGTTTTCACTTATTTTTGTGCAGTTTGTTAATACATTTCAAATGTTCTGACCAGAAAAAGTTTTTCATTTTAATTAAGGTTTTATTTTTTCTATAATTATTATTATTTAATAATTTGATCACATTTGGTATTTTATTTCTTTTATTTCAGGTACTTATATAGCGTTGTCAATTTGCACAGCACTTTACAGTTTTATTTTTGTTATTGATGTACTTTTTGTCTTCTATAATATTGTCACATTCATCAGCTTCTGTTTTGTACTCTTCTGTATCAGGATTTCCAGCCCAGAGAATCCATGTATTCCAGAAGCCGGTAATATTGGCCTCAGTGGGGAACTCAGTCACCTTGCCATGCAGTTACAGTATCAGCCTTGGGGAGGATTCCAAAATCGGTCACTACAAGTGGTACAGACATGAAGTGAGAGCTGGGCCTCTGGTCTCTGATAATACTGCGGACTTCCATGGAAGAGTCTCCATTGTAAAGGGAGATCTTTTCATCCATGACCGGTCAGCTCCTCTTGAGCTGCATCACTTGGTAGAGTCAGACACAGGGCTATACTACTGTGAAGTTACCCTTCAGCTGAATGGTGAAATATCAGGACATGGAAATGGGACTTTTCTCCTCGTAGAAGGTAATTTTATGTGCAGACTGTAGTAATCTATAGCAACCAATCTGAAATCATCTGTTACCTGAAAGGTAATTGCCTGCTATTGGTAACTAGTGTCCTTTTATCACCGTTTTTTTTTTAACAAGCCTGTGTGTATGCTTTAGACCAGGGGTTTTCCAACTATATTCCATGATCCAAAAGTGACTCGCTTTGAGATTTTATCTGGCCCACCACAACCCCAGTCTTCATAATATGAAGGTCTGCACATCCACTGCCAGCCATCACCCCCACCCTAAATCCAACTGTGAAACCGCCGGTTTCCTGGCACCAAGAGATACCATTGCCCAGCTCCAAGCATTTAAAGGAGGAGCGGACTTCAACATCCATCACTGCTCTGCCTACTGGCTGTTGCCTTGCTGTTCTACCCCCTGAGAGCCAGAGAGGTAGGAGTTCATGGCTAGCTGGCACTGCTGAACACTCCTGGGTGGAAGGGGGGACTCTGCTTGGCTGCCTGGATTTATATCATTATTAATTATTATTATTATTATTTCAGGTACTTATATAGTGCTGTCAATTTATGCAGCGCTTCACATATATATTGCACATTCACATCAGTCCCTGCCCTCAAGGAGCTTACAATCTAAGGTCCCTAACTCACATACATACACAGTAGGGCCAATTTTATACAGGATCCAATTAACCTACCAGCATGTCTTTGGAGTGTGGGAGGAAACCCGAGTACCCAAAGGAAACCCACGCAGGCAGAGGGAGAACATGCAAACTCCAGGCAGGTAGTGTCGTGGTTGGGATTCGAACCAGCAACCCTCTTGCTGCTAGGTGAAAGTGCTAACTACTACACCACTGTATTAATTCATTAATTTTAATTGTATGCATTCATTTATCCACTTCTGGACCAGAAGGATTTGCCCCCTTAATGACCAGGCCATATTTTGCGATTCGGCACTGCATTATTTTAACGGACAGTTGCGTGGTCGTGCGACGCTGTACCTAAATACAATTGATGTCCTTTTTTTCCCACAAATAGAGCTTTCTTTTGGTGGTATTTGATCACCTGTGCGATTTTTATTTTTTGCGCTATAAACAAAAAAAGAGCAAAAATTCTAAAAAAAAAAACAATATTTTTCACATTCTGCTATATAACATTCCCGAAAAAATAAAATGTAAAAATATAAATTTTTTAACGTTTTAGGCCAATTTGTTTTCTGCTACATATTTTTGGTAAACTAAATAGCAATAAGCATATTTTGATTGGTTTGCGCAAAAGTTATTGCGTCTACTAACTATGGGAAAGATTTATGTCATTTTTATTGGTTTTTTTTTTACTAGTAATGGCGGCGATCTGCAATTTTTCGCGGGACTGCAACATTTCGGCGGACAGATTGGACCCTAACTGACATTTTTGACACTTTTGGGGGGACCAGTGACATTACTACAGTAATCAGTGCTAAAACTATGCACTGTTACAGTAATAATTGGCAGGGAAGGGGTTAACACTGTTGGTGATCAAGAGGTTAAATGTGTTCCTAGGGCGTGTTTCTAACTGTGGGGGGGGCTTGGCTTGTGAAATGACCATAGAGACCTGTGTTCCTATATAGAAGGATCACATGGGCTCTGTGATCATTCCAGGGAGAAGAAGAGTCAGCTGTGTTTACAACAGCTGACCGTCCTGCTTTCTTAGCGGGGAACGATCGCGGGTGTCAGGCGGCAATCGGAGCCGCCTGACCCGTGCATCGGCTTCCCCGCTGACGAGTGGGGGCGGGAGCGTGCCGCAGGCGACGCGTGCTCACCCCCTAGCTGCAGGCACAGGACCGACGTAGACCTATGGCGGTTTGCCTGGGAGAGCCACACTGCTGCAGTAAAAAGGTGGCGTGTGGTCGGCAACCAGTTATGAAACTGATTTTTATTGGCCTGCAAATATATGTAAAATATTTGATGTACCCATTGTACTGAAACATTTGGAGACCCCCTGCTTTAGACTATTCAAAGTTTTTTAAAGTTGATCTGAGATTAAGACTGGATACTCACATGTGCAGGGCCCTATCTTCATTTTCTTTTTGTTTTTTCTTCCTTTTTCTAACTACTGTATTTAGGGCCAGTTCACACCACATGCAGTCCAGTGCTTTTTTTCTGCATCAAAAACGTGCAGAAAGTAGGCTATATGGTTTCTAATGGCACACCAGTGCTTGCAGTTCCAGTGCGTTCCAGTGCCAGAAACAAAAGTAAAACATACGCATACAAAAATGCATCAAAAACGAACTGGAATGCATCAAAAACGTGTCAAAAACGCGCCCACAGAAAAGCATCTGGAACGCATTTGGTCTGAGTTTCTATGGTGTGAACTGGCCCTTAAAGTATATGTACATCAATTACTAAGATCCCATGTATATTTGAATATGCTAATGTCATTTCAGAAGTCATTTTCAATATATTGAAGCACGATACTTGTGATACACAGATTTTTACATACATTTTATTCTTATTTGGAACATTTTATGTATTTGAAATTCCAGGATGTGATGTGGCATATGCCACCACTGGGGTCTTTGGTTTAAATCTCATCCAGAGCATGATCTGCATGGAGTTTGCATGTTTCCTTGTGCTTGTGTGGGTTTACTCTGGATTCTTCCCACACAGGTTAACTGGTTCCTCTCTAAATTGGCCCGTGTGTGAGTGTACAAATTGGCTATGTACTGTATATGTAAAATATAAAACAAAAACTATCAGCGCAAACCGTGTAGTGAGGATTAATAACGCAACATACAATGCAAATAATAGCAGTGCTGTGAATTATATATAGTGCAATGTGAACATTGCAAAAAATGCAAAAAAATGCAAAAAAAATGTGCATAAATAATATTGACCGGCAGCATACACTACAATCGTGTCCACACCTCACAATCAAGTAAATAAATAAATAAAGCAAAAGTGATGCGCCAGATATACACAAATTAATAATATTGAGTGTCCATCAAATCCAAATGATGCCGTGCTCAAGTGTCCACAGTGTTGGTAAAGGAAACGTAATCCCGTGAGAAATTATATCAAACACCATATGTGTCAAATCCCTCCACCAGGTAGATTAGCCTCTCACCTCAACACGGGACCCAGACGGGCCAACATTAGCCTGTATGCAAACATAGGACCCCAAGGGGATAACTCTCCAGCCTCTCACCTCCGTAGAACACAGGGACATGCAGTAAAAATAAATAAAGAGAAAATCTAGTGCTCTCTGTTTAAATCGTTGCAGGCTTTATTAGAAAGTGAAGATACAAATTACTCACATTCTTCAGGCACTCACCCGTGCCTGCTTGTATGGCATTAGCGTGGAAGCAGTACCCGGAAAAGATAGTCGGCGTCAGGCGCGCAGGCTCCAACCCCTATACGCGTTACGTCAGAGCGTTCTGCTACGTTGGACCCCTACCAAAGAAGTCAAAGTAGCTGGACTGTTTTTATGGACACTCAATATTATTAATTTGTGTATATCTGGCACATCACTTTTGCTTTATTTATTTATGTACTGTATATGTGTTATCACATTTAATGCGGTAGGCCTGAACATTTGGAGAGGGATAAGGAAAGACCTAGCTACCTACTTCATAAATTCTATGTAAGAGGCTCTTAAGTGTCCATAGAATTACCGGGCGTCAAACACAGCTAAACAGATATACATACATGTATTCTATCCCCTGTAGTACTCTCCCTTTTTATAACTATTACTTTTTCCAGTGCCAAGGAATATGATGGAACTAAAAAAATAATAACTTTAATAAAAGCAGGATGATTTGTCTAATCTGCAGAGAATCTCATAATTCACAACTCATGATTGCCTGTATTCCTGAATTGCATAGTCCTATGCAGATCAGACAGGTATACAGTACATGCAGATAATCAGGTGAGGCAGAAAATGTACAAATGTACAAAATCAAATGTACAAATCACAATTTCTCCAAATTTAGTATTTTAATCATTTATCAAATACAATCTGTTAGGAAATCATGGTGTCTTTAAATGTTTAGCACCGTGACACTGAGGCCTGGGTTCTTTTGGTCATTTCATACATAAGACCCTTAGTATATGATCCCTATTGTACTTTCGAAATATCAAGGTAGGTTAAATGTGCTCCATGTATCTTGGCTCTAAAATGTGGCCAGGGGAGGAGGCCAAAAACATAACTTCCCATTGGTAAGCCAATGCCTAATACAGCGGGAACAAAACACAAAATTCACATTTTTTCTTTTATTTTTGCCCTTTCTTTTTACTGAAAGTTGCAGAGGGGCAAAGGTTTAAAAGTAATATGAGGAAGTATTACTTCACTGAGAGAGTAGTGGATGCATGGAATAACCTTCCTGCAGAAGTGGTAGCTGCAAATACAGTGAAGGAGTTTAAGCATGCATGGGATAGGCATAAGGCTATCCTTCATATAAGATAGGGCCAGGGACTATTCATAGGATTCAGATTCAGATATATTGGGCAGACTAGATGGGCCAAATGGTTCTTATCTGCCGAGACATTCTATGTTTCTATGCAGGTTTAAAAAAACATAAAAAAAAAAGACAAACACATTTTGAAATAATATTATACTATATATATAAAAGTGATATGAGATTTTACTGATTGGGTTCAAATCTACTTTTAAGCCCATCTCTAGACTAACCTCTCTTATGGTTGCTGAAATTTTGCAGTCACACTTTTAATTTAATAAAGATAAATAAAACTCCAAGCAATGAAAGAAAACAAAATCATATACATAGCATATAAATCTTTAAAATGCATGAAAATAAATCTGCGTGACTAAAAAAATATTGTCTTAATATTTTCAGTTTCAGAATATAAAGTGCCAAAAGTGCCAAGTCCAAAATGCAGTGTAACATTCACTTATATGCAAGTGATGATGAATGGTGAAAAAAAAATATATAGTGTAAAAAGTGTGATTGTGTGTATATGTATATGTATATATGTATATACTGTGTATATATATATATATATATATATATATATATATATTAGTCTACCTCCTTTTACTTCCACCTCAATCTGAGTCCATGGTAAAATAAAACATGCACCAGTGAATATTCAAAACGAATCACCACCACAGAGTGCTTCTTCCACCTTCCAAACAGGCTGCTCACCTCAGATTTTGACCTATTGAAAAATATGTCAATATGCACCTTGTCTCCATGCAAACTTTCATAAAATAAAGGGTTAAAATCTCACTCACAAAATGAGTGCACTTCATCCAGTGCACATAGAAAGTTGCCTCTTTAAACGTAATGACGTCACCTGACCACACCCCTGACACATTTCATCATCCAATTATGACTGAAGCAGTCATGATTGGATGATAAATCATGTCAAGGGTATGGCCAGATGACATCATTACGCTGACCGCAACCTGAAGTCGGCCATCTTGGATAGATGTCTGAAGCCAAAGTCTAACCTTAAGGGTGAAATACTTGTTTAAAGAGGCAATCCTTTCTATTGTGCTTTTCCACTGCATGGAGCCGCATGGTACGGTGTTGGAACGGTTCGGTATGGTACGGCGGCGCTTTTCCACTACATGGAATCGAACGGTACGGCTCGCTTAAACAGTACCACCTCAGTTGTGGCTCCAAGAGGGCCGTACCGGTACCATATCCCACAATCCTTTGCATGCAGCATTGACTGTTTGTCACTACTAGCCACTGATTGGTCAGAGAATCGTTGTTATCCCACCCACTTTCCTTAAGTGGAAAAGCAAACCGTACCAAACCGTTCCAACACCGTACCATGCGGTACCATGCAGTGGAAAACCAAACAGAGCCAAGCAGGGCCAAGCAGGGCCGAGTGGAGCCGAGCCGGTACTTGCAGGGGAAAAGGGCCATATGTGCACTGCATGAAGTGCACTCATTTTGTCAGTGAGATTTTAACCCTTTGTTTTAATAAATTGATCTTTTTTTTTGGTGTTTTTTGTTTTTTTTCTTCTTTTTGTCCCTTTGAGCTACTTTTGGAGGAAAGGTGTTCATATGCGGAGAAAGACACAGGTGAATGTTTTATCATGGAGACAAAGCCCTTTTAAAGGGCAAGGTGCATATTGATGTAATTTTCAATAGGTCAAAATCTGAGGTAAGCAGCCTGTTTGGAAGGTGGAAGAAGCCCTCTGTAGTGGTGATTTGTTTATTCATTTTGAATATTCACTGGTGCATGTTTCATTTTATTTTTTATGGACTTAAATTAAGGTGGAAGTGAAAGGAGGCGGCCTAGTAATTTATACAATATATTTATATACACTTTTTTCACTATGTATATTTTTTTCACGGTTCCTTATTATTTGCATATAAGTGGATTTTATACTGCATTTTGGACTTCGAACTTTATATTTTGTGATGGAAGATATTCAGATTATATTTTTTTTAGTCACAAGGATTTATTATTCATGCATTTAAAGGAGATTTGTATGCTACTGTATGCATGTGGTTTCGTTTGTTTGAGTGCGTGGAGTTTTATTTATTTATTATTGCATTTTGTGGTTTGGAAAAACATGACAACAGCTGCAGCAATCATTTATATCATGTATTGCATTTTTGTTCACAATTTGCATGGTAGCATGGGAGACTCTGGTATGGAGACTTTAAATTTACACACTTTAATATTGTGTATTTGATCATTATTTGTGTATCATTGTTTAATTTTTTTTATTTATTTATTTTTTTACTTTTCTCTCGTGTGTATTTCTTTCAGTGAAAAAAGGGTAAAAAAGATGAGGTTAACAAGAGGCTATTTTCAATCCAGGATCAACACGAAAGGCACTTCTGTAACCCTCTATCTATTTAAAGCCCATTGCACCCTTAAAATTCATCCTAATTTTGCCTTCCCCATTGGTGCTAATGCATTTCACCAAAAATGAAAACCCCAAATGTTGCTCATTCCCAACCAACATTGATCAATTAGATGCTTTCAGATGAAGAGAAAAATCCCTATAAAAAGGTCCTGCAGAGAGCAGAAACACCTCCAAAGTTGCATGGAAATTAGGCAATTGAATTGGGCAGGGTGGTTCTGGGAGGCACAATGTGGGCATTGTGCAGGATGGAGAAGGTTATGGGATATACCTTGGAATAAACACAAACTGGTTGTCCAATGCCTCCCCTTGCACCACAAATACAGCCTTGGCAGGGACTATGGGTGGGAGGGATGGATTGGATTGGTTTAGTGCTCTAAGTAAAGTGCTAAGAGTCATTTCACATGCTAAATAAATACAAAAATCCTATCTTAAAGGTTTCAATCATTTTTTTAGCAAAGAAAATACCCTCCTATGCTGTGCTGAATATCCTCAAAATCATCCTGTTAGTCCTGCTTTTACTGGCTGCCATCACTCTGTGCTGTTACATTAAAGGTGAGTCAGATTTACCTAGACCCCATTCTTAGATCACCTCTTAGAAGTCAATGTGCTCATGCTCATAGTTCTGTGTTTTCATTTCAAAGGTTTTTCAATGAGAGGAAGACATATTGACTGCTCTTCATACAATATTCGCCCATCATTGCCTAGTAAGGCTGTCTCCAGTTCAGCCTCAGGCAGTTCCGGTGGAGCCCCTTAACACTGGCAAAAGAAAAGGTTTCCTTGGATCTTCAGCTGTCTCTTTTCACTATACACTTTGCAAAGAAAATATACTCAGGATCAGGAATAATGGAGGCTGCCATTGTTGACTCCTGCTTCTGAAAATACTGTTTTTATGTGGTCATGATGATCCAGTGGCTTCAGATCATTATGAATCCTAGACCTGGAAAAAGTATGAGGATTAGGAGGTCTTCACTCTGTGTTTACTTTTGCATAATTTTACAAGGTCAGTGATTTTAAAACTACTCTACTGAAGCCATAGACAATCAAGAAAATAGCATTTTCAGAAGACGTTCAGCAATGGCAACCTCTGTATTCTTTCCATACTGTAGACATTAGAAGATCATCATTTCATATAGCCAAATTTGTGTTTTCTTTGTGCTCTTCAGTTTACATCTTCAGGTCTAAGCACTTGGCAGAGCTTGGTTCCAGTCATGTCTACCCAGGCTGTTTCTTTAGATACTGTGGGGTTGATTTACTAAAGATGGAGAGTGCAAAATCTGGTGCAGCTGTGCATGATAGCCAATCAGCTTCTAACTTGAGTTTGTTCAATTAAGCTTTGACAAAAAAAAATGCAGATATCACCTTCACCCCTCTCCCTTCTCTTATCGTCTTCCAACTCCGAGGGGGCAAGGCCCTGCCGAGCGAGCCCCAATCAGCGCTGGTCACAGAGACTCCATGATAGCTGCAAGGCCCGCCCCCCAGGGCAGGATGGATCCGGGTCCAGTCCTGAGAGGAGAGAGAGGGACCAAGAAAGATCAGGGAGGAGGAGGACACTTCCTGGACTGGTAAGAGCAGCTGAGAACTGGAGTGTGACAGCCTGCCTTCTACATGGATTGGAGAAAGACTACACTGAGCACTGAGAGGAGACCTGTGTGTGTGTGTGTGTGTGTGTGTGTGTGTATGTGTGGGGTATGCACTGTACTTCATATAATGGTGGGACAGGCCAAAATTGTGAATAGCAGACATACAGATTCCCCTCTCTCTCCCCCCCTCTCTCTCTCCCTCTCTCCCTACCACCCTCTCTCCCTACTCTCCTTCTCTCCCTCCCCCTCTCTCTCTCTCTCACTCCTTTTCTCTCTCATCCCTCCCCCTCTCTCTTTTTCTCTCTCGGTCTCACCCCCTCTCTCTCTCACTCCCCTTCTATCTAACCCCCTCTGTCTCTCACTTCCCTTCTCTCTCACCCACTCCTCCCTCGCTCTCTCCCCCTCTCTTCCTCCCTCTCTCTCATTCTCCTTCTTTCTCACCCCCTCTCTATCACTTCCCTCTCTCTCTCATTACTCTTCTCTATCACCTCTCACTTTCTCCCTCCCTCACCCCCCCTCTCTCCCACCCCCTCTCTCTCTCACCCCTCCTCTCTCCCACCCCCTCTCTCTCTCACCCCCCCTCTCTCCTACCCCCTCTGTCTCTCACTTCCCTTCTCTCTCACCCCCTCCTCCCTCGCTCTCTCCCCCTCTCTCCCTCCCTCTCTCTCATTCTCCTTCTTTCTCACCCCTTCTCTATCACTTCCCTCTCTCTCTCATTACCCTTCTCTATCACCTCTCACTTTCTCCCTCCCTCACCCCCCCTCTCTCCCACCCCCTCTCTCTCTCACCCCTCCTCTCTCCCACCCCCTCTCTCTCTCACCCCCCTCTCTCCTACCCCCTCTCTCTCTCACCCCCCTTCTCTCACACTCCTCTTCACTCTCACCCCCTTTCTCTCTCACCCCCTCTCTCCCCCCCTCACTTTCTCCCTCCCTCACATTCCCCCTGTCTCTCTCACCCCCTTCTCTCTCACTCCTCTTCTCTCTCACCCCCTCTCTCTCACACCTCTCTCTCTCGCCTCCTCTCTCTCACCTGTCTCTCTCTCCCCCTTCCTCTCTCCCCCTCTCTCTTACCCACCCCCTCTCTTTTTCTCACCCTCCCTCTCTCTCTCTCACACATCTTCTCTCTCACCCCCCTCTCTCTAACCTGTCTCTCTCTCTCTCTCCTCCCTCTCTCTCTCACTCTCCCCTCTCTCTCTCCTCTCCTCTCTCTCATTGCTGCCTCCCTCTCTTTCACCTCCTCTCTCACCCCCTCTCTCTCTCTCTCTCTTTCGCCTCCCCTCTCTCTCTCTCTCTCTCGCTTCCTCTCTCTCACCCCCTCTCTCACCGCCCTCCCTCTCTCATCCCCTCTTTCTCACTCACTCTCTCTTTCATCCCCTCTTTCTCACTCACTCTCTCTCTCACCCCCCCTCTCTCCCTCACCTCCCCTCTCTCACTTCCTCTCTCTCACCCCTCTCTCTCTCACCCCCTCTTTCTCACCCCCTCTTTCTCACCCCCACTCCTTCTCTCAACCCCTTTTCTCTATCTCTCTCATTCCCCCCTCTCTCTCAACCCTCTATGTCCCTCTCTTACCCCCTTTCCCCTCCCTCTTGCCTCTTCCTCCATCTCTCTCCTACTTCTCCTACTTTCCCATCTCCCCATCTCTCTCTTTCCTATTCCTATCTCTCCTCCCCCTCCCCCTTACTACCCTAATCCCTTTGCCCTCTTTTCCCCCATGTATTTAGTTTCTAATACATATTTAAATCTGAATGTGCCCAGCAGCTTCTACAGAATAAAGACTGGAACTTTCAGCAGGCTATGCTGCAGTTGAGATTTAAATGCAGGTGGGGCTTTGTGTGGGTGTGGCTTGAGTGTGAGTGGGGACACAGGGGACCTTGTGATCCCCTGTTGTGGGGGGGGGGGGGGGGCACATGAGTTGTCAGTCCGCGCCTGGTATGGGCTGCTCAGTCTAAAATGCCTGGGCCTACATTTTGTCCCAGTCCAGGCCTAGCAGAGATGCATCATATTTTGCACTCTCTGGTTATAGTAAATCAACCCCAGTATGCTCATTGACTTTAGATCCTTTAAAAAGAATTTCACCTTTAAAAAAATAAATAAATAAATGCACATCTTTTTGCAGGTAAAAATGTGCGTAAGCTGATGTATGGCCAAACAGTTACACACTAACAGGAAGCATCAATGAACTACCACAGCGCTCAACAGCGCCTTGGTAGTTCATTGAGAACTACAAGCCGACAGCCGCAAAGGCTGCCGGACCTTGTCGTTTTCTATTCACAAACCTCTGTGAATGAGTGATGTGGCTGGGCAAGTGGAGCCCCGCACAGCCATGTTCTTTGCAGAGAATGACAGAGAGCTGGGGAAGAAGATCACCCGACGCCTGTCACATTGGGGAGCTGTGGAGGTTTGGGGGCTGGTGGATTTGTAACAAGTTTCACCCTGAATATGGGTGTAACATGTAAGATATTACAAGAGGTACTGTAAACTTAACCTTTAATCTCCCACAGTTCTGTTACGTTCTAAAATTATAAAAAAATATTTTCTTCTTGAAGACTTCACCCTTTAACCTGTAATTTTCTACAAAGCACATACTCACGGCAATCCAGGGTTGTTTCGGTACAATCCGCTGCCCGGTGTCCCCTGTCACCATCTTGATCTTCTTCAGCTAGCTGCCTCTTCCAAATGCAAGCAGCCAACTCTGATGACAGGCTGGGCAGCCCACGGGCAATCTCTTTTGGGAGTTAAAGTGCCACTAAACTCATATCATAAAAACGCTGTTAATAAATGCTGTATTACATGCTGTTAATACTCACTCAGCCACTATGAGATTTGTTTTCTATATTCTGCAAAAAACCTGGTTGATTCTACTGTTCTCTATCTCCACCTTCTGTCCAAGTCCCCAATTCAGCTAGGGATTTTGCAGCTGTTGTGGCAACTCTGCACATGCTCAGTTTTCAGTGAGTTTCTATGCTGAGAATTTTCTTGCTTATCACATCTAAGCTGCCCATGTGACTATAGAGTCAAACATGTGGCGTATACATAGTGGTAAATGACAGCCTACTCCCTCCCTCCTCCTCCATGCCCAATAACCAGCTAAACACAATGGGGGGGGGGGGGGATATTTCATGTAGATTATTAGAGGCTTCATCTCCCTCTTATTCTAAGACACAGAAATCCTCCCACACCATGTTATTGCCAAAAAAATAATAAAGATGTGATTTCAAATATATAGTATTATGACAATTTATAACAGTTAATTGACATTATTAATTTATTTTTACTATGTATTCCAAATGCTGTTTTTGTTTTATTTTGAGCATGTGACCAGCAGCAGAGGACTAGAAGCTCCTCCTGCTTATGTTTCCTTGCAGACAGGCTGGGAAAGATATGGGTCATGTGACAGCTGTATATCGATAAGGAATAAGGTACTTAGATGTTTTTTTTTTTTTTATTAAAATAATTACAGTGCCATCATCCACATACAGAAAGAGAAGGGACCATTTAAATAAATAATGTGTGTTTAGTATCACTTTAAAATCTGTTTTAACCACTTCCCACAACCCGATGTACCTGTACGTCGGCTTGAAGAAGTAGGTGTACCGGGGTGATGCCTGCAGATAGAGGCATCACCCCGGTACCATTTTTGTAGAGCTGGCAGTCGGCTTCCTGCTGATAACAACCAATGCGGCTCAGCCGTTATCACAAGAAGCGGGAGGGGACATCCCCCCTCCTGCCGCCCCCCCCCCTCCTGCCACCTTCTGCTTCTCTACCTGAGCCTCCCATCCCACCAGGAGACCTAAGCGGATGTGCCGGCTGGTCAGAGTTCTGAACGAAGCCGAATTCGGCTTCAATCAGCTCTCCGATGAAGTAACCCGGAAGCGACAATATAACGTCACTTCCGGTTTACTTGGCTGCCAATGGCGCCAATTTAAAAAAAAAGAACAGTATTCAAAAACTGTGTTTTGAATACTTTTAAGTGCAAAGGAGAGATTTGAGGTCTTTTAGACCCCAGATCCCTCCATAAAGAGTACTGTCACAAGGGATGTTTACATTCTTTGTGACAGCAATAAATGTGATCAGATTTTTTTTTTTTTTTTTTTTAAAGGAACAGTGAAAAAAAAAAAAAACAAATGAAATAAAATGTTAAAGCGCCCCCACACCAGTGTGCTCGCGCACCAAATAAAATGCATACGTCTTTGCTAAAAAAATATTTATAATGTTTAGGGGTTCTAAGTCATTTTCTAGCAAAAAATACTGCTTTTAACTTATAAACAACATGTATCAGAAATAGGTTTGGTCCTTAAGTGTTTAAGTAATAAAGATGTGAAGTAAAGGTTGGACAAGCAGCAATGCATAGCTCCCAACTGTATTTTATTTGAAACGTGTTGGATTTATAGATTTGCAAGGCTTTTGCCCTCATTTTGTGAGAGACATTTATCTGCTATTTTGTATGAAATTTATCCTTACAGATATACCTATACAGCATTTGCCTGCGGCTTAAGCTTTTCAAGCATATATTAATACTTCCTCTTTTTAAACTCATGAACAACTGTACATCTGTAAAACCTGTCAATTTCTTGAGACCAGTACTATTTTTTCATTTTTTAGACATTTTTAGTTTTGGTAAAGACCACAAAAAGGTGTCAACCCATGCAAAAATTGTGAATAAAGATGGTTAACTGTTTAGTTTCTGGATTGACAATTTGACACTTATTGGTCATTTCATATATAATGTATTCTGTATTTACCTGAATGGGATGTATCTTGTTACTATGCTATTTTACGTGCCTTAAAATCCTATATATTTTGTGTAAAATTCAAAACTATTTCCTATTTTACTGTAATCGCACATGTTAAATAAAGCTTTGATATTCATAAAAAGTGTCTCCTTTGATCTTGGAGAAGGGTTTGGTCCACTCTGCCAGGACCAAGAGGATTGTCCTCCTTCTAGAACCAAACACCTTTGTCCCTTTTTACCTCCGTTGTCTCTCTTTTTGGTCTGATGTATATACACCTATAATGTACGTGTTAGCTATCAAAGATGTTATACTGCAACAACGTGTTACTAAACCCACAACAGTAAAAACAGTCTGTATATGAAGTAAAGCATGCGTGTTATACTCACTGTGGGACCTAAGGGGTTAATCCTTTGCATTGTGTAAAAAGGCTGTTTGATCCTGTCTTCTCTGATCCTCCCCTTCTTCCACAGTCCCCAGATCATCTCCTGATAGAACAGAGGCTAGGGGGCAAGCTGCACATGCTCAGTTTGGTGTGTATCGCTAGAGATTTTTTTTTTTGGGAGAGTGCATATGATCAGCACAGGGCCAATCAGCACTACCCAGACAGAGGGTCAGGGGTCCTGCAGCCTTATAGGATAGTCAAAGCGGAATGAAAACTGCTCTTACAAGCTTTAACCAGACACTGATAGAAGACTGCTATATACTGCTGATGAGAAAAGGTATTTAGCAGTTTATATTTACTAAAACTATTGCATTTCCATGTTCTGTGTACTGTGGGAGACCAGATATAGTGAATGCAGTGTAACACTTTAATCTTTCAGCTAGCCTCTAAATCAGAGTTTCTCGACTAGGGTTCCTCCAGTGGTTGCTAGGAGTTCCTTGAGCAATGAGCAATTTCTGCCTCCCAGATAAGCGCCCATTGACACCATTGATCTTTTTAGCTACCTGCAGTGTTGGTAGTAACTGCGTTTAAGTAAACGGCGTTACTTAACGCAGTTACTTTTGAGGGTAACGAGTAATCTATCAGATTACTCATTTTGTCCCTGTAACGCCGCTGCCGCTACTTTCGGCTGCGTTACCGCAATTACATCTACCGCCACTAGATGGCAGTAGATGTAATTGTATTCAGGGGTCGGCAAGGTGTCTGCACACGGACACTGGTGTCCGTGAGCGGTCCTTGCAGTGTCCGCCACGCCGAAACTAGTGACTCACTCTGCGGGCCGTCTGTTGAAATCGGATCGCTCGGGGGCGGAGCCTCAGGCCTCCCTCGGGTTGTCCGCTCCCGCCTCCTGTTCGGCAGTGGCACCGCCCACAAAGTGGAGTCGTGGTGGAGACTGGAGAGAGACCTGCGTGCGCGGCTGCGTAGTGATCTCTCTGTGACTGACTGTCCAGCGCGGGAGAAGAACAGAGGAGGATTGTAACGGTAGGTAAGGTTGTGGTGGACTCACTGGACTGGAGGCCTGGGAACCCTGCTTGGCTTGCTTTAAGGGGGAATGTCACCCTGTAAGGGGGATCTAGGGGGGACCTGGGATGGCTGACCTGCCTGCCATTGCCTGCTCTAACAAAGGGGTATTTATAAATATGGGGGACCCTCACCCTGTCCTAGGCCTGCTCTAAAGGGGGATCTAGGGGGCTCTAAAGGGGTATTTATAAATATGGGGGACCCTCACCCTGTCCTAAGCCTGCTCTAATTGGGGATCTAGGGGGTTGCCTGCTCTAAAGGGGTATTTACAAATATGGGGGACCCTCACCCTGGCCTAGGCCTGCTCTAAAGGGGATCTAGAGCCCCCTAGATCCCCCTTTAGAGCAGGCCTAGGCCAGAGTGAGGGTCCCCCATATTTATAAATACCCCTTTAGAGCCCCCTAGATCCCCCTTTAGAGCAGGCCTAGGCCAGGGTGAGGGTCCCCCATATTTATAAATACCCCTTTAGAGCAGGCAATGGCAGGCAGGTCAGCCATCCCAGGTCCCCCCTAGATCCCCCTTTAGAGCAGGCCAGGGTGAGGGTCCCCCATATTTATGCATCCCCCTTTAGAGCAGGCAAGGGACTCCTGTGGGGGACCTGCCTGCACTAAAGGGGGATCTATGGGGGATGGTTGACCTGCCTGCCCTTGTCTGTTCTAAAAGGGGATCTATGGGGGACCTGCCTGCCCTTGCCTGCTCTAAAGGGATGATGTATAATTATGGGGCACCCTCGCCCTGGCCTGCTCTAAAGGGGGATCTATGGGGGACCTGCCTCCCTTGCCTGCTCTAAAGGGGGATGCATAAATATGGGGGACCCTCACCCTGGTCAGGCCTGCTCTAAAGGGGGATCTATGGGGCACCTACCTGCATTACAGCGGGATCTATGGGGACCTGCCTGCTCTAAAGGGGGATCTACGGGAGACCTGCCCTGGCCTGCACTAAATGGGGATCTATGGGGGACCTGCCCTGGCCTGCACTAAAGGGGATCTACGGGAGACCTGCCCTGGCCTGCACTGAAGGGGGATCTATGGGGGACCTTACTTTTGCCAGACTGGCAAAATATATATAAAACAACCAGTGGCAGTTACTTACAAAACGATATAGTCCAGGAGACTCCACCACCACCACAGGGCACTGGGCAGCAGGAAGTCCACCACCACCAGTCCACCAATGGTCCAACGCACACAGCCAGCCCAGAAGAGGAGAGAGGCACAGACAGGCAGGCCTGAGGCCTGCAGGAGGACGGGGCCAGAGGGACCCGGACAACAGTGTGCCTGCCAGGCCAGAGGCCACACCACCACCAGCAAGCCCAGCACAGCCGGTACCAAAAAAAAAAACCTCAGTCAGTCACAGACAGTCAGGATTCAGGTCTCAGACCCCCACCAGCCACCACCCACCAGCCACCACACCACCACCAGCAGCGTGCCACACCACCAGTGTGCCACACCGCCACCACCACCAGTGTTCCACACCGCCACCACCACCAGTGTTCCACACCGTCACCACCACCAGTGTGCCACACTGCCACCACTCGTGTGCCACACCACCAACAGCCAGCCACTCCAGGCCGCAGGTACCAAAAAACAAAACAAAATATAGTTACTCACAGTCAGGAGGACTCAGGACTCAGACCCCCACAGTGTGCCACACCGCCACCACTATTAAAGATCTCATAGAACGTAGTTGCATTATAGAATATTAAAAAAAAGTCAGTTACTTTGCTGAGTAACTAATTACTTTTTCAATGTGGTAACTGAGTCAGTAACTCAATTACCTTTTGGGAAAAGTAATTTGTAACTGTAACTAATTACTTTTTTAAAGTAAGATGACCAACACTGGCTACCTGTAAGGCGGTAATTCTTCCCAATGACCACAAATATAAGCATTAATCCCACTGATCATCACACTAATGTATCATGAGTTATAGATATAGTCATTTTTGGCAGGGGTTTCCTGGGGCCAGAAAGTTTTTTCAAGGGTTCCTCTGTGTTGGAAAGACTGAGAAAGGCTGCTCTAAATAATTTCATTAGTAATTTTGAAAATCCAGTATAAAAGAAAAGTAGTAGTGAAGAGATACAGGTATCAGTATATTCAGTCATATTCTGCATTATTCATATCCTTAATGATATGCGTAACTCGGGACATGGCAGGAGTACATCCCTTTCCTACATACGTTGTACTTAAAAAAAGTCCCTTCTTTGAAATTGTTTAGAGGTATGGCCATGTGAACTTAAAGCCAGCCTTTCTCAGCCAGGGATCCTCTAAAACAGTGTTTCTCAACCTTTTTTCAGTCAAGGCACCCTTTAAATGTATCCACAATCTTGAGGCACCCCCTTCTAAAATGTAAAAAACGAAACTAATAGTTTTACTTAAAGTGTTACTAAACCCACAACAGTAAAATCAGCCTGTACAGTATATGCAGTAAAGCATGCTTGTAATTCTAACTGTGGGACTTAAGGGGTTAATCCTCTGCATTGTGTAAAAAGGCTATTTGAGCCTATATGCACAGATCCTCCCACCTCCTGCACTGTCCCCCTGGACAAGTCTGGATGAGACCCAGTGTGTGGAGTCAGGCTGCACATGCTCAGTTTGGTCTCTATTGCCAGACAGAACATTTCGGGTTGGAGGTTTTTTTTTGGAACTGGTCATGTGATGGGCACAGCGTCAATCAGCGCTGGCCGGACACAGGGTCAGGGGTCAGTCAGCGTCAGAAGACACGTCAGAGGAGAGTGAAATCTTCTCCTACAGGAACATTCAGCGCTCGGCCGCACACTTCTCTACATCACACTTCTCTACATCACACTTCAGAAAAGGTATATTTTATTTTTTTATCTTTTTTTATTAAAGTTTTCATGTACTAGACAAGTACAACCAAAAACAACACTGAAACAATACAGTAAATAAATTTGTGTTGCCTACACGGGACTTAACTTCGAAATACATGGTACAAATGCTATTAGCTGGAGCACCACCAGGATGGCAATAGTGCAGGGCTGGTGCTACCAGTAAGGTGACCTAGGCAGCCGCCTAGGGCGCAACTTAGCAGGGGGCGCCAACGGAGCATGACCCGAGGTAAGTGACTTACTGTAAGTCACTGAAGGGGTTTTAACCAGTGGCCGCCGACCTGTCCATTAGGGGCGCAGGGGCGCCGCCCCCCCATCCATGCGTCCGGCCCCCTAATCTACATGCAGGGCGCCGGATGCATGGATTCAAATGAAGGTTTTTTTTTTTTTCTTGAAGCACGTGATTACAGCCAGAGGCTCTAATAGGCTTCAAAAAAGCCCACCCAGTTGTGTGACAATAGCAAATTAATATTTGCTATTGCCACACTGATTCTCCTCCCAGCCAATCAGGAAGAGGGTCCTGAGATCAGTTTCCCAATTGGCCAAAGGAGAAGGCATCCTATTGGCGGAGAAGGAGGGAGGAGACTGAGGGGGAAAGCCATCGCCTTCCGGAGGAACAAGGTAAGTGAACTGGCGCCCGGGGGGGGGGGGGATATGGTGTGGACTGGACTCTAGAGTGACGGGGGGGTAGGTCTGTCTGCTTCCCCCCCCCGACCGATGGAGCACCAGCCGCCACTGGTTTTAACCCCTTCAGCAACTTGGGATGGGGCGTGGGAGAGCATATGGGGGGGGGCAGCAGTTTTTAATTTGCCTAGGGCGGCAAAAATCCTTCCACCGGCCCTGCAATAGTGTGACTGCGTAACCTACAGCGCCAGTTGCCAGAACCTAATACAAGGAGTTAAAACTAACCCAATTACCCGCACAAAACCCAAGGTGGATGTAAGTTTAGATAGACATCTCCAGGCTTTTTGCTATTTAGTAACTATGAAGCCGTGGCGGAGTCCTTCAACCATTTGGCCCACACTTTACGTATTAGGCAGGACATCCCCTATTACATAAGTGTCCTTATATAATGGGAGATTATTAGTAATCGATTGTTTCCAGAAGGGACTGGAGGGAATGGAAGGTGGAGCCTGTTTCTTCTAATGCAAGGTGATAGCTTTTCTTGCATAGAAAAGAAGAAGGAGGCTAACAAGGTTTTTTTCCGCCCTGATATGGAGAAGATTATCAACATGACCCAAAAGTCAATTTTCAATGGCTTGAGGGACTGGTGTCGATGTTAATGTTAATTAGTACATTCATCTAAAAACCTGTAATCTTAAGGCACGACCAAAAGATGTGGGAATAATCCCCTTGAGAATGACCACACTGTAACGGAACTTCAACCCACACTGTACTTGTGGACGTCCGTCAGTATACGGCTTCCTCCCAGTCATAAACATAGATATCAGATTTTCCAGCCGCCCCCATACAAAGCTAGCCAACAGCTTAGCTTGTACTGGAATCTTTGTTTACTGAACAGTCACACAGAATTTATATACAGCATGGACCTCCCCCTCCTGATCAGATTACCACACACAGGTCAAGGGTTGCCTGATTACATTATCATATGCAGATGAAATTGTATACAGAAATAGAATTAACCTGAACGAATTATCTAGCCATCTGGACAGAAAAAAAACATGTGAGTTCATTAACATTTAACAATGGGACATACAGGTTTAACAGAATACACATCCCACATCAATAGACAGACAATGGGAAAAGACTGCCAGTGACAGTCTGTCTGTCTCCTACATTGACGTATATGGAATACACATCTAAGCATTGCTTTGATTATTTAGGAGTCACAGACTTCATGGCAACAGGCTATAGGTCTCACAGTGTAAAGTGGGATTAAATCTTCATATTTCTGGAGAGATATTGTTGATAAATATTACTCTCCCATTTGAAGTTATCCAAACAATTTTCTCAGTGTCCATTAAGTATCTGTCTTTCACTCCCAGTGACAGTGAGTACCATCACACACACCTCCAACACTCCGAGGAATGGGAGGGATTCATTATGTAGAGCCTAGAGGTGGTAAAATAGGCTCTGTGTAATATGTTAAACTCAATTAAACGGTCATGTAAAGAAACCAGCATTTTAAAAGGAACATCCCAAATGTCATCCCAATCATCGTTGTCTAAGTGTGGTACATCTCTCAACCATTTATCTCTCAGTTTGACTAATGGAGGCAGGGCAACTAATACAGATATAGCGGTTTTATGTGAATGAAAAAAAACACATTTAAAGGTTGTGCGTACTGTGGGGGTGCGGATGCATTACTGTTACTTTCATGGGTTTAGTACCAATTTAATGTAGAAACTTGAAGTAGAAGTAGTTGTGCAGAAATCCACACATGTAGGATACCCAATGTAAGAGGTGATTTATTCTTCCAAAGCAAACACACCTTTGTACACTGGTACTGACCAGTATTTCAATGTTTCTCTTCTCCCTCCGTTTCTTTACCTCACTCAGCTAATACGGTCTCAGTGCTGATGGAAAGTGGTGGGGAGGGTCAAACAAGAATGCTGTGCAGGTGCCAACGTCCTCCTTATCAACCGATTACATCATTGGTTGTTAGGACCCTGGCAGCTAGTAGGTTGCACATGAAAACCTACCGAGGCACCCTTAAAGAAACCAAAAGGCACCCCTGGGTGAAAAAGGTTCCTCTAGAGGTTCCTAGAGGTTTCACGGACAATTTGTGACTCTCAGGCATATACCCACTGCCACCAGTAATATTTTTAGCTATTCTTCACATTGGCCACCAATGTAAGGAGCATTCTTTCCACTGACCACCAATGTAAGGAGCATTCTTTCCACTGACCCAAATGTAAGGAGCATTCTTCCCACTGACCACCAATGTAAGGAGCATTCTTCTTACTGACCACCAATGTAAGGAGCATTCTCCCCACTGACCATCAGTGTAAGGAGCATTCTTCCCACTGACTACCAATATAAAGAGCATTCTTCTCACTGACCCCACGTGTAAGGAGCATTCTTCTCACTGACCCCCCAATGAAAGGAGCATTCTTCCCTCTGGCCACCAATGTAAGGAGCATTCTTCCCACTGACCCCCAATGTAAGGATTATTCTTTCTACTGACCACCAATGTAAGGAGCATTCTTCCCACTGACCACCAATGTAAGGAGCATTCTTCCCACTGACCACCAATGTAAGGAGCATTCTTCTCACTGACCCCCAATGTAAGGAGCATTCTCCCCACTGACCACCAATGTAAGGAGCAATCTTCCCACTGACCCCAAATGTAAGGAGCATTCTTCCCACTGACCCCCAATGTAAGGAGTATTCTTTCTACTGACCACCAATGTAAGGAGCTTTCTTCCCACTGACCCCAATGTAAGGATCATTCTTCCCAATTTTTGTTTATTAAAAGTCTTGCAATCAATAATCATAAAATCAATATACATAAATAAAAATATACATATTTACATGAAAAGGGAAAAAAAACATAGCAAGTTCTGCTCTCAAATAAAGACTGCCTTTACAGCAAAAACAAAACTCACATCATGAAACACATCATTACCGGGAAAAATAATCTTAATAAGACTCACACCACCACACCAGACATCAAACCTGCGAGGTCAAGAAACAAAAACCACTCCCATTATGCATGCAGCCCTTCTTCAAAAATGAAGATATTAACTAAACAAAAGCTAAAGGTGTGAAAGAAATAGCATAGGAAAAAAGCTTTTCACCCAGAGATGGACAGTTCACCAAAAGCAGGTCTGATATTCCTCCACGCCCTTATCCAGACCGCTCGAGGCTCCCTGCCCTTCTCAAGACCCCGAATCTTCCCAACCTCACCCAGAATATCGTACACCACCACCTCGACAGGGAGGACTTTCTTCCGCAGGGTAATCTGGCACCGTGCATTCCACGTGAAGTAACGGACAACTATACTAACTAGAAAAAGTGTATCCAAATCAAAATCCCAGCGAGTCGGGAATGCCCCGTACACCCACTCCGCATAACTCATGCGATAGAGAAAGGGGATGCCTAGAGCCCTCCCCACCCTTTTATACACCTCTATGTTAAAGGGACACTGGAGCAAAAAGTGGTCCATAGACTCCACTTTACCAACACACTCCGCTCTAGGACAATCCCGATCATCCACAGGGCGATGCTTCAGGTTCCCTCTCACATAGAGCCTTCCATGGAAAGCGAGCCAGGCTTGATCCCTAAACTTCAAAGGGATTCTTCCTAAGTTAATTAAACGCAACCCCTCCCTCATTACGGGGCCTGGGCAATCCCTTAAGGTCAGCGACGCACTGAAAGCAGAGCCCAAAATCCTCTTCTCCAGAAGCTTTCTGGGGAGGGACTTGATATCCCCCACTGTCACCTGCCACTGCCTAAGTATTTTCAGACATGGGGCAACATAAGCCGGAAGCTTGCCATGTCGGACTCTCAGACTTTTCACTGGCCCGCCATCTTCCCAGCATCGCAGAAAAGGCCTAAACCAAGATTGAAAAATACCCACCCATCCCGGCGGGGTCTCTGCTAAAATATTACCAAGATTATACTTTAAAAAAAGCAGAGAAAAGAAAACTATAGGGTTGACCATTCCTAGACCACCCTCCCGCCTGGACAGGTAAGTTACATTGCGTTTGATCAGGTTCAGCCTATTTCCCCATAACAGTTGGAAAAAGCAGCTGTACACCCTTGCATAGAGAGATTCCGGCAAGATACAGACAAAGCTGACATATAAAAAGATTGGGATCAGGTAAGTTTTAATCAAGTCAACCCTTTCCCTCAAGGAAAGTTTCCATTTCTTCCAGCTTGCCACCTTGGCATTGGCATTCAACAACCTGCTTTCCCAATTTCGATGACCATAGTCACCACGACCAAATTTGATGCCCAACACTTTAATTTCCTGCTGGGGCTCTGGGAAGGCATCCGGAAGTTCGAAGCTTTCACCCTCCTCACCCATCCAGAAAACTTCACTCTTTTCATGATTGATTTTAGAGCCAGAAGCCTCAGTGTACTGCTCTATCACAGAGACCACCTCCTGCGCCTCCTCCATCCCAGAGATAATAACAGACACATCATCGGCATAGGCCACGACCTTCAAAGGCGGCACACCAGCAATGCCCAAAGGCACCCCACACAACGATCCACTCTCTAACCTTCTTATGAAGGGGTCGATTGCGAATACATATAGCAGGGGGCTCAAAGGACACCCCTGGCGCACCCCAGAGCCAACCTCAAAAGGCCGTCCAACCCAACCATTAACAAGTGGGAAGCTCTCAGCCCCTTTATATAATGTTTTCAGCCAATCAATAAACCTCCCCTGCAGGCCGTATCTACCAAGTAGCAAATACAGGTACTCATGATTGACTCGATCAAAAGCCTTCGCCTGATCTAATGCCAGCAAGTACTTTCTCCATCCAGCAGCCCTGCATCGCTCCAAAGCCTCCCGGACAGCTAAAATTGCTGAAAAGGTACTTCTGCCCTGGACCGAGCAGTGCTGATGATTGGACAACAAATCGCCTGCTACTGACGACAAGCGCCAAAAAAGAATCTTCGCCAAGATCTTTCTATCAACATTGAGAAGACTGATGGGGCGCCAGTTCTCAATTATTGAGGGGTCTTTACCTTTTGACAGAAGAATCACAGCGGATTGCCTCACGGAGGGAGGGAGAGAACCCTCATCTAAACAGCTGTTATAAACCTCCGCTAAAAAGGGAGCCAGAATGGACTTAAAACACTTGTAAAATTCAGCTGTCAACCCATCTGGCCCAGGCGACTTTTTGGTAGCCAGCTTCTCTATAGCACGAACTACCTCATCCGCTGAAATTGGTTCTGTCAAATCCATCAAAGGCAATGTATCATTTCCCAATCCTGGAGTAGAATCCAGAAAGCTTTCCATCCTATCCCGACTAAGGTCCTTTCTTCCCAGAAGGTCTGCGTAATATGACCTGAAGATCTCCAGGATCCCTGATCTGGACTTCACCAGGGAACCCGTACTATCCCTCAGACCTATGACCGTCTTAACTGCTATGCCTTGCTTACAGTTCTGGTAAGGATCAGGCGAGTGATATTTCCCATAATCTCTCTCCAGAACCAAGGAGGCATGCCGGTCGTATTGACACTTCCTAAGAAGAAGCTTTACCTCCGAGATCTCCCCTGGATCTCCTCCATACGAGACAAGACGATCAAGCTTCCTCCGCAAATGCTGGTAGGCAATATACATACCAAGCTGCTTCTTCTTACTTATGGCCTTGAAAAGTCCAATCGCCCTTTGTTTCACAAGCTCCCACCACTCTGACTTACTGCTGCAAAAGTCCAGAATAGAAACCTGTGCCTGAAAAAAATCCTCAAAGGATTGTCTTACCTCTACATCTTCCAGGAGAGCCGAATTCAGTTTCCAGGTACCCCTTCCCCTGGGTGGAGTGTCCGAGGCATTCAGAGTCACAGACAGCATACAGTGGTCAGAGAACTCCACCGCCCTCAACTCAGGAGCCGAGAAAGCAGAGTTCTCCTTTAAAAAAAAAACCTATCTATCCTACTCTGACTATTCCCTCTCTGAAACATGAATCCCGTGCTGCCAGGGCAGTGCTTAATGTGCACATCTACCAGGCCTGCTTGTCTAACCATATCTCTAAGAAAAACGCTATCATAACCCAGCCTGTCTATGGAGACCCTCCTGTCTTCAGGCCTAATTATGGTGTTAAAGTCACCTCCAAAGACAACCTGCTGGGATGTAAAAAGGAAGGGCTTGATCTTTGTGAAGAGGCATTTCCTGTCCCATTTTGACTGCGCTCCATAGATATTGATCAGGCGCAGGTCCTGCCCCCTAACAGAGACGTCTAAGACCATGCATCTCCCCATTTCTACCTCAATTATCCGCCGGCACGTTACCATATCGGTTTTAAAAAGAACCGCTACTCCGCTGCAAGGCTCAGCCGCAAGAGACCAAAAGGAGGGACCGCATCTCCACTCCCTTTTTGCTAGATGGACATCGGCCAAAGTATTGAGCCAGGTCTCTTGCAAAAATAAAATCTCAGCATCAAACTCACTGAGCAAAAATAAGGCAATATCACGAGCTCTTGCAGATTTCACGCTGGCGACATTAATGGTCGCCACCTTTATCAGAGCGGGCACTGCCATCAGGATGATTGGGGTAGTCGTTTCTTAACCTCCACCACACTCTCATCACCCGAAACAGCTCTCTTTACACTATGTGACTCCCCCTCATCCATAGATGATAAAGAAGTGGATAAATCGGATACTAACTCCTCCCCTGATAAAACCGAAAATGTGTTGCCAAGAGGAACCCCTCCTGGCTCTAACTGTAAGGAGGAAACGACCGCTTTACTGGTCTTCCTCTTCTTCTTTTTCTTCCTCCTTGTCCTCTCCCACCCCTCCTCATCCGAATCCTCCACAACAGAGGGTGAGACATGGGACATGGACACCCCTCCCTCAACCCCATCGACCCCACCACCATCCAGCACCCCTGTACCCTCTTGGCCGCGTTTGCGGTGTCGAGAGACAGGGACTGGAGGTGGAGTAGGCCGAGGGGGAAGATCCACTATACCCGCCCCCCCAGCAGCTTCCGCTAGTCTGGAGGATCTACGCACAGTAGATATAGGAACAACCACAGGAGGGACAGACTCAGGGACCACATCACCAGGGGAAACAAAATCTGACACAACAGACACAGGAAGGACAGACTCAGGGACCACCTCACTAGGGGAAACAGAATCTGACACAACAGACACAGGAGGGGCAACAACAATTTCCTCTCTAACTTCAGCTGCTTCATCTTCTTTATCAAGCCTCTGCAGCTCAGTCTCCAATCCTGGCAAGTTATGCAGTGCCTCTGGGCACTGGCTATATGGGTGACCCAGCTGCTGGCACAAATTGCACCGAATCTGGGTGCATTCTCTGGCCAAATGGCCTAAATCCTGGCACAGTGAGCACTTCTTGTGGGTGCAGGACGATGCAAAGTGGCCACATTTATTGCACACCTTAGGCTGACCCTGGTAGAAAATGGTCAGCCTATCCCTACCCAGAAAGGCTGAGCAGGGAAGGTGCTGAACTACATCGCCCAGCACCCCCAATTTTAGTGACACTGTCCAGGCCCCTGTCCATATCCCATGCTCATCAAGGACCTTCCGCAGTGGAGTGAGGACCTCGCCATATCGGCGTAGCCATACTAATAAATCAGCCTCTGGTATGGATTCGTTACGCACCAAAATGGTCACTGATTTTATCAGAGGCTGCCTTGAGATCACCTTTGGCACCAAACCACTCCACTGCTGAAGGCCCTTGCACCTCCTAAATCTCTCCCAGAAGAGATCCAAACTTTCAGGTTTTACAAACGACAAATCAAATTCATAACTCCCCACCGGGCAAATTAAAGCAAAAATATCACAAGCTTTAAACCCCATTTCCAAAATCAACTCAGCCACCCTCCCCCTTACTGGTGGAGTTCCATCCCCCACCCACCTCAACTGTACCACATTCCTCCTCCTATACCCACCAAACCTCCCTGAATTTTGACTAATAACAGAATTCCCACCACCCACCCTGGTGTGACTCCCCAAAGCTGAAGCATAGCTTCCAACATTCCTCCCAGCAGAAAATCCATCAGTTTTTTTTAAATTATCTGACACACACTTAGCAGATAACGATTGCACAGATTCGGGATTGATCTGTGCAATCGAATCTTTCCTCTGCTGAGCAGGAGGAGAAATGTCATTTTTATTTTTCCCAGCATTACTAACCCCTTCACCACCACCCACCACATTCATTGCTTTAACAGTAATGTCATTTTTTATACTTGCTGGGATATTTATTTTTGCTGTTGTCTTCACAGCAGAATCCATAGCTGCTGCTGCACTGGTAAGAACTCCAGCTGTCATCTTCTCTTCCACTGGGACAGAGTTTTCAGTTGTAGAAATGGCATCCTGTTTTAACACAGCAACAGGTGAAACATTGCAGGTAACTTCCATAGCTGCTT
Source organism: Pelophylax lessonae (assembly GCF_965119305.1). Lineage (NCBI taxonomy): Eukaryota > Metazoa > Chordata > Amphibia > Anura > Ranidae > Pelophylax > Pelophylax lessonae. Next base: position 99,427,195 of record NC_138768.1, read on the forward strand.
CCACTACACTTCCAGCACTATGTTGATCCCCTCCCCCACCAGAAATCAGCTGGTCAATTAGCACTGGAAGACTGGGAGGCTCAGGTGAACATGAATCAGGCTCTTTGGAGCTGGCAGCCATTTTGCTTGCTGTGGGACTACTGGTCTCAGCCAGACCAGCAGAATCCATGCCTGGGGTGTTAGATGCAGATCCATCCACATGCATCTGATGGTCCGGGGATTCCACGGTCAGGGATTTTCCCTGCATGTCTGTACTGGTTGTGTTCACAGCAGAATCTCCAATAGGTAGCTGTAGGCAGAGCTCCTTCTCACCTGGGACACCATCCACTACAGCAGGTGGGGCAGACATATTGGATGGCAGCACGGTGTACTGGGATTTCTCCACCAGTACTGGCTTTGCTGGTTTGTATCTCCTCTGCCCATCCTCAGGAATTTCTGATGGATCATCAGTGAATGCAAACTTATCTGCTCTCAGGGGGGACTCCATCTCCTGGATGAATGTCAGGGATCCATGTCCACTCTCAACCCCCTGGCTGGTTGCCGCTGGCGATTCCCAGTTCTGGCATGGGGGGAGAGGTGCAGAGGCAGATGGAGCCTGGTCATCCATTAACTGAGGCTGCTGATCCACAGAACTTGCTGATGCTTGGCTGGCAAATCTCCTCTCATTGTCAAATTTTTCTTTAAATGCTCCACTTCTATATTTCAACTTTTCCAACAATAAAGATTGTTTCTTTACCTTATCTTCCAGATCCTGTAATTCAGGCTTCATGGCTGTACGATTTTTACTCCAGGCCCGGCAGTATTTGGCTCTGAAGGATTTGTGTTCAGCCTTCAAAACTTTAAGCTTTTCTTCAGCTCTTCCAATCACCCTAAAACGATTGATAACCTTCTGGCTGAAGACATCTGCATTCTCACCAGGGCCTGGACCCACAGACAGGTCCTCCACCTCCTCCTCACTAGGCCCCGTGTCATCAGGGGGATCCCTCCCAGGGCCTCCCCCAGGATCAGGCATTGTTCCTGGGCCAAGCTAGCAGGCAAGGCCCAGGCTTGAAAAGGGCTGGATCTCACAGAGAGCTCCTTGGGTGTGTCCTCCTCCTTCTTCCAACTGACCACCAATGTAAGGAACATTCTCCCCACTGACCATCAGTGTAAGGATTATTCTTTCTACTGACCACCAATGTAAGGAGCATTCTTCCCACTGACCACCAATGTAAGGAGCATTCTTCCCACTGACCACCAATGTAAGGAGCATTCTTCTCACTGACCCCCAATGTAAGGAGCATTCTCCCCACTGACCCCCAATGTAAGGAGCATTCTCCCCACTGACCACCAATGTAAGGAGCATTCTTCTCACTGACCCCCAATGTAAGGAGCATTCTCCCCACTGACCACCAATGTAAGGAGCATTCTTCCCACTGACCACCAATGTAAGGAGCATTCTTCTCACTGACCCCCAATGTAAGGAGCATTCTCCCCACTGACCACCAATGTAAGGAGCAATCTTCCCACTGACCCCAAATGTAAGGAGCATTCTTCCCACTGACCCCCAATGTAAGGAGTATTCTTTCTACTGACCACCAATGTAAGGAGCTTTCTTCCCACTGACCCCAATGTAAGGATCATTCTTCCCACTGACCACCAATGTAAGGGACATTCTTCCCACTGACCACCAATGTAAGGAACATTCTTCCCACTGACCCCAATGTAAGGAGTATTCTTCCCAGTGACCCCAATGTAAGGAGTATTCTTCCAACTGACCAGCAAGCTAATATACCAAGAGCTGTAGAAAAGGTAATTATTGGCATGGGGTTCCGGAAACCTGAAAATTATTTAAAGGGTTCCACCATATTAAAAATGTTGATAAATACTACCATATTCCCTGGTCTTTGTTGCTTTTCCATATATTAGTATCCTTTTTATGGGGGAAAGGTTTTGTGTGCCTCCTAGCTGGGTTGGATGTATATTACATTGGTAAGTGGTCTTTTTCTTTACACACAAACACACATTTTTTTACTGACAAAACATGGAAAATTACCTGACAGAGGACTTTTGTTTTACTGACAATCTGGACAACGAAAGACCCGGGAAACCCTGGGATAGATTAGAAAAAACAAATTCTGTGGCATGCATAGCCCACTGCAGTAAATGTTGGGCACCAACAGATTTCGCCCAACAATGGTACAGGCTTAAAGGGGGTGAATAAACAGAATCTGTACCTAGTCACTGTATATATTTCACACATATTTCACAGTCCTTGTACTCACAAAATACCTCTAATTACTGTGCCATCAGGAAATCTGTGCCATCTGGGTATCAGGAAAAAAGCCTCAGAGGCTGGGACGAACGCCGACCGCCGCACGCTAGAAGGGGGGAAGGAGACTCAAGAGAGGGTACTGCAGATCCTCGCAGAGCTTTTTTTCCTGATACCCACAGCAACCAATGCGAATTGCCCAGTGCCAGGAGGGCACAACTAAAAGTAAGGAGCCAATCGTTGTAATTACTATGCACCTATATTAAATCAACAGTATTACACTATTTTGGCTGTTTTATGTGTCTTCCTTTATGTGGGCTCTACCCTCACCCGTATGAGTAATACACAAGAAAAAATAGGAGAAAGGAGCAGTATATTCTGTTTAAGAAAGAGGAGTTTGGAAGGTCTGATCCACCTATATAAAGGGATCGCAGGCGTTGGGGGTCCTTGCGACCTGCTTCAATCTGGTAAGAAGCAAAGAGTGACACACCCCATCACCGGAGCACCTAAGATCCAAGCAATAATATATTCAAGTTTTTTCCTGCATGAATTGACTTGGACTATGAATTACCCATAAGCACTTTAAAAAAAACACTTAAGCACTTAAATAGTAGTCACTAATTCTTTAATTATTTATATATGGTACATTCATTTATGATATTTAATATATTCGTGGTTGCACATTTAAGCACTTTATTTTTGCACAATTGGTTGTATAACACTTGCACTTTATATATTGAATATTTTTTATATATATTGTATATGTATGCACCACTGGCATCTGTATGTGAATTTTTAGTAAGTTTTTGAATGCACCCAAGGTGATCCATCGATTAACTTGGGTACAATCGCATGTGGGATTTTCAGCATGCGATTATTGCCAATGGCTATAGCTGCTAGCAATATTCACTGTGTTCTCCCGGCATGGACGGATCCCTGGAACAGCCCCTCATACACCCCCACCACCAGGAAAACACGATAGATCTGCAAGAGGAATTCCCCCATCAACACTGGTTGTTTTGATGAGGGAATCAAGTTATTTTCTTTCCTGCATCCTGTGGTTTCAGGAAAGAAAATCGCACCATCTATGGCATACCTAAGAGTTGCCTCAGAGTCCCGTTCACAGCAGGGCAGAAGCTGGGAGGTGGAACACATTTGAAGTTCTGAAGGATGGTCTCTTGCTCTGAATGCTGAGGCAAGCACAGCAGCCAGTCCTAGCAATAAGCAACAAATGTTTATAACAGTGGTGGGTGAGAGCTGCTAAAGTGGAAAAGTGGGCTCTGCATATATATATATATATATATATATACACAGTATCTCACAGAAGTGAGTACACCCCTCACTTTTTTGTAAATATTTTATTATATCTTTTCATGTGACAACACTGAAGAAATGACACATTGCTATAATGTAAAGTAGTGAGTGTACAGCTTGTATAACAGTGTACATTTTCTGTGCCCTCAAAATAACTCAACACACAGCCATTAATGTCTAAACCCCTGGCAACAAAAGTAAGTACACCCCTAAGTAAAAATGTATAAATTGGGCACAAAGTGTCAATATTTTGTGTGGCCACCATTATTTTCCAGTGCTGCCTTAACCCTCTTGGGCATGGAGTTCACCAGAGCTTCACAGGTTGCCACTGGGGTCCTCTTCCACTCCTCCATGATGACATCACAGAGTTGGTGGATGTTAGAGACCTAGCCGCTCCTTCACCCTCCATTCACCCCACAGAGGGTTTAGGTCTGGAGACATGCTTGGCCAGTCCAACACCTTTACCATCAGCTTTTTTTAGCAAGGCAAGTGGTCAGGGCCGGCCTTAGGTGTTCAGGCGCCCTGTGCGAGCTAATCTTGTGCCCCGCCCCCCCATCCTCACCCCATCCTCGCCCCCTCGCCCCTGGTCACCTAAACATACACAAAGAGGAAAAAAATATTTGTTACAAATAAGAGAGAGATACAGGGGCTGTGGGCATGGTACAGGAGATGCAGGGGCTGTGGGCATGGTGCAGGAGATGCAGAGGCTGCGGGCATGATACAGGGGCTGCGGGCATGGTGCAGGAGATGCAGGGGCTGCGGGCATGGTGCAGGAGATGCAGGGGCCGCGGTATGGTTCAGGAAATGCAGGAGCTACAGGCATGGTGTTGGAGATGCAGGGCGATGGGCATGATGCAGGGCTGTGGGCATGGTACATGCAGGGCTGTGGGCATGGTACAGGAGAGGCAGTGCTGTGGGCATAATACAGAAGATGCAGAGGCTGCAGGCATGGTGCAGGAGATGCAGGGACTGCGGGCATGGTACAGGAAATACAGGGGCCACGAGCATGGTGCAGGAAATGCAGGGGCTGAAGGCATGGTGTAGGAGATGCAGGGCTGCGGGCATGATGCAGGGCTGTGGGCATGGTACATGCAGGGCTGTGGGCATGGTATAGGAGAGGCAGTGCTGTGGGCATAGTACAGAAGATGCAGAGACTGCAGGCATGGTGCAGGAGATGCAGGGGCTGTGGGCATGGTGCAGGAGATGCAGGGGCTGCGGGCATGGTGCAGGAGATGCAGGGCTGCAGGCATGGTGCAGGAGCTGCAGGCATGGTACAGGTGATGCAGGGGCTGCGGGCATGGTGCAGGAGATGCAGGGGCTGCGGGCATGGTGCAGGAGATGCAGGGCTGCAGGCATGATGCAGGGCTGAGGGCATGGTACAGGTGAGGCAGTGCTGTGGGCATAGTACAGGAGATGCAGTGCTGCGGGCGTGGTACAGGAGATTCTCCTGGAGAACCTCCTGTACCATGCCTGCAGCACTGCATCTCCTGAGAAGATGCAGGGGCTGCGGAGGGGTCTCACTTACCGTTTGCATGTAAAAATGGCACCGCCCATCGCCAACACGTCACTACGCATGCGCCGTCTGCCCCGAGAATAGCAGAGAATGTACGGGCTTTCCCGAGCGGTGGCAGCGCATGCGCAGTGTACCTGTCAGGCCGGCCGCGGCCATTTTTTTCCCCACGCCGGTGCCGCAGTGCGTTGATCTTCAGCCAGCCCCAGGGCAGGGGGACTTGCCCTGGCAGCGCCTGTTGTGACTCATCATGTGAGTATCTGACTGAGAGCTGTGATGGCCGCACGGCGCCCCTGTTGCCAATGGCGCCCTGTGCAGCCACACAGCTCGCACACCCCAAAGGCTGGCCCTGGCAGTGGTCATCTTGGAGATGTGTTTGGGGTCGTTATCATGTTGGAATACTGCCCTGCGGCTCAGTCTCCAAAGGGAGGGGATCATTCTCTGCTTCAGTATGTCACAGTACATAATGGCATTCATGGTTCCCTCAATGAACTGTATATCCCCAGTACCGGCAGCACTCATGCAGCCCCAGACTATGACACCCCCACCACCATGCTTGACTGTAGGCAAGACACACTTGTCTTTGTATTCCTCACCTAGTTGTCGCCACACACTTGACACTATCTAAACTAAATAGGTTTATCTTGGTCTCATCAGACCACAGGACATGGTTCCAGTAATACATGTCCTTAGTCTGCTTGTCTTCAGCAAACTGTTTGCGGGCTTTCATGTGCATCATCTTTAGAAGAGGCTTCCTTCTGGGACGGCAGCCATGCAGACCAATTTGATGCAGTGTGCAGCGTATGGTCTGAGCACTGATAGGCTGATCCCCCACCTCTTCAACCTCTGCAGCAATGCTGGCAGCACTCATATGTCTATTTCTCAAAGACAATCTCTGGATATGACGCTGAACACGTGCACTCAACTTCTTTGGTTGACCATGGCAAAACCTGTCCTAAGTGGAACCTGTCCTGTTAAACCGCTGTATGGTCTTGGCCATCGTGCTGAAACTCAGTTTAAGGGTCTTCGCAATCTTCTTATAGCCTAGGCCATCTTTATGTAGGGCAACAATTATTTTTTTCAGATCCTCAGAGAGTTCTTTGCCATGAGGTGCCATGTTGAACTTCCAGTGACCAGTATGAGAGAGTGAGAGCGATAACACCAAATTTAACACACCTGTTTCCCATTCACACCTGAGACCTTGTAACACTAACGAGTCACATGACACCGGGGAGGGAAAATGGCTAATTGAGCCCAATTTGGACATTTTCACTTAGGGGTGTACTCACTTTTGTTGCCAGCTGTTTAGACATTAATGGCTGTGTGTTGAGTTATTCTTAGGGGACAGCAAATTTACACTGTTATAAAAGCTGTACACTCACTAATTTACATTGTAGCAAAGTGTCATTTCTTCAGTGTTGTCACATGAAAAGATATAATAAAATATTTATAAAAATGTGAGGGGTGTACTCACTATTGTGGTGAGATACTATACTGTATATATATATATATATATATATATATATATATATATATATATATATATATATATATATATGTGTGTGTGTGTGTGTACACACTACAGTATATTGTCAAAAGTATTGAGGCACAAACTTTAATGACATCCCAGTCTTAGTCCGTAGGGTTCAATATTGAGTTGGCCCACCCTTTGCAGCTACAGTGGGTACGGAAAGTATTCAGACCCCCTTAAATTTTTCACTCTTTGTTATATTACAGCCATTTGCTAAAATCATTTAGGTTCATTCTTCTTCCTCATGAATGTACACATAGCACCCCATACTGACAGAAAAACACAGAATTGTTGACATTGTTGCAGATTTATTAAAAAAGAAAAACTGAAATATCACATGGTCCTAAGTATTCAGACCCTTTGCTGTGACACTCATATATTTAACTCAGGTGCTTTCCATTTCTTCTGATCATCCTTGAGATGGTTCTACACCTTCATTTGAGTCCAGCTGTGTTTGATTATATTGATTGGACTTGATTAGGAAAGCCACACACCTGTCTATATAAGACCTTCCAGATCACAATGCATGTCAGAGCAAATGAGAATCATGAGGTCAAAGGAACTGCCTGAAGAGCTCAGAGAAAGAATTGTGGCAAGGCACAGATCTGGCCAAGGTTACAAAAAGATTTCTGCTGCACTTAAGGTTCCTAAGAGCACAGTGGCCTCCATAATCCCCAAATGGAAGATGTTTGGGACGACCAGAACCCTTCCTAGAGCTGGCCGTCCGGCCAAACTGAGCTATCGGGGGAGAAGAGCCTTGGTGAGAGAGGTAAAGAAGAACCCAAAGATCACTGTGGCTGAGCTCCAGAGATGCAGTCAGGAGATGGGAGAAAGTTGTAGAAAGTCAACCATCACTGCAGCCCTCCACCAGTCGGGGCTTTATGGCAGAGTGGCCCGACGGAAACCTCTCCTCTGTGTAAGACACATGAAAGCCCACATGGAGTTTGCTAAAAAAACACCTGAAGGACTCCAAGATGGTGAGAAATAAGATTCTCTGGTCTGATGAGACCAAAATAGAACTTTTTGGCCTTAATTCTAAGCGGTATTTGTGGAGAAAACCAGGCACTGCTCATCACCTGTCCAATACAGTCCCAACAGTGAAGCATGGTGGTGGCAGCATCATGCTGTGGGGGTGTTTTTCAGCTGCAGGGACAGGACGACTGGTTGCAATCGAGGGAAAGATGAATGCGGCCAAGTACAGGGATATCCTGGACAAAAACCTTCTCCAGAGTGCTCTGGACCTCAGACTGGGCCGAAGGTTTACCTTCCAACAAGACAATGACCCTAAGCACACAGCTTAAATAACGAAGGAGTGGCTTCACAACAACTCCGTGACTGTTCTTGAATGGCCCAGCCAGAGCCCTGACTTAAACCCAATTGAGCATCTCTGGAGAGACCTAAAAATGTCTGTCCACCAACGTTTACCATCCAACCTGACAGAACTGGAGAGGATCTGCAAGGAGGAATGGCAGAGGATCCCCAAATCCAGGTGTGAAAGACTTGTTGAATCTTTCCCAAAAAGACTCCTGGCTGTATTAGATCAAAAGGGGGCTTCTATTAAATACTGAGCAAAGGGTCTGAATACTTAGGACCATGTGATATTTCAGTTTTTCTTTTTTAATAAATCTGCAACAATGTCAACAATTCTGTGTTTTTCTGTCAGTATGGGGTGCTATGTGTACATTCATGAGGAAGAAGAATGAACCTAAATGATTTTAGCAAATGGCTGCAATATAACAAAGAGTGAAAAATTTAAGGGGGTCTGAATACTTTCCGTACCCACTGTATAACAGCTTCAACTCTTCTGGGAAGGCTGTCCGCAAGGTTTAGGAGTGTGTCTATGGGAATGTTTGACCATTCTTCCAGAAGCGCATTTGTGAGGTCAGGCACTGATGTTGGATGAGAAGGCCTGGCTCGCAATCTCTGCTCTAATTCATCCCAAAGATGTTCTATTGGGTTGAGGTCAGGACTCTGTGCAGGCCAGTCAAGTTCCTCCACCCCAAACTCACTCATCCATGTCTGCACAGAGTCTGCACTTGCACAGAGTCCTGACCTCAACCCAATAGAACACCTTTGGGATGGAATAGTGCGCAGACTGTGAGCCTTCTTTCCAACATCAGTGCTTGACCTCACAAATGTGCTTCTGGAAGAATGGTCAAACATTCCCATAGACACACTCCTAAACCTTGTGGACAGCTTTACCAGAAGAGTTGTAGCTGTTTAAGCTGCAAAGGGTGGGCCAACTCAATATTGAACCCTACGGACTAAGACTGGAATGCCATTAAAGTCAATGTGTGTGTAATGGCAGGCGTCACAATACGTTTGGTATTATAGTGTATATTTCAGTTTTTTTTCTGAATTGCAGAGGTGACTTTATACTATAAAAACATTGGGTGAAGTTGGTAAAATGCATCAAATGTTTTGGTAAATTTTTGGATGACTTGTTTTATTTTAGGGCTCTTTCACACGGTCCGCCTCCATAGGCGGATCCGTGCTGCTCAGCAGGGATCGATCCGCGATCCCCGCTGAGCCGGCGGATGACAGCTCCGTCTCCGCTTGCAGTGTGGAGAGGGAGGTGTCACAGCTCCCGCTGGTCTCTATGGGGAATCGGATGAGAGCGGACCACCTGTCCGCTCTCATCTGATCCGATCCCCAGGACCGAAGGAAAATAGGGTTTCCATCCGTCCGTATTTCACGGACAGGATTGGATGCGGATGGCAGCGGGTGTCATAAGACATGTCACCGCTGACATCCGCTGCTCCATAGGGCTGAATGGGGCATCCGATCAGATCCGCCTAAAAAACTGACAGGCGGATCTGATCTGACCGCCCGTGTGAAAGAGCCCTAAGTCTCTAAATACTGATTATATCTCTGCCTTTGTACTTCACATAACTTTTGTTAAATGTTTGTTTCCTCCTGTGTGTGCCGTGCTATTACAGCCTGTGCTAGAAACATGCGCTGAGAGGAGCCGTCACTTCCAATATATATTCTTCTCACACTCTAGTAACCTCTCTTGTTATTTTCCCCTTCTGTGAATGAAGATTCAGAAGAAATAACATTTCTCCAGTAAGCCTTAACTGGGAATTTCCAGGAAAATAACTGAAAGGTAAATTAAATAAAGCCTTATTTATACATGTATAAACACAGCTAAAACAACATTGTGTTATAAGTACTGTACATCATTTACAGCTGTGTGTGATTATAGGTTGTTTGTTCCCATTTTAGTGTTATGTACACTATATTGTCAAAAGTATTGGGACACCTACTTTTACACGCACATGAACTTTAATGACATCCAGGGACCAGTATGAGAGAGTGAGAGCGATAACACCAAATTTAACAGACTTGTTTCCCATTCACACCTGAGACCTTGTAACACTAAGGAGTCACATGACACCGGGGAGGGAAAATGGCTAACTGGGCCCAATTTGGACATTTTGATTTAGGGGTGTACTCACTTTTGTTGCCAGGAGTTTAGACATTAATGGCTGTGTGTTGAGTTATTTTGAGGGGACAGCAAATTTACACTGTTATACAAGCTGTACACTCACTACTTTACATTGTAGCAAAGTGTAATTTCTTCAGTGTTGAAAATTGAACATGAAAATTAAATGAAAATTTCACATGAAAAGGTCTAATAAAATATTTACAAAAATGTAAGGGGTGCACTCACTTTTGTGAGATACTGTATATATATATATATATATATATATGTGTGTGTGTGTACACACTATATTATGAAAAGTGTTGAGGCATGGACTTTGTTGGCATCCCAGTCTTAGTCTGTAGGGTTCAATATTGAGTTGGCCCACCCTTTGCAGCTATAACAGCTTCAACTCTTCTGGGAAGGCTGTCCACAAGGTTTAGGAGTGTGTCTATGGGAATGTTTCACCATTCTTCTAGAAGCGCATTTGTGAGGTCAGGCACTGATGTTGGATGAGAAGACTCGCAGTCTTTGCACTATTCCATCCCAAAGGTGTTCTATAGGGTTGAGGTCAGGACTCTGTGCAGGCCAATCAAGTTCCTCCACCTCAAAGTCACTCATCCATGTCTTTTTTTGGACCTTGCTTTGTGCACAGGTCCAAATCATTTGATGGAGGGGGGGGGGGGGGATTATGGTGTGGGGATGTTTTTCAGGGGTTGGGTTTGGCCCCTTAGTTCTAGTGAAGGGAAATCTTAAGGCGTCAGCATACCAAGACATTTTGGTCAATTTCATTCTCCCAACTTTGTGGGAACAGTTTGGGGATGGCTCCTTCCTGTTCTAACATGACTGCACACCAGTGCACAAAGCAAGGTCCATAGGGACATGGATGAGCGAATTTGTGGTTGAGGAACTTGACTGGCCTGCACAGTGTCCTGACCTCAACCTGATAGAACACCTTTGGGATGAATTCGTGTAGAGACTGTGAGGCAGACCTTCTGATCCAACATCAGTGCCTGACCTCACAAATGTGCTTCTGTAAGAATGGTCAAACATTCCCATAGACACACTCCTAAACCTTGTGGACAGCCTTCCCAGAAGAGTTGAAGCTGTTATAGCTGCAAAGGGTGGGCCAACTCAATATTGAACCCTGCGGACTAAAGCAGGCCATAGACGATTCGAATTTCGTTCGAAAATCGTAAATGGCAGTGTTATCGAATGATTTTCGTATCGTTAGTGTGGTATGTAAAACGTTCGATTTTCGTACGACAGCAAAAATTCACATATCCAACATGTTGGGTTTTTTTGCGAAAGTCGGCCGAATTTCGTATCATTAGTGGGGGAGTTGTATGATTTCGCCTAACAAAACACAGAACAGTAGGGAGTGTGTCCGGTAGAGATGTGGTTAAAAGGCACAAAAAATAGTGTTTTGTCGTACGATTTTCGGCTCACATTGATGGTACACTCGATGATGTGCACGAGTGCCGCTTTCGTTTATCGAACGATAAATCGTACGAAATTCGAATCGTCTATGGCCTGCTTAAGACTGGGAGGTCATTAAAGTTCATGTGTTGTGTAAAGGCTGGCGTCCCAATACTTTGGGTAATACAGTGTAGAGTGCTGTGGCACTATTGAGTGTAGACGGGTAAGAAGGTTTCAGGCTAGGTTCACATCTGTATGGAAGGGGAATGTGTGTAAAATTGAGCATGTCCCACACCCACAGAGAAAGGTGCTACACTTTAGCAGATGCATAGAGGTGCTGTATACTCTCCATTTAATCCTATGAAGAGTTTATATTACGCCGGACCCTGATATACAAACTCTCTATTGAACTGACTAGAGAGCATAAAACAGAGGCCGACTCAGGAGATTAGGACAAGCTACTCTGCGGCCCATGTGGGTGATATATTGCTGGATTGGGTGCATTAGGCTTGGAGAGAGTGCTGGGGTCAGGCTAACTGTCTGTACATTACACTGTATGCTTGGCGCAATTACAATCAGAGACAAGCAGAGGAGATTCAGAGCCTTATTTTTACAACTCTGCTGTATACTTTTTTTCCAACTCTGATAATATATTGCCCCCTGTTGGTGAAAGTTCACAGTTACATATCAGTTGTGCATTAAGGATGAATTACTTTGTCTGCTGTATCAGTGCTTCTCAACCTTTTTTCAGTCAAGGCACCCTTTACAATTATAGAGAATCTCAGGGCACCCTTTACAATTATAGAGAATCTCAGGGCACCCTTTACAATTATAGAGAATCTCAGGGCACCCTTTACAATTATAGACAATCTCAGGGAACCCTTTACAATTATAGAGAATCTCAGGGCACCCTTTACAATTATAGACAATCTCAGGGCACCCTTTACAATTATATGCAATCTCAGGGAACCCTTTACAATTATAGAGAATCTCAGGGCACCCTTTACAATTATAGAGAATCTCAGGGAACCCTTTACAATTATAGACAATCTCAGGGCACCCTTTGCAATTATAGAGAATCTCAGGGCACCCTTTACAATTATAGACAATCTCAGGGCACCCTTTACAATTATAGACAATCTCAGGGAACCCTTTACAATTATATGCAATCTCAGGGAACCCTTTACAATTATAGAGAATCTCAGGGAACCCTTTACAATTATAGAGAATCTCAGGGAACCCTTTACAATTATAGACAATCTCAGGGCACCCTTTACAATTATAGAGAATCTCAGGGCACCCTTTACAATTATAGACAATCTCAGGGCACCCTTTACAATTATAGACAATCTCAGGGAACCCTTTACAATTATAGACAATGTCAGGGCACCCTTTACAATTATAGACAATCTCAGGGCACCCTTTACAATTATAGACAATCTCAGGGCACCCTTTACAATTATAGACAATCTCAGGGAACCCTTTACAATTATAGACAATCTCAGGGGACCCTTTACAATTATAGACAATGCCAGGGCATCCTTTACAATTATAGACAATCTCAGAGCACCCTTTACAATTATAGACAATGCCAGGGCATCCTTTACAATTATAGACAATCTCAGGGCACCCTTTAGAATTATAGACAATCTCAAGGCACCCTTTAGAATTATAGACAATCTCAGGGCACCCTTTACAATTATAGACAATCTCAGGGAACCCTTTAGAATTATAGACAATCTCAGGGCACCCTTTAGAATTATAGACAATGCCAGGGCATCCTTTACAATTATAGACAATCTCAGAGCACCCTTTACAATTATAGACAATCTCAGGGCACCCTTTAGAATTATAGACAATCTCAGGGCACCCTTTAGAATTATAGACAATCTCAAGGCACCCTTTACAATTGTAGACAATCTCAGGGCACCCTTTACAATTATAGACAATCTCAGGGTACCCTTTACAGTTATAGACAATCTCAGGGCACCCTTTACAATTAAAGACAATCTCAGGACACCCTTTACAATTATAGACAATCTCAGGGCACCCTTTACAATTATACACAATCTCAGGGCACCCTTTACAATTATAGACAATCTCAGGGTACCCTTTACAGTTATAGACAATCTCAGGGCACCCTTTACAATTATAGACAATCTCAGGACACCCTTTACAATTATAGACAATCTCAGGGCACCCTTTACAATTATACACAATCTCAGGGCACCCTTTACAATTATAGACAATCTCAAGGCACCCTTTACAATTATAGACAATCTCAGGGCACCCTTGACATTTATAGACAATCTCAGGGCACCCTTTACAATTATATACAATCTCAGGGCACCCTTTACAATTATAGACAATCTCAGAGCACCCTTTACAATTATAGACAATCTCAGGGCACCCTTTACAATTATAGACAATCACAGGGCACCCTTTACAATTATAGACAATCTCAGGGCACCCTTTACAATTATAGACAATCACAGGGCACCCTTTACAATTATAGACAATCTCAGGGCACCCTTTACAATTATAGACAATCTCAGGGAACCCTTTACAATTGTATACAATCTCAGGGCACCCTTTACAATTATAGACAATCTCAGGGCACCCTTTACAATTATAGACAATGACAGGGCACCCTTTACAATTATAGACAATCTCAGGGCACCCTTTACAATTATAGGCAATCTCAGGGAACCCTTTACAATTATAGACAATCCCAGGGAACCCTTTACAATTATAGACAATCCCAGAGCACCCTTTACAAATATAGATAATCTCAGGGCACCCTTTACAATTATAGACAATCTCAGGGGACCCTTTACAATTATAGACAATCTCAGGGGACCCTTTACAATTATAGACAATCTCAGAGCACCCTTTACAATTATAGACAATCTCAGGGCTCCCTTTACAATTATAGACAATGGCAGGGCACCCTTTACAATTATAGACAATCTCAGGGAACCCTTTACAATTGTATACAATCTCAGGGCACCCGTTACAATTATAGACAATCTCAGGGCACCCTTTACAATTATAGACAATGGCAGGGCACCCTTTACAATTATCGACAATCTCAGGGCACCCTTTACAATTATAGACAATCACAGGGAACCCTTAACAATTATGGACAATCCCAGGGAACCCTTTACAATTATAGACAATCCCAGAGCACCTTTACAATTATAGATAATCTCAGAGCTCCCTTTACAATTATAGACAATGCCAGGGCATCCTTTACAATTATAGACAATCTCAGGGCACCCTTTAGAATTATAGACAATCTCAGGGCACCCTTTAGAATTATAGACAATCTCAGGGCGCCCTTTACAATTATAGACAATCTCAAGGCACCCTTTACAATTATAGACAATCTCAGGGCACCCTTTACAGTAATAGACAATCTCAGGGCACCCTTTACAATTATAGACAATCTCAGGACACCCTTTACAATTATAGACAATCTCAGGGCACCCTTTACAATTATAGACAATCTCAGGGCACCCTTTACAGTTATAGACAATCTCAGGGCACCCTTTACAATTATAGACAATCTCAGGACACCCTTTACAATTATAGACAATCTCAGGGCACCCTTTACAATTATATACAATCTCAGGGCACCCTTTACAATTATAGACAATCTCAAGGCACCCTTTACAATTATAGACAATCTCAGGGCACCCTTGACATTTATAGACAATCTCAGGGCACCCTTTACAATTATATACAATCTCAGGGCACCCTTTACAATTATAGACAATCTCAGGGCACCCTTTACAATTATAGACAATCTCAGAGCACCCTTTACAATTATAGACAATCACAGGGCACCCTTTACAATTATAGACAATCTCAGGGCACCCTTTACAATTATAGACAATGGCAGGGCACCCTTTACAATTATAGACAATCTCAGGGAACCCTTTACAATTGTATACAATCTCAGGGCACCCTTTACAATTATAGACAATCTCAGGGCACCCTTTACAATTATAGACAATGGCAGGGCACCCTTTACAATTATAGACAATCTCAGGGCACCCTTTACAATTATAGGCAATCTCAGGGAACCCTTTACAATTATAGACAATCCCAGGGAACCCTTTACAATTATAGACAATCCCAGAGCACCCTTTACAATTATAGACAATCTCAGGGCTCCCTTTACAATTATAGACAATCTCAGGGAACCCTTTACAATTATATACAATCTCAGGGCACCCTTTACAATTATAGACAATCTCAGGGCACCCTTTACAATTGTATACAATCTCAGAGCACCCTTTACAATTGTATACAATCATAGGGCACCCTTTACAATTATAGACAATCTCAGGGCACCCTTTACAATTATAGACAATGGCAGGGCACCCTTTACAATT
The DNA here is from genome assembly GCF_965119305.1 of Pelophylax lessonae. Lineage (NCBI taxonomy): Eukaryota > Metazoa > Chordata > Amphibia > Anura > Ranidae > Pelophylax > Pelophylax lessonae. The sequence continues at coordinate 99,443,044 of NC_138768.1, forward strand.
ATAGACAATCTCAGGGCACCCTTTACAATTATAGGCAATCTCAGGGAACCCTTTACAATTATAGACAATCCCAGGGAACCCTTTACAATTATAGACAATCCCAGAGCACCCTTTACAATTATAGACAATCTCAGGGCTCCCTTTACAATTATAGACAATCTCAGGGCACCCTTTACAATTATATACAATCTCAGGGCACCCTTTACAATTATAGACAATCTCAGGGCACCCTTTACAATTATAGACAATCTCAGAGCACCCTTTACAATTATAGACAATCATAGGGCACCCTTTACAATTATAGACAATCTCAGGGCACCCTTTACAATTATAGACAATGGCAGGGCACCCTTTACAATTATAGACAATCTCAGAGCTCCCTTTACAATTATAGACAATGCCAGGGCATCCTTTACAATTATAGACAATCTCAGGGCACCCTTTACAATTATAGACAATCTCAGGGCACCCTTTAGAATTATAGACAATCTCAGGGCACCCTTTAGAATTATAGACAATCTCAGGGCGCCCTTTACAATTATAGACAATCTCAAGGCACCCTTTACAATTATAGACAATCTCAGGGCACCCTTTACAGTTATAGACAATCTCAGGGCACCCTTTACAATTATAGACAATCTCAGGACACCCTTTACAATTATAGACAATCTCAGGGCACCCTTTACAATTATAGACAATCTCAGGGCACCCTTTACAGTTATAGACAATCTCAGGGCACCCTTTACAATTATAGACAATCTCAGGACACCCTTTACAATTATAGACAATCTCAGGGCACCCTTTACAATTATATACAATCTCAGGGCACCCTTTACAATTATAGACAATCTCAAGGCACCCTTTACAATTATAGACAATCTCAGGGCACCCTTGACATTTATAGACAATCTCAGGGCACCCTTTACAATTATATACAATCTCAGGGCACCCTTTACAATTATAGACAATCTCAGGGCACCCTTTACAATTATAGACAATCTCAGAGCACCCTTTACAATTATAGACAATCACAGGGCACCCTTTACAATTATAGACAATCTCAGGGCACCCTTTACAATTATAGACAATGGCAGGGCACCCTTTACAATTATAGACAATCTCAGGGAACCCTTTACAATTGTATACAATCTCAGGGCACCCTTTACAATTATAGACAATCTCAGGGCACCCTTTACAATTATAGACAATGGCAGGGCACCCTTCACAATTATAGACAATCTCAGGGCACCCTTTACAATTATAGGCAATCTCAGGGAACCCTTTACAATTATAGACAATCCCAGGGAACCCTTTACAATTATAGACAATCCCAGAGCACCCTTTACAATTATAGACAATCTCAGGGCTCCCTTTACAATTATAGACAATCTCAGGGCACCCTTTACAATTATATACAATCTCAGGGCACCCTTTACAATTATAGACAATCTCAGGGCACCCTTTACAATTATAGACAATCTCAGAGCACCCTTTACAATTATAGACAATCATAGGGCACCCTCAGACTTGTATAAAGTACTCGAAATTTCTACTTGAGTAAAAGTACAAGTGCTCGATCAAAAAATTACTTGAGTAGAAGTGGAAGTGCTCGCAGAAAAAGTTACTTAAGTAGAAGTACTAAAGTATTCAACATTTTTTTTACTTAAGTATTGCAAGTAGTTTTTTCAAAAAATTTGCTACTTAAGTACTAAAAGTAAAAAGTACCAGTAGTTTTGAAAAAAAATTTCTACTCAAGTACTGAAAGTAGAAGTACAAGTACTGTGTTATGTAGTTATTAAAGAAAGAAGTCAAAAGTATGAACATCATATTGTTTTTATTATTTCAAATGATTTATTCAAATGATTAACCTGTGTTTGTTAGTAGTTTCTTGATGCACTTTAAGCGCTGTAGCACCATTTATTTGTTTGTTTCATATTTTCTTTTTATTGGAAAGATTTGGTATAGCAGCTTTTATTATACACAGCCTTTATTTTCGTATGCGCTGATTTACAAATGACATTATACACATTTTTTTGAGCTTTATGCAACCTGCCATCTACTGTTCTGGCAGTGGTAATTTTTTTAAAAGTAACGAGTAACTATGCAGCACAAAAAAAAAATACTTGAGTAGAAGTATCAAAATCATCGAAAAAATGTAGTGAAGTAAAAGTAGAAGTAGAAGAAAAAAATTCTACTCTAGGAAAGTACAGATACCGCATTTCGGTACTTAAGTACAGTACTTAAGTAGTTCTACTTCGTTACTATACATCTCTGGGCACCCTTTACAATTATAGACAATCTCAGGGCACCCTTTACAATTATAGACAATGGCAGGGCACCCTTTACAATTATAGACAATCTCAGGGAACCCTTTACAATTGTATACAATCTCAGGGCACCCTTTACAATTATAGATAATCTCAGGGCACCCTTTACAATTATAGACAATCTCAGGGGACCCTTTACAATTATAGACAATCTTAGGGGACCCTTTACAATTATAGACAATCTCAGAGCACCCTTTACAATTATAGACAATCTCAGGGCTCCCTTTACAATTATAGACAATGGCAGGGCACCCTTTACAATTATAGACAATCTCAGGGAACCCTTTACAATTGTATACAATGTCAGGGCACCCTTTACAATTATAGACAATGTCAGGGCACCCTTTACAATTATAGACAATGGCAGGGCACCCTTTACAATTATAGACAATCTCAGGGCACCCTTTACAATTATAGACAATCTCAGGGAACCCTTTACAATTATAGACAATCCCAGGGAACCCTTTACAATTATAGACAATCCCAGAGCACCCTTTACAATTATAGATAATCTCAGGGCACCCTTTACAATTATAGACAATCTCAGGGAACCCTTTACAATTATAGACAATCCCAGAGCACCCTTTACAATTATAGACAATCTCAGGGCACCCTTTACAATTATAGACAATCTCAGGGGACCCTTTACAATTATAGGCAATCTCAGGGGACCCTTTACAATTATAGACAATCTCAGAGCACCCTTTACAATTATAGACAATCTCAGGGCACCCTTTACAATTATAGACAATCTCAGGGGACCCTTTACAATTATAGACAATCTCAGGGGACCCTTTACAATTATAGACAATCTCAGAGCACCCTTTACAATTATAGACAATCTCAGAGCACCCTTTACAATTATAGACAATGTCAGGGCATCCTTTACAATTATAGACAATCTCAGGGCACCCTTTACAATTATAGACAATCTCAGGGCACCCTTTACAATTATAGACAATCTCAGGGCACCCTTTACAAGTATAGACAATCTCAGGGCACCCTTTACAATTATAGACAATGTCAGGGCATCCTTTCCAATTATAGACAATCTCAGGGCACCCTTTACAATTATAGACAATCTCAAGGCACCCTTTACAATTATAGACAATCTCAGGGCACCCTTTACAATTATATACAATCTCAGGGCACCCTTTACAATTATAGACAATCTCAGGGCACCCTTTACAATTATAGACAATCTCAGAGCACCCTTTACAATTATAGACAATCTCAGGGCACCCTTTACAATTATAGACAATCTCAGAGCACCCTTTACAATTATAGACAATCTCAGGGCACCCTTTACAATTATAGACAATCTCAGGGCACCCTTTACAATTATAGACAATCTCAGGGCACCCTTTACAATTATATACAATCTCAGGGCACCCTTTACAATTATAGACAATCTCAGGGCACCCTTTACAATTATAGACAATCTCAGAGCACCCTTTACAATTATAGACAATGGCAGGGCACCCTTTACAATTATAGATAATCTCAGGGCACCCTTTACAATTATAGACAATGGCAGGGCACCCTTTACAATTATAGACAATCTCAGGGCACCCTTTACAATTATAGACAATCTCAGGGAACCCTTTACAATTGTATACAATCTCAGGGCACCCTTTACAATTATAGACAATCTCAGGGCACCCTTTACAATTATAGACAATGGCAGGGCACCCTTTACAATTATAGACAATCTCAGGGCACCCTTTACAATTATAGACAATCTCAGGGCACCCTTTACAATTATAGACAATCTTAGGGAACCCTTTACAATTATAGACAATCTCAGGGCACCCTTTACAATTATAGACAATCTCAGAGCACCCTTTACAATTATAGACAATCACAGGGCACCCTTTACAATTATAGACAATCTCAGGGCACCCTTTACAATTATAGACAATCTCAGAGCACCCTTTACAATTATAGACAATCGCAGGGCACCCTTTACAATTATAGACAATCTCAGGGCACCCTTTACAATTATAGACAATCTCAGGGCACCCTTTACAATTGTATACAATCTCAGGGCACCCTTTACAATTATAGAGAATTTCAGGGCACCCTTTACAATTATAGACAATCTCAGGGTACCCTTTACAATTATAGACAATGGCAGGGCACCCTTTACAATTATAGACAATCTCAGGGCACCCTTTACAATTATAGACAATCTCAGGGAACCCTTTACAATTGTATACAATCTCAGGGCACCCTTTACAATTATAGACAATCTCAGGGCACCCTTTACAATTATAGACAATCTCAGGGCACCCTTTACAATTATAGACAATCTCAGGGCACCCTTTACAATTATAGACAATGGCAGGGCACCCTTTACAATTATATACAATCTCAGGGCACCCTTTACAATTATAGACAATCTCAAGGAACCCTTTACAATTATATACAATCTCAGGGCACCCTTTACAATTATAGACAATCTCAGGGCACCCTTTACAATTATAGACAATCTCAAGGCACCCTTAACAATTATAGACAATCTCAAGACACCCTTTACAATTATAGACAATCTCAGGGCACCCTTTAGAATTATAGACAATCTCAAGGCACCCTTTACAATTATAGATAATCTCCGGGCACCCTTTACAATTATAGACAATCTCAGGGAACCCTTTACAATTATATACAATCTCAGGGCACCCTTTACAATTATAGACAATCTCAGGGCACCCTTTACAATTATAGACAATCTCAGGGAATCCTTTACAATTATATACAATCTCCGGGCACCCTTTACAATTATATACAATCTCAGGGCACCCTTTACAATTATAGACAATCTCAGGGCACCCTTTACAATTATAGACAATCTCAGAGCACCCTTTACAATTATAGACAATCACAGGGCACCCTTTACAATTATAGACAATCTCAGGGCACCCTTTACAATTATAGACAATGGCAGGGCACCCTTTACAATTATAGACAATCTCAGGGAACCCTTTACAATTGTATACAATCTCAGGGCACCCTTTACAATTATAGACAATCTCAGGGCACCCTTTACAATTATAGACAATGGCAGGGCACCCTTTACAATTATAGACAATCTCAGGGCACCCTTTACAATTATAGGCAATCTCAGGGAACCCTTTACAATTATAGACAATCCCAGGGAACCCTTTACAATTATAGACAATCCCAGAGCACCCTTTACAATTATAGACAATCTCAGGGCTCCCTTTACAATTATAGACAATCTCAGGGCACCCTTTACAATTATATACAATCTCAGGGCACCCTTTACAATTATAGACAATCTCAGGGCACCCTTTACAATTATAGACAATCTCAGAGCACCCTTTACAATTATAGACAATCATAGGGCACCCTTTACAATTATAGACAATCTCAGGGCACCCTTTACAATTATAGACAATGGCAGGGCATCCTTTACAATTATAGACAATCTCAGAGCACCCTTTACAATTATAGACAATCTCAGGGCACCCTTTAGAATTATAGACAATCTCAGGGCACCCTTTAGAATTATAGACAATCTCAGGGCGCCCTTTACAATTATAGACAATCTCAAGGCACCCTTTACAATTATAGACAATCTCAGGGCACCCTTTACAGTTATAGACAATCTCAGGGCACCCTTTACAATTATAGACAATCTCAGGACACCCTTTACAATTATAGACAATCTCAGGGCACCCTTTACAATTATAGACAATCTCAGGGCACCCTTTACAGTTATAGACAATCTCAGGGCACCCTTTACAATTATAGACAATCTCAGGACACCCTTTACAATTATAGACAATCTCAGGGCACCCTTTACAATTATATACAATCTCAGGGCACCCTTTACAATTATAGACAATCTCAAGGCACCCTTTACAATTATAGACAATCTCAGGGCACCCTTGACATTTATAGACAATCTCAGGGCACCCTTTACAATTATATACAATCTCAGGGCACCCTTTACAATTATAGACAATCTCAGGGCACCCTTTACAATTATAGACAATCTCAGAGCACCCTTTACAATTATAGACAATCACAGGGCACCCTTTACAATTATAGACAATCTCAGGGCACCCTTTACAATTATAGACAATGGCAGGGCACCCTTTACAATTATAGACAATCTCAGGGAACCCTTTACAATTGTATACAATCTCAGGGCACCCTTTACAATTATAGACAATCTCAGGGCACCCTTTACAATTATAGACAATGGCAGGGCACCCTTTACAATTATAGACAATCTCAGGGCACCCTTTACAATTATAGGCAATCTCAGGGAACCCTTTACAATTATAGACAATCCCAGGGAACCCTTTACAATTATAGACAATCCCAGAGCACCCTTTACAATTATAGACAATCTCAGGGCTCCCTTTACAATTATAGACAATCTCAGGGCACCCTTTACAATTATATACAATCTCAGGGCACCCTTTACAATTATAGACAATCTCAGGGCACCCTTTACAATTATAGACAATCTCAGAGCACCCTTTACAATTATAGACAATCATAGGGCACCCTTTACAATTATAGACAATCTCAGGGCACCCTTTACAATTATAGACAATGGCAGGGCACCCTTTACAATTATAGACAATCTCAGGGAACCCTTTACAATTGTATACAATCTCAGGGCACCCTTTACAATTATAGATAATCTCAGGGCACCCTTTACAATTATAGACAATCTCAGGGGACCCTTTACAATTATAGACAATCTCAGGGGACCCTTTACAATTATAGACAATCTCAGAGCACCCTTTACAATTATAGACAATCTCAGGGCTCCCTTTACAATTATAGACAATGGCAGGGCACCCTTTACAATTATAGACAATCTCAGGGAACCCTTTACAATTGTATACAATGTCAGGGCACCCTTTACAATTATAGACAATGTCAGGGCACCCTTTACAATTATAGACAATGGCAGGGCACCCTTTACAATTATAGACAATCTCAGGGCACCCTTTACAATTATAGACAATCTCAGGGAACCCTTTACAATTATAGACAATCCCAGGGAACCCTTTACAATTATAGACAATCCCAGAGCACCCTTTACAATTATAGATAATCTCAGGGCACCCTTTACAATTATAGACAATCTCAGGGAACCCTTTACAATTATAGACAATCCCAGAGCACCCTTTACAATTATAGACAATCTCAGGGCACCCTTTACAATTATAGACAATCTCAGGGGACCCTTTACAATTATAGGCAATCTCAGGGGACCCTTTACAATTATAGACAATCTCAGAGCACCCTTTACAATTATAGACAATCTCAGGGCACCCTTTACAATTATAGACAATCTCAGGGCACCCTTTACAATTATAGACAATCTCAAGGCACCCTTTACAATTATAGACAATCTCAGGGCACCCTTTACAATTATATACAATCTCAGGGCACCCTTTACAATTATAGACAATCTCAGGGCACCCTTTACAATTATAGACAATCTCAGAGCACCCTTTACAATTATAGACAATCTCAGGGCACCCTTTACAATTATAGACAATCTCAGAGCACCCTTTACAATTATAGACAATCTCAGGGCACCCTTTACAATTATAGACAATCTCAGGGCACCCTTTACAATTATAGACAATCTCAGGGCACCCTTTACAATTATATACAATCTCAGGGCACCCTTTACAATTATAGACAATCTCAGGGCACCCTTTACAATTATAGACAATCTCAGAGCACCCTTTACAATTATAGACAATGGCAGGGCACCCTTTACAATTATAGATAATCTCAGGGCACCCTTTACAATTATAGACAATGGCAGGGCACCCTTTACAATTATAGACAATCTCAGGGCACCCTTTACAATTATAGACAATCTCAGGGAACCCTTTACAATTGTATACAATCTCAGGGCACCCTTTACAATTATAGACAATCTCAGGGCACCCTTTACAATTATAGACAATGGCAGGGCACCCTTTACAATTATAGACAATCTCAGGGCACCCTTTACAATTATAGACAATCTCAGGGCACCCTTTACAATTATAGACAATCTTAGGGAACCCTTTACAATTATAGACAATCTCAGGGCACCCTTTACAATTATAGACAATCTCAGAGCACCCTTTACAATTATAGACAATCACAGGGCACCCTTTACAATTATAGACAATCTCAGGGCACCCTTTACAATTATAGACAATCGCAGGGCACCCTTTACAATTATAGACAATCTCAGGGCACCCTTTACAATTATAGACAATCTCAGGGCACCCTTTACAATTATAGACAATCTCAGGGAACCCTTTACAATTGTATACAATCTCAGGGCACCCTTTACAATTATAGAGAATTTCAGGGCACCCTTTACAATTATAGACAATCTCAGGGTACCCTTTACAATTATAGACAATGGCAGGGCACCCTTTACAATTATAGACAATCTCAGGGCACCCTTTACAATTATAGACAATCTCAGGGAACCCTTTACAATTGTATACAATCTCAGGGCACCCTTTACAATTATAGACAATCTCAGGGCACCCTTTACAATTATAGACAATCTCAGGGCACCCTTTACAATTATAGACAATCTCAGGGCACCCTTTACAATTATAGACAATGGCAGGGCACCCTTTACAATTATATACAATCTCAGGGCACCCTTTACAATTATAGACAATCTCAAGGAACCCTTTACAATTATATACAATCTCAGGGCACCCTTTACAATTATAGACAATCTCAGGGCACCCTTTACAATTATAGACAATCTCAAGGCACCCTTAACAATTATAGACAATCTCAAGACACCCTTTACAATTATAGACAATCTCAGGGCACCCTTTAGAATTATAGACAATCTCAAGGCACCCTTTACAATTATAGATAATCTCCGGGCACCCTTTACAATTATAGACAATCTCAGGGAACCCTTTACAATTATATACAATCTCAGGGCACCCTTTACAATTATAGACAATCTCAGGGCACCCTTTACAATTATAGACAATCTCAGGGAATCCTTTACAATTATATACAATCTCCGGGCACCCTTTACAATTATAGACAATCTCAGGGCACCCTTTACAATTATAGACAATCGCAGGGAACCCTTTACAATTATATACAATCTCAGGGCACCCTTTACAATTATAGACAATCTCAGGGAACCCTTTGCAATAATATGCAATCTCAGGGAACCCTTTACAATTATAGACAATCTCAGGGCACCCTTTACAATTATAGACAATCTCAGGGAACCCTTTACAATTATAGACAATCTCAGGGCACCCTTTACAATTATAGACAATCTCAGGGCAAGCTTTAACATGATGGACAGTCTTGAGACACCCCGTTCTAAAATGTAAAAAAACGATTCTAATAGTTTTACATAATGCAGCAACATCCATACATAGGACACCTAACATTAGAGGTGATTTATTCTTACAAAGCAAATACACTTTTGCACATTGGTACTGACTAGTATTCTAATGTTTCTCTTCTCCCTCAAATTTTCCTCCATCAATCAATCTATTGTCACCCCAGTGCTGAGTGAGAGGGGCAGGGAAGGGTCAAACAAGGATGCTGTGGAGACAACAGACACCTTCCTTGTCAACTGATGATACATTGGTTGTTAGGATGTCAGTGTCTAGAAAGTTGTAATGGTGCATAATGAAAACCTATGGCTTTGTGTAACTAAAAAATAGAATTGACCCACCTGCTGGCTTGTATACAATTTTTCATCAATTTTTAGGCATCTTGCCAAGGTACCCCTGAAGAAAGCTCAAGGCACCCCATGGTGCCTGGGCACCCTGGTTGAAAAAAAGTTGGCTGCTATATTGTATGTAGTCCAGTTCATGAAAGCATACAAAAATTACCGTATATACTCGAGTATAAGCCGACCCGAGTATAAGCCGAGACCCCTACTTTTACCACAAAAAGATGGGAAAAATCATTGACTCGAGTATAAGCCTAGGGTGAGAATGCAGGGCGGCGGGCATGGTGCAGGAGAATGCAGGGTGACTGGCATGGTGCAGGAGAATGCAGGGTACTGGCATGGTGCAGGAGATTGCAGGGTACTGGCATGGTGCAGGAGAATGCAGGGTGACTGGCATGGTGCAGGAGAATGCAGGGTACTGGCATGGTGCAGGAGAATGCAGGGTACTGGCATGGTGCAGGAGATTGCAGGGTACTGGCATGGTGCAGGAGATTGCAGGGTACTGGCATGGTACTAGAGGATCCGGGGTTGTGGGCATACTACAGGAGATGCAGTGCTGTGGACATGGTACATGTGGACCATGCCCGCAGCACTGCATCCCTCGTAGTGTGCCCGCAGCCCATGGCAGGTAATGAAGCTGTTTCACTTACCTGTTCCAGAGGCGCCTTCATTTTAAAAATGGCGCCACCCGGCGCCTACACGTCATTGCGCACGCGCCGCCGCCGCTCGTATACTTTCGGCTATTCCCGGCCTCTCCCGAGCGGCGCCGGGAATAGCCGAAATTACACGAGCGGCGGCGGCGCGTGCGCGGTAACATGTATGCGACGGGCGGCGCCATTTTTAAACCTTAAACCCGTCGGAGAGGACATTTTTTTCCTTGACTCGAGTATAAGCCGAGGGGGACGTTTTCAGCACAAAAAAATGTGCTGAAAAACTCGGCTTATACTCGAGTATATACGGTAGGTAAAATGTAATCATTATGCTGTGAGAGAGATATGATAGAATAGTATGCACTGATCTTTTTATTATTATATAGAATTTAAAAGGAAAATATAGAGTATTCTCAGTGACATAATTTGATTATTGACGTGACCTAACATTTTCACTAGTTTTCTCCTCTGTTCTTATTTTAATGAATTAAAGTGATACTAAACACACACTGTTTTTTTCATTGTCCCTTCTATTTCTGTATATGGATGATGGCACTGTAATTATTTTAATAATAAAAAAAATCTAAGTACCTTTTTTCCTAATCAATATACAGCTGTCACATGACCCAGATCTTTCCAAGCCTGTTTGCAGGGAAACATAAGCAGGAGGAGCTTCCAATCCTCTACTGCTTGTCACATGTTAAAAAAACAACCTTTGGAATACTGAGTAAAATAAAAATAGTTCATATCAATAAACTATTTTAAATTGTCATACCAATATATATTTGAAATAAAATCTTTGTTATTTTGTGTCAATAACTTGATGTGGGTTAGTCATAGGTTGTGTCACTCCCCTCTAGCCTGTGTCCTAGAATTACAGGGAGATGAAGCCTCCATCAATCTACATGTAATATCCTGCCCCCATTGTGTTTAGCTGGTTAGTGGACATAGAGAGGGAGGGAGTGGGCTGGCATTTACTATGGTTTATACACCCACATGTGTGATTTTATAGTCACATGAGCTGTTTAGATTTGATAGGGAGGAAATGCTCAGCATAGAAACTCACTGAAAATTGAGCATGCGTAGAGTTGCCACCACAGCTGCAAAATCCCTAGCTGAAATGGGGAGGGACATGTATTTCCAATAGTTTTCAATCTTGCTGATATCAGAGGAAACCAGTATCTATTTACCTGGGACACAAACAACAATAAAAACTTGATTCGGGAATCTAATCTTATCCTGCTCGATCCAAAAAAAAAAGCAATAAATAAAATAAGTAGTTTGGCTATACATACACTTTTAGGTGAACTGCCAAATCTCAGCCCTATTTTAAACTGGTCCGACATCAGTATAGTGTATTCTCATTGGCTAATTTGAGTTAGAGCCCTCATCAATAAGTATTTAAAGTGGAACCAGTGGCGGCCCGCCCATAGAGGGCGCAGGGGCGCCGCCCCCCCAAACGACGCAGAAAAAAAAAAAGATTAATAAAAAAAAAATCAAGTTTTCGCCCACTAGGGGCACCGGACTGTGTGCTGGGTATAGGGGGGTGGGGTTTTGTGACCCCACCCTCGTCCGGCAGAGGCGCCGATTGGCGCTCCTCTGGGGTTGTGTTGGGGCGCAGAGCAATGCGCCCCGACACACCCCACTTTAACGATGTCCGGGCTGTGATTGCCCAGAGTCCAGCCTGGACCAATCACAGGAGGACATCGGACCTTGTGACGTGACGCCTGGGGGCGGTGCACCGCCCCGGTGTCACGATCACCTTCCGTTCCCACCCGCGGCCCGATGTAGAGAGAGAGGACTTGGAGCGGCGATCGACTCGCAAGCAAGAGCGGCGTGGAGGAGCTGACAGTCGGACGGATCGGAAGAGCAGCGTGACCGGCGAGGAGGAGTGAGTGAGCCGTAGCCGCCCACGGCCAGGACGGTAGGAGACGTCACAGCCGCGCAGCCAGGGAGGGTGATTAGACACAGTCCCAGGCTCCCAGCAGTGTGTGACAGACCGTCAGGGACCAGCAGCAGCAGCTAACGGTAAGTGGCGATATTAGACAATATGGCGGCGGCGCACTGTGTGTTTTTTGTGAAGCTACATGCCTGTACATTGAGCTGTGCCATCATGCCTGCTGTACATTGAGCTGTGCCATCATGCCTGCTGTACATTGACCTGTGCCATCATGCCTGCTGTACATTGACCTGTGCCATCATGCCTGCTGTACATTGACCTGTGCCATCATGCCTGTACATTGAGCTGTGCCATCATGCCTGTACATTGACCTGTGCCATGCCTGTACCATGACCTCAAAGTCACGCAATTTTTTTACCGCGTTTTTTTGCCGCGAAGCCATACATATTACATTTTTCTTTTTGTGCCCCCCCCAAAATTGTTTAAAAACACGTCGCCATTGAGTGGAACTGTGCTTTTTGGGCCCCCTGGAGCTCTTGCTATATTATGCAAGTATGAACAAAAACATTACTAGCAGGTAGTGTAAATTTCGTTGACGAAAACATTCATCAAAACTTTCGTCAGTGGCCTTATTATAGTGACGAAAATAGAACGAAAAGTGCACCGCATTTTCGTCCACTGACGAAAACTATGATGAAAACTATGAAGAAAATCAATTCTGTTTTTGTCAATAAAATAAAACGAAAGGAAAATGTGAGGGAGTGATGTTTGCCCTCGTAAATTTCTGGTTTCCCTGGAACTACGCCTGTGTAGAGCCCATGAGTGCTTCCGCTCCCAGCACGCAAGCTAGTCCATAGTGTGCTTAGCAGTTAGCACTATGCAGCATTACAGGCTTCCTCACACAACTGTCCAGAGCACTGTGCATTACAGGCCTCCCGACGAAAGTCCCGACTCACAACCATCCAGAGCAGAGCACTGTTAGTGTGTACATTACAGGCCTCCCCTCAGACCACCGTCCAGAGCACTGTGTGCATTACAGGCCTCCTGTTACCACCGGAATCCAGAGCAATGCACATTACAGGCCTCCCCTCATACCACCATGCAGAGCACTGTGTACATTACAGGCCTCCTCTGACCACTGGCATCCAGAGCACTGTATGCATTAAAAGCCTCCTCAGACTGTCCATGTCCAGAGCACTGTGCAGCATTACAGGCTTCCTCGGATAACTGTCTAGAGCACTGTTCATTACAGGCCTCCTGATGAAAGTCCTGACTCACAACCATCCAGAGCAGAGCACTGTTAGTGTGTACATTACAGGCCTCCCCTCAGACCACCATCCAGAGCACTGTGTGCATTACAGGCCTCCTGTTACCACTGGAATCCAGAGCACTGCACATTACAGGCCTCCCCTCAGACCACCATCCAGAGCACTGTGTACATTACAGGCCTCCTCTGACCACTGGCATCCAGAGCACTGTGTGCATTAAAAGCCTCCTCAGACTGTCCATGTCCAGAGCACTGTGCAGCATTACAGGCTTCCTCAGATAACTGTCTAGAGCACTGTTCATTACAGGCCTCCTGATGAAAGTCCCGACTCACAACCATCCAGAGCAGAGCACTGTTAGTGTGTACATTACAGGCCTCCCCTCAGACCACCATCCAGAGCACTGTGTACATTACAGGCCCCCTCTGACCACTGGCATCCAGAGCACTGTGTGCATTAAAAGCCTCCTCAGACCAACATCCAGAGCAATGTGTGCAATGCATTACAGGCCTCCTCCTCAGACTGTCCATGTCCAGAGCACTGTGCATCATTACAAACAAACAAATGTTCCTGGGGAATTTAAGTGGACAAGGCTGTGTAATGTCAATACACTAAGTAAAAAAGTAATCGCATGCGGACCAGTGTATAGGGTATGATCACTAGCTCTTCCTGCAGTAGGAACATCCAACATGTTTCGGAATCAAATTATTAATCCTTCTTTAGGGAAATATAGGTAGAACATATAATCCTCACAGTTATATCACGAAAAAGATTTATCCACACAGCCAATAAATAAGAGGAGGTCCACAGTCAGTATAACTAGGCCCAATTGAAGGTATTCAAGAGTAAATGGGCCCCCCCAAAGGAAAAACCAAAATGGAGGAAAACAACTCCAATGTGGCAGTGGCCAGTGCTGACAGGCTTACTTTTCCTGCTGTCTCTATACAGATTGAATATCCTCATAGGGTCTCCCTAATGGTATATTTAGAAGGAAGGAAAGAAGCCAGACATCGTGAAGCCCGTAATGTATTTATTAAAAGTATTAAGAAATATTGGTACTCACAAAGGTGGAATATAGTAAGGCATTAATCGGCATATACAGCGAAGTCTTTCTCTTCCGTGTCCGCTGCCGGCCTCATTACAGGCCTCCTCAGACCACTGTCCAGAGCACTGTGCATCATTACAGGCCTCCTCAGACCACTGTCCAGAGCACTGTGCATCATTACAGGCCTCCTCAGACCACTGTCCAGAGCACCGTGTAGCATTACAGGCCTCCTCAGACCACCATCCGGAGCACTGTGCAGCATTACAGGCCTCCTCAGACCACCTTCCAGAGCACTGTGCATCATTACAGGCCTCCTAAGACCACCGTCCAGAGCATTGTGCAGCATTACAGGCCTCCTAAGACCACCGTCCAGAGCACTGTGCATCATTACAGGCCTCCTAAGACCACCGTCCAGAGCATTGTGCAGCATTACAGGCCTCCTCAGACCACCGTCCAGAGCACTGCGCATCATTACAGGTCTCCTAAGACCACTGTCCAGAGCATTGTGCAGCATTACAGTCCTCCTCAGACCACCGTCCAAAGCACTAAGCAGCATTACAGTCCTCCTCAGACCACCATCCAAAGCACTGAGCAGCATTACAGTCCTCCTCAGACCACCGTCCAAAGCACTGAGCAGCATTACAGTCCTCCTCAGACCATACAGAGTTGCTAAATTTGGATCTGTGAGTTTGTTCAAACCTTAATATCATAAATAATTACATGATATGAGATTTTTTTACTCCAGGAGTATATTATGAGTTTGGAAATGATAGAGAAATTCTTAACCTCCCTGGCGGTATGATTATGTCAGGAATTCTGTACCAAAAGCGGTACAATTGTTTTCATGGAAATTTGACGTTATGTATTATAGGCCTACAATTCTTAGTAATTACTGACTTAAACCTGACCAAAACAAGACTCTAGTAGACATCCCAGATGTGATAAATTTGAAACACAAACACGTGAATTATAATCGAATCAATAATATTATTTTATTATTTAATATATAATATATATAATAAAATTATATTATTGATTAGATTATAATTCATGCATTATATATTATATATAGATATATGTGTGTATATGTATATAATATATAACGCATGAATTATAATTGAATCAATAATATAATTTCATATATATATATATATATGTGTGTGTGTGTGTGCATATATATATATATATATATATATATATATATATATATATATATATATATATATACATATATATATATATATATATATATATATATATATATATATATATATATATACATATATATATATATAATATATATATATACATATATATATATATATATATATATATATATATATATATATATATATATATATAAAATGTGTTTTGTGTTTTGTGCAACGTTTTTTTTTTTTTTTTTTTAATTTCCCTCCCTAGTTCCGCTCCCATGCAGCATTGCTGCTGCAGGGAACGGAACTAGGAAGTGATCAGACCGACGGTGGACGGAGGAGCGGCGGGACTCTCGGCTGGCGATCTCAGCAATGAGAGATCACCAGGATAAGGTAAGAGAACACCGCTGCGCTCTCTGCAATCCACCCCGAGCGTGACTCGGGGTTACCGCTCCTGATATGAAAAACCAACCCCGAGTCACGCTCGGGATTACCGCCTAGGAGGTTAAATAATGCATTACAATTTAACTAAACACATTCAATTTTGTTCAACTAAAATGATTTTTGCCGACTAAAATGTACTGGAGATTTTAGTTGAATAAATACTACTAAAACTAAAACAATTGTAGATGACTAAAATTAAACTAAAACTAAAAGAGCATTTTAATCGAAAGAATATAACTAAAACTAAATCAAAATTTCATGCTATAAATAACACTGCTAGCAGGCAGAAGACGCATTTACTTACACTTAAGAATTATTAACCACTTGCCGACCGGCAGGGCCGGATTAAGAGCATCATGGTCTTGGTGCTGAGGATTTTGAAGGGCCTTAAGGGCCGTGCTTTGGCATGCACCCAGAGGAGGAAGGGTGCAGCCATGCATGCCTAATTCAACATGGGATGCTGTCTCTGAAGCCCATAAACACATCCATGCATCGGCAACTGTCCCTCCTTGTCCGGCCTTCGTGCTGTGTGGGGAGGTTCTGAGGGTGCTGCCTGGGGAAGCGAGCATAGAAGCCAGACTTCTGTGTTTACAAGTGACAGAAGAGCGGTAACAGTGAATATGGCCAACCCGGGGCCTATATAAAGGTAGGGGCCTGGAGCTGCAGCTCCAATAGCCCCTACGTTAATCTGGCCCTGCCGACCGGTCACGTTGACCCTACTGCGGCAAAGTGGTTTGTTATCGTCCAGCGACGTAGACCTACCTCCCCTTGTGGGCGGCACGCGCCCTGCTGGAGGCTCGCTCCCGCTGTATTTAGTTACAGCGGGAGTCGGGCTAGGGGAGGAGCGACGGTGATCACCGCCGCTCTTCCCCGATCGTCGGGGATCGAGTCTGGAGATCTGCCCGCTTGTGTAAACAAAGCGGGCGGATCTCCTAAGTGACAGGCAGGAACAGACTGCAGGATTCAGCGTAGCTGAACCTACGATCTTTGCCTGTGTCACACAGTCCCCTCCCCCCACACACGTCAGTAAGCACCAGGCATACATTAATCCCTTGATCACCAATAAAAGTTAACCCCTTCCCTGCCAGTGTCATTTTTACAGTAACAGTGCATATTTATAGCACTGATTACTGCAGTAATGTCACTGGTACCCCCAAAAGTGTCAAAAATGTCAGTCAAGGGTCCGATCTGTCCGCCGCAATTTCGCAGTCCCGCAAAAAAATCGCAGATCGCCGCCAGATCGCCGCCATTACTAGTTAAAAAAAAACAATAAAAATTACATAAATTTCCCGTAGTTAGTAGCTACGATAACTTTTGCGCAAACCAATCAAAATACACTTATTGCGATTTTTTTTACCAAAAATATGTAGCAGAAAACAAATTGGCCTAAAATGTTAAAAAAATTTGATTTTCACATTTTTTTTTGGGGGGGGGGGGGAAATATTGTTATTTTTTCAAAATTGTCGCTCTTTTTTTGTTTGTCGCTCTTTTTTCTGTTTGTGGCGAAAAAAAGGACATACATTTAATTTGGGTACAGCATTGCACGACCGCGCAATTGTCCGTTAAAATAACATAGTGCTGAATCGCAAAATATGGCCTGGTCAGGAATGGGGTAAAATCTTCTGGTCTTAAAGCGGTTAAAAATACGCTCATTGAGAATTTTTTTGTCAAAGACATGTAGCTAAATACATTTTGGCCTAAATATATGACAAAAATTTAATATATTGGATATTTTTTAACTGTCAAAGTAGAAAAATATTGTTATTTTTTCAAAATTGACGCATTTTTTGTTAATATCGCAAAAAATGAAAATCGCACAGGTGATCAAATACCACCAAAAGAAAGCTCTGTTTGTGGGAAAAAAAAGAACGTAAATTTATTTAGGGTATGGCGTTGCATGACCACGCAATTGTCAGTTAAAGTCGCACAGTGCCGAATCGCAAAAAGTGGCCTGGACGTAACGCAGGAAAATCTTCCGGTGGTAAAGTGGTTAAAGTTCAATTGCTGCCAATGGTTTTTTTCTTTTTAAGTTTTTTTTTAAGTTTTGGATAGAGTTGACAAAAATTAGAACACCTGTCAGCTTTTTATTGCTGTCTGTATCCCTGTTAAGAAGATGTATCCTCTCAATCTGTCCTGGTGACTATTATCACTGAAAGTAAAATTTAAAGAAAATCCAAATTTTTAAGTTGTCACTGGAACAGGAATATATTGGAAATCTTCCAGTGGGTACACTGGTTCTAGTGATAATTGTCTCTCTTTGGCAGGAGTTTCCTGTTGTGGAAGTGGTGGGAAATCTGCCCAATGGGACACAGATGGAATATAAAAGTGACAGGGGTTATAGCCTTCTCAAAAAATGTTTAGCTTTAACCATTTCCATACAGAGCAGTTATACCACCTTCCTGCCCAGACCAATTTTCAGCTTTCAGCGCTCTCACACTTTTTGAATGATAATTACTCAGACATGCAATGCTGTACCCAATCAAATTTTTTATCATTTTTTTCACACAAATAGAGCTTTCTTTTGGTACTATTTAATCACCACTGGGTTTTTTATTTTTTGCGATATAAGTGAAAAAAAAACATTTGTTTTAGTTTCTATTATAAAATTTTGCAAATGAGTAATTTTTTTCATAAATTTGGGCCAAAATTTATACTTCTACATATCTTTGGTAAAAATAACCCAAATTAGTGGTTATTATTTAGTTTGTGTGAAAGTTATAGAGTCTACAAGCTATGGTTCCAATCATTGAAAATTGATCCCACCTAATCACACCTGATGTACCGACGGCCTATCTAATTTCTTGAGGCCCTGAAATGTCAGGACAGTACAAATACCCCCCAAATGACCTCTTTTTGGAAAGTACACATTCCAGGGTATTTAGTAAGAGGCATGGTGAGTTTTTTGAAGTTGTAATTTTTTTCCCACAATTCTTGGGAAAATTAAGAAATAATTTTTTTTTTCACAAAATTGTCATAATAACAAGTTATTTCTCACACACAGTATATGCATACTTGCAATTACACTCCAAAATACATTCGTCTACTCCTCCTGAGTGTGGCAATATCACATGTGTGGGACTTTTACACAGCCTGACCACATACAGAGGCCCAACATTTAAGGAGCACAGGTGTTCTAGGACCATAAATTACACATATAATTTCCTAACGACCTATCACACTTTTGAAGGCCCTGGAACACCAGGACAATGGAATTACCCACAAAATGACCCCATTTTGGAAAGCAAGCACCCCAACGTATATTCTATGAGGCAAAATTAGTCTTTTGAACATGTCATTTTTTTCCACAAGTTTTTGGAAAATGTGGAAAGAAAATGAAAACGCATTTTTTTTTTACACAAAGTTGTCAATTTATAAGATATTTCTAACACATAGCATGTACATAGAAAAAATGGCATCCCAAAATACATTCTGCTACTCCTCCTGAGTATGGTGATACCACATGTGTGAGACTTTGTCGCAGCCTGTCACATACAGACTTTGTCACATACAGAGGCCCAACATTCAAGGAGCACCGTAAGGTGTTCTAGGAGCATAAATTACACATACAATTTCATTACAACCTATCACACTTTTGAAGGCCCTGGAACACCAGGACAATAGAAAACCCCCATAAAATGACCCCATTTTGGAAAGAAAACACCCCAACACTCTAGGAGGCAAGGGCTGCAGATAGGTACTCAGGTACTCTGATGGGCTGCAGACAGGTACTCAGGTACACTGATCGGCTTTAGAAAGGTACTCGGGTACTCTGATGAGCTTCAGAGAGTTACTTGGGTATTCTGATGGGCTAGAGATAGGTACTCGAGTAATCTGATGGGCTGCAGATAGGTACTTGGGCACTCTGGACTGGAGACAGGTACTCAAGTACTCTGGGCTGGAGACAGGTACTCGGTACTCTGATGGGCTACAGAGAGGTACTTGGGTACTATGATGGGCTGCAGAGAGGTATTTAGGTACTCTGATTGGCAGAAGACAGGTACGCAGGTACTCTATCGGGCTGCAGATAGGTACTCAGATACCCTGATGGGCTGGAGACAGGTACTTAGGTATACTGATGGGCTGCAGATAGGTACTCTGAAGGGCTGGAGACAGGTACTCAGGTACTCTGATGACATGTCCTTGGGTACTCTGATGGGCTGCAGAGAGGTACTCGGGTACTCTGGGCTGGAGACTGGTACTCGGGTACTCTGATGGGATACAGAGAGGTACTCGGGTACTCTGATGGGCTGGTGACAGGTACTGGGGTACTCAGATGACAGGTACTCGGGTACTCTGATGACAGGTACTCGGGTACTCTGATGACAGGTACTCGGGTACTCTGATGACAGGTACTAGGGTACTCTAATGACAGGTACTCAGAGTACCCGAGTACCTGTCACCAGCCCATCAGAGTACCCGAGTACCTGTCATCAGATGGGCTGGTGACAGGTACTTTGATGGGCTGGTGACAGGTACTTTGATGGGCTGGTGACAGGTACTCTTTATTGGGGGGCAATCAGTGTGTTTTGGGGTGCACTGCGATCGGTAACTAGTTGTTACCGCAATCTCCTCCTCACACAGGATCAGTGTGTGAGGAGGAGAACACGGTAACAGCTAGTTACCGTTGTCTCTGTTGACATTCTGTGACCGGCTGTGATTGGACACAGCCGGTCATGTGGTAAAGAGCCAATTTCATTGCCTCTTTACTCTGATCAGGGATGGACTGTGTCAGAGTGACACTCTCCACCCCCGATCGCCGCTCTGCGCACCACTGAGGGCGCGCGCGAGCGATCGGCGCGCACGAGGGAAGTGCATGTGGCCGGCTGTGATTGGACACAGCCGGTCATATGATAAAGACTGCTATTTTTTTAATGGCTCTTTACACCGATCGGGGATGAGGTGTGTCCCGGGCGGACGTCATATGACACCCGCCCGGATCGACACAGTGTTCCTGCCGACGTCATTTTATAATGCGCCGGTATGGAACTGGTTAATTAATCCTGTACTGATCGGTAATATTTGTGTGATTACAGCATAAAGTTATTGCCAGATATTACATTTAGCTTTTGGCATGATTATTTAACATTCCTGATAAATCTTTTTACGTTTTCTAAAACTTTTTACATTTTATTACCTAAAAAAAACAATAACAAAAACAAACAGAATGTGAGGAAAAATGTAATTAATGTCTGTCATAGATGTGTTGATGTTTTTGACTTATTTATAATTAAATTTATCTGTGATGAAAAAAAAATGTATGTCCCTGATTTGGAGAACTGTCCCTTATTTGGAACTAAGACCTCTTTCCTCCTCCTTTGTCCCTCATTTTGGTCTGGTGATGTGAAAGTTTTAGGCAGGTGTGAAAAAGTGCTGTTTATTAAGAATGCTTTCAGAAATAAAAGCGTAAGAGCCCATTCACACAGGGCCGACACGACTTGCCGGGGCGAAGCGCGCACCGTGACCTCGGCGCGACATGCACGGACTTCATATCATTGAAGTCAATGCAAGTCGCCTCCAGGTCGCCCCAAAGTAGTACAGGACCCTTTTTCTAAGCTGGAGCGACTTGTGTCGCTCCTATTAGAACGGGTCCTGTGCTAATCAATGGCAGACGACCCACCGCGACTTGTCATGTGAAAGTACATGAACAGAAGAGAAATCTAAATCAAATCAATATTTGGTGTGACCACCCTTTTCCTTCAATCCAGCATGAGATCTTCTAGGTACGCATAATACTTGTGCACACGGTTATCAAAGGAAATCGGCAGGTAGGTTGTTCCAAACATCTTGGACTAACCACAGATCTCCCATGGATGTAGGCTGCCTCAAGTCCTTCTGTCTCTTCATGTAATCTCAGACAGACTCGATAATGTTGAGATCAGGGCTCTGTGAGGGCCAAACCATCACTTCCAGGACTCCTTGTTCTTCTTTACACTGAAGATAGTTCTTAATGACATTGGCTGTATGTTTGGGGTCATTGTCCTGCTGCAGAGTAAATATGGGGCCAATCATACGCCTACCTGATGGTATGGCATGATGGATAAATATCTGCCTGTATTCCTCAGCATTGATGACCTCATTGATCTTGACCAAATCTCCCGCTCCATTTGCAGAAATGAAACCCCAGATTTGGAAGGAACCTCCACCATACTTCACTGTTGCCTGCAGACATTCATCTTTGTACCACTCTCCGGCCCTTTGTGAACAAACTGCCTCCTGCTACAGCCAAATATTTCACATTTTGACTCATCAGTTCAGAGCCCCGGCTGCCATTTTTCTGTACCCCAGTTCCTATGTGTTCATGCATAGGATGTGGAAACAAGACTAAGCAACTCATCTATGAACAAAAACATGCAAAAGACCCCGCTACTCAGTATGCCGTCCTCCATGCAGAGCACAGTGCGCATGTGTCAATGATGTCTCTGGCTGCAGAAATAGTGAATATCTCACAAACAGTGTATGTTTAGGAGATATTCCTTGTATCTGCAGGTAAGCTTTATTATAAGCTTGCCTGTAGGTACAATACACCAAGCAGAATTTACTACCACTTTAAGGGCAAACAAGGATTTCTTTTTTTCTTTTCTTTTCTTTTCTTTTCTTTTCTTTTCTCTTTTTTGCAACCCTTAGACAATAAAACACAACACAACCAAACGAACTAAACAAAACACGTTTTATTTATTTTTTTTGAGCAGTTTTAGTTTAAATAATAGTTTAAGCCCCGGTTCACACTAGGGCGACCTGTGAGGCAACCTGGTCGCCTCACAGGTCGCCGCAGGTCGCCTCCCATAGGAAAGGTGCGGACCCGTTCTAATAGGAGCGACACAAGTCGCTCCGACCTAGAAAAAGGGTCCGGAGCTTCTTTGGGGCGACCAGGAGGCGACCGCCATAGACTTCAATGTTATGAAGTCCGTGGTGGCCGCTCCAAGGTCGCGGCGCGCTGCTCGCACCGCGATCTCGGAGGTCGCCCCTGCAAGTAGCGTTGCTCATATGTGAACCGGCGCTTAGTCCCGGTTCACACTACCGCGACTTGTCAGGCGACTTGGTTGCCTGACAAGTCTCGGCCCGTTCTGTGCTACGGAAACCGTTCTAATAGGAGCGACTCAAGTCGCCCTGACTTAGAAAAAGGTTCCTGTACTACTTTTGACACAAGTTGGAGCGACTTGCATTGACTTCCATTATGTGAAGTCCGTGCAAGTCGCACCGAAGTCGCGGTGCACAGCGAATTCACAGGTCGCCCCCGAAGTCGGATCGCCGTAGTGTGAACCGATACTTAGTGTGCATTTTATTCTGTAATCTGTCCTGTTTTCCTTTGATCTGCAGATGAATGAACAGAATGATGCAAACATAACATTATGTTACTTTGTACCTTTCTATATCACGTCTGAACAGCGTTGTTGATAAACACTGATCCAGACTGCTTTTTTGACAGCTGTAGCTGCTAAGAGCTGCTCTGTGTGCACAGCAATCCTGGCTTTGATTAATCAGAGCCGAGAATTGCTGTATACTTGGAAGGGGAGTCTGGGCAGCAGGGCAGAGAGACTAGATGTGCTTGTCTATCACGCCTAAAGTCTGGAACTACAACTCCAATTCCAAAAAAGTTGGGACAGTGTGTAAAATGCACATACAAACAGAATCCAATTATTTGCAGATCTCACAAACCCATATTTTACCATTGCATTATGTTTTATACTTTTTAGATTTTACACTACGTCCCAACTTTTTGGGAATTGGGGTTGTAGTTGAACAATTCCATCATCCATGTAACTTTTTGGTAAAGGTCCAGCCATTTTGTGTAGAAGTTAGTTCAGCTAGGGCTATTTCTCATGCAGCTAATACTTATTTTTATACAGCTAATGCTAATTCTTATGCAGCTAATGCTAATTGTCCCGCAGCTAATGCTTATTCCCATACAGCTATTGCTTGTGCACATGTACCAGAGGAGCCCAGGCTAAAGTCCAGCATGCACTAACACGTAGGTGCATTTCTGCGCGCCAGCGAGCATCTGCGTACACGTCTTTGTGCATTTGCGTCAAACGGCCTATTTAAAGGAGACCCTGCTGGATGTTCTTTAGCTTCCCCTGATTCATGTTCCTGTGTTCCTTCTTGTGCTGACTGATCTTCCGTTGCTGACCCAGCTTGTTCCTGACCTCGCTCTGTGGATTTTGACCTCGGCTTGCCTCTGATTATACTCTGCCTGATCTCCGGGTGCTCACTTCAGGTTGCTACTGGACCTTTCTCTGACTACTTCCCCAGTACTGACCCCGGCCTGCCTCCTGTATGGCCCCGTCTAACCTTGGCTATGTCCCTGACCGTGGCAGTCACATGCTATCAAGCTTGCGGTACCTGTACTTCTTTGAGCCTTGTACATCTGTCACCATATTAAGGGGTGCTCAGACCAGAGCCGCAAGGGAAGCCCTCTTGTCAACTTTGCCTCCAACCAAGGTACTTGACACATATCTTCACTACTGTTCTCCTCAACTCCTTTGACTCTGCTGTCGCAGGGATGGTCACATTTTGTACTTCATACGGTATTTAGTATAGCAATATGCACAATCTTCATAAACTTAGAGCAATTTGGATGTAAATGTACTTGCCCTGCAACATTTCACATGTACCATCAATGATAAAATCCACACAAGGTCTGTGTTATAAACTTTGAAGATTCATTTCTCCACAATGCCTATAGATAACGATGTGAATGAGGGTTTGTTTTGAATTCTCCTTTACTGTTTAGAATGATTTACTGTGCTGGATCTGGGCACCATTTCACTTTGATGTAAGGTTGCTGTTCTGCACCAGCTGAATTTTATCTTCCAACAGTCAGCATGTGCTCATTGAACCTTCATTGCACACTGAAAAGAAACATTTAAATAAGTAACAAATATAGGAAGAAAGGTATTCAAAACACAGTGTTTTAAAGCACCAATTTTTTTAAACAACAATTTACCTTTTAACAGTTTTTCAATTTTAAATATGGACCGGTATTATTTGTAAATGTCTGGTATTAAAGTGTATGTAAACCACCGCCTTCTAAAACAACCTATTTCTTTTAAATAGATATGAAAGGTAAAACATTTGTGTGTAGATATAAAAAATACCTTTCTTCCCCCTTTTTTAATTTTTTAAGTGACCACATTCCTTCTGTTCTTAGCTGCATAGGGGAGGAGTAAAAGCAGCACACTGATCTTCCCAGTGTGTGTGTGTGTGTGTGTGTGTGCGTGCGTGCGTGCGTGCGTGCGTGCGTGCGTGCGTGCGTGTGTGTGTGTGTGTGTGTGTGTGTGTGTGTGTGTGTTTGTGTGTGTGTGGTGTGTCTCCCAAACACAGCTAGAGAACTGACCTTGTTGTGCTCTCCTGTTTAGTGTGATCAGTTTTTAATAGTAAAGCAAGGGAACTGTCAGGAACACCAGGGATTTCACATGAAGGAAGCAAGACAAAGTGAACAGGATAATTTTTCAAACAAGTGCATGGTACAGCAGGCACATACCTTCCTAATTTCCGGGCCTAGCCAAATTATGCCATACAAAGTGGAGGGAGGGTTCTCAGCTCAGCCTATGCGTGAGCTAGGGGCAGATGGATTTCAGGAAGTAAATGCTACATGAATCATCTGCCCTTATTCAAGATGGCCAATGCTAGAAATCCCAGGGGGTGTTTTTTCAAAATGATTGAAAAATAAACACATGGAGACATGGATGGATGGATTGCTTTGAATATTAACCACTTCTGGACCGGAAGGATTTGCCCCCTTAATGACCAGGCCATTTTTTGTGATTCGGCACTGCGTTACTTCAACGGAGAATTGCGCGGTCATGCGACACTATCAAAATAAAATTGACGTCCTTTTTTCCCACAAATAGAGCTTTATTTTGGTGGTATTTGATCACCTGTGCAATTTTTATTTTTTGCGCTATAAACAAAAATATGCGACAATTCTGAAGGAAAAAAAAAAAAACAATATTTTTCACATTCTGCTATATAACATTCCCCAAAAAATTAACAATCTTCATCCTTTTAAGCCAATTTGTGTTCTGCTACATATTTTTGGTAAAAAAAAAAAAAATCCCAATAAGCATATTTTGATTAATTTGTGCAAAAGTTATGGCGTCTATAAACTAGGGGAAAGATTTATGTCATGTCTATTTATTTATTTATTTTTTTACTAGTAATGGCAGCGATCTTTAATTTTTAGCAGGACTTCGACATTGCAGTGGACAGATCAGACCCCTAACTGACATTTTTGACACTTTTGGGGGGACCAGTGACACTACAGTAATCAGTGCTAAAAAATATGCACTGTTACTGTAATAATGACACTGGCAGGGAAGGGGTTAACCAAGGGGTGATCAAAGGGTTAATTGTGAGCCTAGGGGAGTGTTTTCTAACTGTGGGGGGAGGGACTTGTGAAATGATCATAGAGATCTGTGATCCTATATAGAAGTATCACAGGCGCTCTGTGATCATTCAGAGAGAACAACAGTCAGCTGTGTTTACAACAGCTGACCGTGCTTCTCTATCAGCGGGGAGTGATCGGGTTTGCCTGGCGGCAATCGACATCCCCACTACCTAGTGGGGGCGGGAGCGCACCGCCGACGGCGCACACTCTCCCTCCAGCATCTCTTCCGCGACCGATGTAGGGCTATGTCGATTCGCGCAGCCGAGCCAGCCTGCCACAGTAAAACTGCAGCGGGCGGTGCAAAGTGGTTAAAGATAAATAAAATAGCATTTTTGGTTTGTGGTGCTCAGTTGCAGTGCAGTTCCATTTTAATGAGATGATAATATTTCATACAAACTTTGATAGATAAAAATATGGCTATGTAGAATGCTAAAAGGCAAATATGAAAAGCAAAAACCTACATAAAACTCTAAAATAAAGCAAAGTAACAGGCAAAGTAAGTAAAGTAACAGGAAAAAACATTAGCATTATTATCAGTGACTTGTGTTGTTTCAGATCTCTGGATATTTTGTCTTGTATAACCTGCGATATTGCAAACCACGCCAAAGTAACATTGGTCATGCGGCACAATGCATGCACTTGCTATACCATTTAGATCCACTAGATGGCAAGAGATCCAAAGCCATTGTTGCCAAAATAATCATTCCACATCTGCTTTCAAAGGAAACCTGTCATAAAAGAAAAATAAACCCAACCATTGGTGACCTCTCTCTCTTGGAAAATACTAGTTGGTTGGCTGTCATGTTGATGAAATGACAATAATGCTCTTTACAATTTACCGAAGGAAGACATGCAAAAAAAGTTACAAATTTCTTAAAGCACATGTTAAAATGGCCATTTAAGGCTAGAAAATTACATGAAACCCTAAAACATTATACATTTTCTAAAAGCAGAGAATCTGTAGAATAAAAAGATGATAGCTCCAAATTTCTATGGTCCACAATATTTGCACAACTGTTTATGAAACTTATTTTTTTAAGTTAAAAAAATATATACTAAATTATATTATATAATTCACATATAAGACTTAATCGAGTAAATACGATATGTGCCAAGCCTTAAAACGGTGTGCACCTGTGTGTTAAACAGCTTAAAACAGGTACATTGTATCAAATATTTACCATATTGTTTCATTGCTGATGCCTGTCCATAGAAGTATATTAACAATAGAGCTCTGCTCTCATCCTTTCCTATATAGGACTCTTTTTATATCTATGAAAGGTTGAGATATTACACCACAACATTCTGTATAACTATACCAAGACTGAGGCTTGGTTCACACTAATGTGATGTGAGAACAGCGCGATTCCAGTGCAGGTTCCAGCATTGCATGTCTCTTGCAGGCAGTTCACACTGCCCTATGCGAACTGCTGTGGGTGTCGAGACAAAGTTAACAAAGTTAACCCCCCCCCCCCCCCCCCGATTGGTTCACAGATCGCAGTGTGAACTGTCAAATGGTGCAGGAATCGGATCTCATGGGTGTGAACCTCCAGTTTGTATGGCTGAATTCCAATCGCACAGACACCACATGTGATCTGCACAGCAATGCGGTGTGAATCACATGCGATGTATGACAAATAACGCTAATAGAGCTTTCTTTTGGTGGTATTTGACCACCTCTTCGTTTTCTATTTCTTCGCGGTATAAACAAAAAAAGACTAACAATTTAAAAAAAAAAATATATATATATTTTAATTTCTGCTATAAAACATATCATCCAAAAAAATAGAAAAATCAAATTTCTTCATAAATTTAGGCCAATATGTATTCTGCTACATATTTTTGGTAAAAAAAAAAAAGAAAATCCCAATAAGCTTATATTGATTGGTTTGCGCAGCAGTCATAGCATCTACAAACTATGGGATAGTTTTATTTTTATTTTTGTTTACTAGATATGGCGGCGATCAGCGACTTATAGTGGGAATGTGATATTGCGGTGGATATTCTGACACTATACTGACACTTTTTGGGGACCAGTGACACTGATACAGTGATCAATGTTAAAAAATATGCAATGTCACTGTACTAATGACACTGGCTGGGAAGGGGTTAACATCAGGGGCGATCGAAAGGTTAAATGTGTGCCTAGCCAGTGTTACTACAGTATGGGAGGTGCTTTTAGAAGGAGAGGACATGGAATTTTCCATCCCTTCTCTCCTGTCAGAACGGTGATCTGCCTTGTTTACATAGGCAGATTGGTGTTCTGACTCTCTGCCTAACTATCGACTGGTACCGGAGAACATCAGGTACAGTGCACCAGCCCATTGGCCTCTACTGTGTGTAATACCTGGAAGTGTCAGATCACATATATATACGTAATCTGCCGCACAGGTGCAGCGCTGTAACAGTAAAACTGCTATAGGGTGGATCTGAACTGGTTAACCATTACCGCAAAGTGACGTGTGGGTACGTCGGCTGACTTTGCGGGGTTATACCGGGATGATGCCTCTAGCTAGAGGCATCACCCCGGTACCGTTGTTTAGAGCCGGCGGTCGGCTTTCCGGTGGTAATGGCCGATGCAGCTCAGGAGCCGCTCGATCGCTACCCCGGCGAGCGGGAGGGGACATACCCCCCCCCCACCGCCTTTCGCTGCTTTGCCTGGGTCTCCCTTCCCACCGGGAGACCCAAGCACCCAGCCAGCACGTCCGCCGGCTGGATGGAGTCCCGATCCAAGTGGGATGTGGCTTTGATCAGGTCTCCGATGACGTAACCCGGAGGCGGCGTCCATGACGTCACGTACGGGTTTCTCTGCTGCTAATGGCGGCAGATTCAAAAAACGAGTGTATTCAAAAATGCAGTTTTCGGTGTTTTGAATACATGGAAGTGTAGTGGAGGGGTCTAGGGACCCTCGATCCCTCCATAAAGTGTACCTGTCACTGCATATTGCTGTCACAAGGGATGTTTACATTGCTTGTGACAGCAATAAAAGTGATCAGAAAAAAAACATTTTTAACCGCCCCCCCCGTCGCCGTTAGCTCGCACACGAAAGAAAACGTATATGGAAGTCGAGCCGCGAATTAAATCACTGTTCAAACCACACATGTGAGGTATCGCCGCAATCGCCAGAGCGTGAGCAATAATTTAAAAAAAAGAGCTGCACTCCAACTCTAAAATGGTAACCGTTAAAAAAATTTAAAGCGTCTCCTATTGAGATTTCTATTGACTGTAGTTTGTCGCCATTCCACGGGTGTGCGCAATTTTAAACCGTACCATGTTGGGTATCTATTTACTCGGCGTGACATCATCTTTCACAATATACAAAAAAAAATGGGCTAACTTTACTGTTTAGCTTTTTTTAAATGCAGTGAAATGTGATTTTTCGTAATTTTTCCAAAAAAATGGTGTTTTAAAGACCGCTGCGCAAATACCGCATGACAAAAAATATTTCAATGACCGCCATTTTATTCTCCAGAGTCTTTGCTAAGAAAATATATATAATGTTTGAGGGTTCTAAGTAGTGTCGCCTGTTGTTACATTTTGCAGTCTATCATCTGATTTTTATTGATGGATAAGGATGGAATTATGTGGTTCTCTTTGGTATTTGTTATACTCCTCCTCCCCTCTCCCCGTCCTTCAACTCGTTTGAAGTCCTCCCCCCTTTGATCCGCTGCAGCTTTGATCTCTCACACTCTTTATTCCTGCTCCCCCCCCCCCTTCTCCTCCTTTTTCCTTTTTTTTGTTTATTTTTGATGCTCATTTATTTTCCCTTGGTCCTTAGACTTTGTTATGATTATTGATGCATTCAATGTCTGATTATATTTTTTGTCTGAAGGATTATATATAACATATACTGACATGAATTATTGCTTATTTTAGATTTCATGAAAATTTACAAATCTGTCTGACATATTTACATTAATGGGATCCTGAGGAAGCTGTTACAGCGAAACGTGTAGATCAATAAGCAGAATATGTGATGCATTTTAGACACACATTGTGAGATTTATTATGACTGGAGGAATTGCATACATTTATATATATTGTGGTATTGTTAGGAACACTCCCTGTGTACACTGAAGTGCTGTCATGAATCTGCCAGTTAAGAGTTAACTTAGTGCAGACTAATTGCACTAATTGGCAAAAGGCTGGCCTATTTAAACACCACAGCAGCACTGAGCCATTGCTGTCTTGTCTGCAGCTTTACCTGTACTTCCTGATCCTGAACCTGCTGTTTCCTGTTGACTTCCTGATCGACCTCCCGGCTTGTCCACTACTTCGTCTGCTTGCTGCCCGCCCTGACCTTGGCTCGTTCCTGTGACCACTCTCCTGCCTTATCCTTGTCGGCTTATCTGCTTCTGATTCTGGACGTGTTCACCTCCTGGTGGGGCAACCCTGGGGACCGCGACCTGGTGTTAGCTTGCAGCGCAGTCTATCCCCACCACCAGGGGCTCTAGTGAAAACCAGCTAGCACTTAGACTCCGCACCTCAGACTAGCCCGTGTCTACCACCAGTGTGACCCGTCCGTGTTCCTGTTGTACCAGATCCCACGAGGCTACCTCTGCACGTCAGGCTCAGCCACCAGCACCATTACAGTACAAGACAGCCATGTCGGAGCCTGCAAGAGGGGCCTCTCCTCTGGACGAGATCTGCCAACACTTGGCAGCATTGTCGCAAACAGTCAAGTCGCTCCAGGACAGCTATGTGCACTTGGAGGAACGCATGCACTCTGTGACTAACCCGGGGATCCCTCCTGTTTCTTTGGTACCCCCAACTTCCACGACACCAACAGGTTCGGTCTCAGGACCCACAGTGGTGATGCTACCACCTGAACCCAGGGTTCCTACACCAGAGCGATTTTCAGGAGATCGGGACAAATTTAGGGCGTTCCGAAACGCATGCGAACTTTATTTCTCACTGCAGCCCCGGACTTTCTCCTTGGAAGCCACCAAGGTTGGATTTGTCATCTCCCTACTCTTGGATGAACCCCAGTCCTGGGCACACCGACTTCTTGAAGAGTGCAGCCCACACCTAGACTCCTTGTCTTCCTTTTTTGGTGCCATGGCTCAATTATATGATGATCCACAGCGCACTTCCACAGCGGAAGCTGCTCTTCATGCACTCCAGCAAGGCCGCAGAGCAGTAGAGGAGTACGTCTCGGATTTTAGACGGTGGAGTACTGATACCGAGTGGAACGACGCAGCGCTACGTCACCAGTTCCGCTCAGGCCTATCTGAGGGTCTGAAGGACGAGCTAGCCCGAGTTGGCATTCCAGACTCCCTAGAGGCATTGATTTCATTGGCTATCCAGATAGATCGCCGGCTTCGTGAGCGCCGTGCGGAAAGGTCTGCCCAGCACCCACGCCCGTTCTGGATGATGCCGCGGTTCGCAACTCCGGCTCATGTCACCTCCACCAGGCCCATTCCGGCCAACCTGGCTCCTGCTAACTTCACACCAGATGCCCCAGAACCCATGCAGGTTGGCGTTATGCGGTCTACCCTAACCGCTGAAGAACGACACCGCCGGCAAAAGAATAACCTCTGCCTATACTGTGGTGAAGCCGGCCATTACGTACGTTCTTGCCCAGCAAAGTTACGTAAGTTTCTCTCCATCTCTCCTTCAAGTTATCCAGCATCCGCTGCCAGTGCTACTCACTTAGCGCTCCCTGTTTCGTTTCAACTCCCGGGAGGTACAATACCAGTCACCGCAATTATTGATTCTGGAGCGTGCAGCTGTTTCATTGATCTCACGTTCGCCATCCAACAACACATCCCTCTTCAAACCAAGACTCAAGGACTTTCCATTTTTCTTGCAGATGGGTCTCATATTAAGTCTGGACCTGTGACTCAGGAGACCCCTCCACTTCCTATGGTCACTTCTTCAGGTCACAAAGAGCTACTCAGCCTGGATGCTATTGCTTCCCCTTTATTTCCGGTTATCCTGGGATTGCCGTGGCTGCAGGCCCACAACCCGCAAATCGATTGGATGACAAGAACGATCAAATTTCAGTCTGATTACTGCATAAACTCCTGTTTACCGGTCTCTCTCAGCCCTGCCAGTACCCTGCTCTGTTTGGACTCTGACACAGATCTGCTTTCTGCTGTGCCTAAGCCTTATCATGGCTACCTGGACGTTTTTAGTAAACGGGGGGCCGAGACCCTTCCTCCTCATCGCACATACGACTGCCCGATCGAGTTACTTCCTGGGGCCGGGATTCCATTCGGTCGTATCTTCCCTTTGTCAGAACGGGAATTGGAGGCTCTGAAAGAATACGTGGATGAAAATCTAAAGAAGGGGTTCATTCGTCCATCGACATCCCCAGCAGGGGCAGGAATCTTCTTCGTGGAAAAAAAGGACCACTCTCTCCGCCCCTGTGTGGACTATCGGGAACTAAATAAGATCACGGTCAAGAACCGTTACCCTCTTCCCCTGGTACCAGAACTTTTCCAAAGACTGAGGTCAGCCTCCATTTTCACTAAGTTAGACTTACGTGGGGCCTATAATTTGGTCCGTATTCGTGAGGGGGATGAGTGGAAAACAGCGTTTCGCACCAGGTTTGGGCATTTTGAATATCTGGTGATGCCCTTCGGCCTGTGCAACGCCCCAGCAACCTTTCAACATTTTGTAAATGATATTTTCAGAGACTGGTTAGATATCTTTGTTATTGTCTACCTGGACGATATCTTGATTTTCTCTGCATCCCTGGATCAACATCGGGGACATGTCAAAAATGTCCTCGGCAGACTCCGCCAACACGGATTATATGCCAAGCCGGAGAAGTGCGAATTTGAACGCCAGAGTATTCAGTTCCTAGGTCTCATAATTTCCACTGAAGGAATTAAGATGGATCCCCAAAAGGTCTCAGCCATCTTGGACTGGCCACCCCCGTCAGACAAGAAGGGGGTCCAGCGCTTCGTAGGTTTTGCCAACTTTTACAGGAGATTTATTAAGGGATTCTCTGACATCATTTCCCCCATTACACAGCTCACGAAGCAGAATACCCGGTTCAATTGGCCTCCTGAAGCCCAGACTGCCTTTCTAACCTTGAAAAGGCTCTTTACAACTGCTCCCATCCTGAGTCACCCGAATCCTGCCCTTCCTTACCTTCTTGAAGTAGATGCATCAGAAGTGGCCGTGGGGGCAGTTATTTCGCAAAGGCAGGGTACTAAAGATCTCATACATCCTATAGCCTTCTTCTCTCGTAAACTTTCCCCAGCAGAAAGGAACTATGACGTTGGCGATCGAGAACTTCTGGCCATTAAGGCTGCCCTTGAGGAGTGGAGGTACTTGTTGGAAGGGGCAACGCATCCTATCCTCATCTTCACAGATCACAAGAATCTTGAGTATTTAAGAGCTGCTAAACGGCTGAGGCCACGTCAGGCACGTTGGGCATTGTTTTTCTCAAGATTTTCCTTCCATATTACCTACCGGCCGGGATCTAAAAATGTCAAGCCAGATGCGCTCTCCCGCATGTTTGATGATCCAAAGGAAGTGCCAGTACCCGACACCATCCTGTCCGCAGGTAATTTTTTGTTATTACAGACCAACCTGATGGCCCAAATAAAGCAAGCTTCTGCAAAGAATCTCTGTCTCCCTGAGGTGTCCTTGGTACCCAGAGATGGGTTATTATGGCTTGAAGACAAGATCTTTGTCCCTGAAGAGGTCCGAGTGACGGTTTTAGGGTTATGCCATGACCACCCTCTGGCGGGCCATTTTGGTACTCATAAGACCCTGGATCTATTACAACGAACATTTTGGTGGCCAGATCTGGAACAGAGTTGCAGGGAGTACGTGAAGTCTTGTACCGTCTGTACCCGGAGCAAGTCTGTAAGAAACAAGGCGTGGGGCCTGCTCAGGCCACTACCAGTCCCTGACAGGCCTTGGAAGATGGTCGCCATGGACTTCATAGTGGAGCTTCCCCCCTCAGAGGGCTGTTCCGCCATTTTTGTGGTCGTTGATCGTCTATCTAAGATGGCCCATTTCTTGCCACTCAGGAATACGCCCACGGCCAAGGAGACTGCAGAAGTTTTTATTAAAGAGATCGTTAGGCTTCATGGGGTTCCTGCAAATATTGTTTCAGATAGAGGGGTCCAGTTTACCTCCCGCTTCTGGAAAGCCTTGTGCGACGCGTTGAAGATTGAGCTGTCCTTGTCTTCCGCCTACCATCCTCAGACTAATGGACAAACCGAAAGGACAAACCAGACGTTGGAACAGTATATCCGTTGTTTCACCACATTTGTCCAGGATGACTGGGTGGCCCTACTACCATTGGCAGAGTTTGCATACAACAATGCTAAACATTCTGCTACAGGGCAAGCTCCATTCTTCGCAAACTACGGTTTCCATCCGTCCTTCTTACCGGACGTTCCCGCTGAACCCACAGTTCCAGCAGTACAGGATATCATTAGCTTCCTCAACCGCAATTGTAAACTGCTGCAGGATGCTATAATAAGGGCACAAGCAGCCTCTAAAAAGATTTTTGACAGGAAGAGGAGAGGGGAACTAATCCTTCAACCAGGTGACCAGGTATGGCTATCTACATGCAACCTCCGCCTAGCCTGTCCCTCAAAGAAATTGGCACCCAAGTTTATTGGACCCTTCCCGGTCAAGAGGAAACTCAACGAGGTCTCATATGAATTACACTTACCTGATTCTCTTAGAATTCATCCGGTGTTTCATGTCTCCTTGTTAAAACCTACAGTCCCTAACTCCTTCCCGGGCAGAAGCTCGGAACCACCCGAACCTGTGATTGTCGATGGGGAGGAAGAATATGAGGTGGAAGCTATTTTGGATTGCAGGAGGAGGAGAGGTCAATTACAGTTTCTCATAAAGTGGAAAGGTTACGGCCTGGAAGAAAATTCCTGGGAACCGGAACGGAATATCCATGCTAAAGAACTGATCTATGCTTTCTTTCGCAGTCACCCACAAAAGAAAAACCTATTGGGCACCCGGAGGTTGCCCTTAAGGGGGGGGCAATGTTAGGAACACTCCCTGTGTACACTGAAGTGCTGTCATGAATCTGCCAGTTAAGAGTTAACTTAGTGCAGACTAATTGCACTAATTGGCAAAAGGCTG
Organism: Pelophylax lessonae; assembly: GCF_965119305.1. NCBI lineage: Eukaryota > Metazoa > Chordata > Amphibia > Anura > Ranidae > Pelophylax > Pelophylax lessonae. The sequence goes on from NC_138768.1 coordinate 99,479,017, forward strand.
GCCTATTTAAACACCACAGCAGCACTGAGCCATTGCTGTCTTGTCTGCAGCTTTACCTGTACTTCCTGATCCTGAACCTGCTGTTTCCTGTTGACTTCCTGATCGACCTCCCGGCTTGTCCACTACTTCGTCTGCTTGCTGCCCGCCCTGACCTTGGCTCGTTCCTGTGACCACTCTCCTGCCTTATCCTTGTCGGCTTATCTGCTTCTGATTCTGGACGTGTTCACCTCCTGGTGGGGCAACCCTGGGGACCGCGACCTGGTGTTAGCTTGCAGCGCAGTCTATCCCCACCACCAGGGGCTCTAGTGAAAACCAGCTAGCACTTAGACTCCGCACCTCAGACTAGCCCGTGTCTACCACCAGTGTGACCCGTCCGTGTTCCTGTTGTACCAGATCCCACGAGGCTACCTCTGCACGTCAGGCTCAGCCACCAGCACCATTACAGGTATATTGTCTGTAATTTTCAATAAACATATTATATTTTTTCTTTGTGGTCTTCTATGTTGATATATAGGCATATTCAAAATCCCCATTACCAGAGTTTGGTAGAAATATCTCCCTATTGTCTCCTTCCCTCCCCGTCCCTTTTAGTCTGCCTACCAACCTGCTTATATAATCAATTTACAGTTCATTAACTACTTCTTCACTGCTACTGACAGGGTGAAGTAGCGACCTTGCCGCATTCAGCAATATTCAGCTGTTCCAGCAGATTGTGCATAGTTATATAAGTTGGAGTATCCCACTCATTCCCTTCTCCTACCCAAGTTCTCAATAAAAACACAAAAACCAAAGCTAATAGACTGTTTCCTGACTGAGCCAAAACACTTGGGAAAATGTTGAACTGTCATGCTGTTGCTAATGGTAACCCAGGGGAACCCGTTATCAGCAGCTCCCAAGGGAGTAGTACTACATAACAAAAGCACATCCAGCTCCAATGAACAAAGTGAGCCAACACTAAATCGAACTAATCCTAGCACCTATCTAGGAGGGTGCTACAAAATGATAATTTCCCCACTCTGTTTTTGTGATTGCAGAATGAGCTGAAACTTGAACCTTTAACTACCTCCCACCCGGGCCATAGTACATATACGGCCGGGTGGGAGTCTCGTCCTTCTGAATGGACGTTCCGGAACGTCCTTCAGAAGGAGAGAGATCGCGCCGCCGCGGGCACGCGCAGCGGCGCGATCTCGATGTGCCTGTGTCCCTCGGACACACGGCAACAACATTCGGCAGGAGGGCCCTGTGATTGGCCCTCCTGATCACATGACGGCTGTGTCCAATCACAGCCGTCATGTAATGTAAATAGAGCCGTTGTAACTGCTTCGATCTCTTCTCCTCCTGACAGATCCTGTCAGTGAGGAGAAGATCAGAGGATCGGTGCTGCTGCGGGGGTGATCAGTGAGTATTTCTAATTACTCACTGATCACAGGGGGGGTCTGTGCTGGTAATCAGAACATTGATTACCAGTGCAGCCCTGGGGGGGGAGGGGTGCCACTAAGCCACCAGGGATGCCCACCCATGACCACCAGGGATGCCCACTATGGCCACCAGGGATGGCAAGCAGGGCTCAGAGAGCCCCCCAGTGCCCTCCCTATCAGTGTTGCCCATCAATGGCATCTATCAGTGCTGCCCACCAGTGCCATTATTGCCATCTATCAGTGCCGCCCACCAGTGCCCATTATTGCCCATCATTGCTGCCTATCAGTGTCCATCAGTGCCCCCCATCAGTGCCGATCAGTGCCACCCATCAGTGCCAATCAGTGCCGATCATTACCGCCCAACAGTGCCACTATCAGTGCCCATCAGTGCCCATCAGTGCCGCCAATCAGTGCCCATCAGTACTGCCTATCAGTGCCCATCAGCGCTGCCTATCAGTGCCCACCAATGCTGCATATCAGTGCTATCTATCAGTGCCACATATCAGTGCCCATCAGTGCTGCATATCAGTGCTACCTATCAGTGCCCATCAGTGCTGCATATCAGTGCCACCCCATCAGTGCCACCCATCAGTGTCTCCTCATCAGTGCCTGTCAGTGCGGCATCATCAGTGCTCATCAGTGCAGGAAAAAACATATCTATTTACAAAATTTTATAACCTAAACAAGAAACTTTTTTTTTTTTTTTCAAATTTTTCAGTCTTTTTTTATTTGTGCACCAAAAAAGAAAAAACCTGACAGTGATCAAATACCACCAAAAGAAAGCTCTATTTGTGGGGAAAAAATGACACAAACTTGGTTTAGGTACAGTGTTGCATGACCGCGCAATTGTCATTCAAATTGCAACAGCGCTAAAAGCTGAAAATTGGTCTGGGAAGGAAGGGGTTTTAAGTGCCCTGTATTGAGGTGGTTAAAGAACTGAAACTGAGGAAGAGAAAGAAAGCAGCTGAGTTACATGGATGAAAGCACTGACCTATTGTGAATGCTGTAAACTTGTCCCAAATGCAGAAATAGATGTTGGTAATTAAAAGAATACAGTATTTCAAAAAAGTTGTGATGCCTGTAGGCCTAGATTTTCCATCTCTTCCCTCCCAGGCTCTAAGATCAAAGGGCAAGCTGGATGAGAATGCAGGATTTTTTCCCCATGACAGAAGTTGCAGAAATATTGGGAGCAGAATGGGAGGGCGGAGTTCAATGGACAGAGGAAACCATGTGCAAATGGAAGCAGCACCAATACAGTCATTGATCAAACCTTGATGCTTGAAGACATATTGATTCTTTTGACAAATTCAAATCCTCACCAGATTGGGCGACCCAGCACGTAGAGGGATCAGATAAAGGCTGTGTTTCTAAACTATTTGTGTGCTCGCTTCTTTGTCAAATCTCCATATGTACAAAATGGTGACCCAAAAACACAATAAAAAAGAAACCATATAGTGTACTAACATACAGGAACTATAAGTAGCTAAAATGTCCAAATGCACCTCCAGAACATATAGGCCGTTCTAAAATAGAAAAAATATTTCTGGTTAGAAAACTCCTCTACCCCAAAACATCTTGTAGCACCCTCCAAGGAAGATGCTAGGTAAAATATAGTGGGCCTTGTCTGCTTATCAGCAGGGCCATGTTTTCAGTTAGGCTGGCATGTGTTCCCAGGTGTGCCTGTTGTGTTGGGGAGTCTCCCCACTGTATCCCAATGAGGGCTTTCATTGGGCAGTGGAGGAAAACTGACCAATAGCACACCAGGGCTTGTATCCATCCTGGAAGGGCAGATTCTGCCGCACAGCACTCTGGGAGAAGGTATACTGTAAGTCTGTGGGGAGCACATGACAGATTGTCTTTGACGAGAAGCAGAGTCCCAGGAGGGAGGTGACGGCTGTCTCTCCTCCTGTCAGGAAGAATCGGGTGTCCCAGGCTTGCCTGAGGGGATACAGGACTGAGCTGAGCTGCAGAGAAGGATCCAGTGTGCTGAAGACCAGCGTAGCTGTTGGGGTCGAGTTTCAGGAAAGCATTCTGAGTTGTGAGTACTGCAAGCTGCCCCTAAGCTGCCCCTGGGTTTCTGCCTAGCAGAGGGGACCACTCCGGAGAAGGTCAGAGGGATTCAGGAGCTAGCTAGCCGGTACAGGAATATAGTAAACGGGGTGTCAGTGATAACCCTGATCAGTAAAGGGGGTGCCAGCGGTTGGGCTCTGAGGTGCAAAGTGTTAAAGTGTTGAGGGTTGCAGCAGTAACTACCAGTGGCTACCTCAGTCAGGGAGGACCGGAGGAAGCAGTGCAAAAGGACTTTTGAGCTAACAGGAGTCAGTTTAGTGACAGCAAGTCAGTATTCACAAGCGCCAGCAAGCATTGGTCGGCATCCAGCCGGCATCAGGTCAGCGCTAGAAGGCATTTTTTTCTCAAGTGTCCCATTCTTTGTAACTAGTTGAGCCACAGAAGGTTCCCACTCATTCCCTTCTCCCATCCCCATAAAACAAAAAAACAAAAGATGCCGGACTGTTCATTGTCTCAGATCTCACACTTGGGCAACAAGCTCAAATGTGCTGTTGGTGGTAACAGTAACCCTGGCAGACCCATATCCAGCACTGATGCTGGAAATATTGCTACAACCTTTAGTAGGGGCTCCTCAACTCAGTGGTGCATTTAGCAACTCAAGGTGTGGGATTGCACCTGGGAGAGGCTGAACCTAAGAAGACACCAACTAGTTGGTAGATAAGGGACATAGACACACTGGTCTGCAGGTGAAAGGTTTTGAAGAAAAAAGGGACAATGCTCCATATTCCACTCCTAAAAATTTAAACTAGTCCTGTAGGGAGGGTTAGGGCAGAGCTCCGTCACTAGTATGTAGGTTCCAGGAAGGCGAATATGCAAAATACCTTTACAGCTCATCAATTACCTGTAAATAATGGCCCTAGAACTATTTCAGTGCATAGTATGGGTCAGGAGTGCAAACCAAAAAGAGTGCAGAAATCAGGAATGTGTAAAATTACCCCACAAGTAATACTTTCCCCCCACTTTACTCCTTCAATAAAAATCACCACTCCCCCTTACAAAAAAAATTAAAATACAGCACTAATCTGCAAGCTCACCTCAGTCCTCTCTCCCAACATAAATTCTCTTTGCCTTCTAGCACAAAGCCCCCCCAAATCCCTCCTCACAGCATAAATCTCCCCAACAATACTTACTCCCAACACAAATTCTACCCCCCCCCAACCCCTTTGTAGTACAAATCGTCCCCCCAAATCCCTCCTTCAAGTACGAACCCCCCCCCCCCCCCTAGCACAAATCCCTTTTCCTTTCCTGCATAAATCCTCTCTGCCTCCTCTTAGCGCCCCCCCCCATCCCCCAACCATTCCTCCCAGCACAAATCCTATCCCATCTTCTAGCACAAGTAATGTCCCCCTCTGCTAATCCCCCCAGCACAAATCCTCCGTCCTTCAAGCACAACCCCCACAAGCACAAAACCTCCCCTGCCTTCTAGTACAAATCCGCCCCCCAATTCCTCTATCCTCCAAATTGGCCCCCACCACAAAATAACCCCCACCCATCATCCAGTCACCCAGTGCAATCTTCGGACCTTCATGGCTCCCTCCAGGAGGTTGTTCCTCCTTCTCCCAGAATCCTCCTCCTGTTGTGTTATGATACAGGTCAGAGCAGAGGAGGAGCCTAGGGGAAGCTCCCTGCTCTCAGCGCTGATGTGTTTTATTGTGACAGGCAGCCAGTGGGGAGAGATGCCAGCTGCCTATAGTTTGGGTGATCGCTGCACCTGGGTCCTAGGGGAACCTTCAGGAGATGTGGGACAGTTGCTTTCAGTGGTCAGCGCTAGCACGATCATTTGGGATACATTAGTGGTGTCCAGTGCTGGATCTAACTCTGGCACTGGGCTCCAGGACTCCATCCTGAATTTGCGGGATGCTAGGACTTAGTTGAAGGGAAGTATGGAGGAGAGAATCCTGTGACTAATTCCTGTGAGCAGTCTCAGATCAAGCAAAAGACAGGGCAAAATGTGGATTGGTGGACTACAACACTGTCTGCATGAAAACTTGAACTATTGATCTGATAGGCTGTACATTTATACCCATCTCAAAGCTTAAGCTGGCCACACAATAGCAGAATTTCAGAAAATTTTTTTAAGAACATTTGATCTTCTATTCGTTAGTGGGGTCAAATTGGCAATTGATTTCAATCTCAATGATAAAAAATTGGAAGGTGCAAGATAAAAAAATTTCTCAAAAGAACAAATTTCTAACAGTGTATGTGGTTTTTTGTTCAGCAAAGTCTATTTGTTCCCAAACTGAATGTTAAAGGCATATGACATTTTGAAGTACTTTTGAATTACATTTGGCAAGATATCAGATGTAATGAAATTATTCATACGAATGTCCGTTAAAAAATCTACTCATGTATTCCCAACTTTAGATTGTAGTGCACCTTTTGGATTAACCCAGTCTCCTTTGTAGTTTTGGAAGCTGCAGTCAACTTAGACAGAGCAGAAAACAGATAAATTCGATTGTGTAACCAAAGACTCATTTAGCATGTAATCAATGGAATCTGCTATTTATAGAGCTCTCGTTCCTTATTACCTTGCAAACCTGCACGGTCAATGTCCTTAGAGGAGATGCGCAGAACAAGGCAGTGGTAAAAGTATCCTGTCTGCGAGTATCCTGTGACGTTAGCTTGGCAGTCACGACTCAGCAGCCAATGCTGATATCAATATACCTATAAATAGAGCCAGGTCTGGGAACGGAGCTGTGAAGTGTCTAGCTTGGTGTGGGGTATGGGTTGGTTTCTCAGGCCATAAGGTGGGACTTTTACAGGCAAGTGATGGATACACAGTTGTATAAAATTATAATGGCAATTTATTGTGGATACACTTGTATATACAATAAAGATATTTTAAAAGACATTAGTGGTGATGTTTGGTGTTTGGGTTACAGACCCAAGGTGCATGGAAAATGCTAAGTTTGGAAAAAGAGTTTCCGTGACAATGGTGCAGTATGTGTGACTTTTATTTTTGATGAAAAAGACTCTGTTTCTCCAGGCTGGGTTGCTTGGATGCATCACAGAGAATTCATCAAAAATGTTGACCCGACGCGTTTCGGCTAACAGGGTAGCCTTTGTCAAGGGTTTAGTGTCACCAAGTCTGTAGAAATAGTGACATATATATCAGAATTCTCATCATTTTCATATAGTGGGTTATATAATGACGGTATAATAAATACATACATTTTGACCCGTTTTTGGTGATGCTTATTCAAAATCTTAGAAGATCCGCAACGAGAACCAAATGTGAGCAACCTGCAGGTATGGTCAGTGGTAAATATTAGGAAATACTGAATAAAGCTGAATAAAGACACTAGCATTCTTGATGGTGACATCAACTTACTAGGTATTGCTCAGGTGTCCGTTTATGCCTGGGTTGGTCGATGAGATTTTTGCAGCAAATAAAACATATACATACACATATATACACGCATATATGCATATACATACAGCGAGATACACATATGCATATATATATATATCCGCATACACACACATGTATATCTGAACGTCTGGCCAATCTGTGGGTATATAATATATATAGAGAAATTGGTATTTCAGATGTTTAAAGAAGGGAGGTAAAAGGAAAATAAATTTTCCACTACTTACAGGGTGTGTTGCAAAAACACGGTTTCTAGACCGCTCAGGATAACTTGAAAGTTATTTTTTCGGTGCAAAAAATGCAGCCGTCCTCAAAGTCCATGTCTTTTATACAGGTGTTTGATGCTGGAATTACATTTAACTCGTTTTAGACACAGGCAAGTGGCGCCAAGTATGGTGCTTTTATTGGTTTGGCAAAGTGAGTAACACTTACGGTTGTTTGTAGGGGTTTTCTCCAGGTTGCGTCCGCTCTGTCTCCTCGCTTCCCTCGGTGTGAGGGTGAAGTGAGGAGGCGCTGATTCCCCGGCCTTTTTAAAGCCCGTCGCGCGTGCGCACTGTGTGCCGCACGTACGGAGCTTCCTGTGTGACTGACGTCATTCCCTTGTTGTGCGCACGCGCTAGTGGGGTGCGCGCGCATCGGGAGACTGGTCGCACATTATTGGCCGCCGACACGGGAGGAAGGAACTAAAATCCCGGGAGGGGGATTTTTGCGGAAGATGGTATATTCCGGGGTTCCAAGTTTAACCCCTGGTTTACACAGGGGCTTTCCGTGCCGGGTGCGTTCTTCATGATTGAACAGTTTCATCAAGGGTCAATGAGTTATATCAAGCATATATATATATATATATTGAAAGTTTATACAATAAATAAAGCTAAATATGTATTTATTGTGTATAATCTAGTATCATAAGTTTTAACAGCAGAAAAAATATACAAAAGGAAGGGGGGCCTCATTGTATCCTGGAGAGCAAGAGTTTAGAGGTCCTGTGGGAATGAAGGGGGGGGGGGAGAAAAAGGGGGGGGGGAAAGGTATTTGTGTATTTTTTAGGGGATTTTGACCGTGAGGTGAGTTTGGCTTATTTTTAGTTTTTGGGTTTTTGGGAGGTTTAATGTTTAATCAGTTTTTCCTGATACGAAACCTTCCAGAAAAGGGCGATAGCTTGCTATTTCGTTTAGACCCGGAGGTACGGTGGCTTTTAGGCGCTGTATCCACCGTAGTTGTCACGTACCTGGGAGGAGTCTGAGTTGACGAGGTCGGCCTCTCTTATATCTCCGGCCCAGACCCCACTGAAGGTGAGACAGAGGGTGTCAAAGGCCAGGAGGGACACGAGTGCCTGCGGTTGTTGATGGATCAGGATAGGCTGCTTGTCCGGATCCTGGAAACTGGAACATGCAATGCTGTATGGAACATGTGCAGCAGATAGCCAGACAAGCACTCGGGTATTTCTGAGAGACGGAGTCAGAGTAGTAGGAAAGCCAGGGTCATCAACAGGCGGTGTAGCAGGGTACCAAATCGTAAGCAGAGCCAAAGTCAGGGACGGAGCCGGGTCAGGTTTAGCAGAGAAGCAGAAGCAGAATCCAAGTCCAAGTTCAGAACAAGCCAGGTCAGCAACAGGGAAGCATACAGGTATCATCAGGTCACAGGAAACAGCTGAAGATCAGTCAGCACAGGAAACAGGAATGAACTTCCTTTAAATAGCCTGTCTGGCACCACGCCCATTAGTCATTCTTCTGGGAATAGCCTGTGCACGGCCACGCCCCAGACGTCTCACAGGGATTCCCTGACATTGCCCCCCCCTTAAGGGCAGCCTCCGGATGCCCAACATAGACCGTTTATCCGGATGTTGTAGAAGGTAGGCTCGTAACAATCGAGGAGCATGGACGTTTGAAGCAGGCTCCCAGGAATTATCCTCAGGGCCATAGCCCTTCCACTTGATAAGAAGCTGTGTCCGACCACCCCTTCTTCTACAGTCCAGAATAGACTCCACCTCAAATTCTTCATTACCTTCGATCAAAAGGGGAGCAGGAACTTCAGATCCACGATCTGGAAAGGGGTTGGGAACTGCTGACTTCAGTAAAGAAACGTGGAACACGGGATGGATCTTCAGATTACCTGGTAAGATTAATTCGAATGCCACAGAATTAATCTTCTTCCTGATAGAAAATGGACCTAGGTATCTTGGGCCAAGCTTTTTTGAGGGACACTTTAATCTCAGGTTTGCTGTAGATAGCCAGACCTTATCCCCCGGTTTTAAATTCAAATTCCCTCTCCTTCTTCTATCAAAAAATTTTTTATTACCAGCCTGTGCCTTCAAAATGGTTTCCCGCAAAAGCTGACTGTTGGTATTAAGAAAATTTAGTCTTTCTTGTACAGCTGGTACAGCAGATTCCATAGGTAACTCAGGTAGGAAGGAGGGGTGATATCCATAATTGGCGTAGAAAGGAGACTGCTTGGTGGCGGAATGAACGGAGTTATTATAAGCAAATTCCGCTAAAGGGAGGAGTAACACCCAGTCGTCTTGAGAAAAAGAAGAGAAGCACCTTAAATATTGTTCAAGAGTTTGGTTTGTCCTCTCGGTCTGTCCATTTGTTTGTGGGTGGTAGGCAGAAGACAAACAAAGTTCAATGTTTAATGCTTCACATAAAGCTTTCCAAAACTTGGAAGTGAACTGCACCCCACGATCAGAGACAATGCTGGCTGGAATGCCATGCAATCTCACCACTTCTTTGATAAACGTGGAGGCAGTTTCGGAGGCAGAGGGAGTTCCTTTCAGAGGTATAAAGTGTGCCATCTTGGAAAGACGATCAACTACGACAAAGATAGTTGTAAACCCTTCAGATGGAGGAAGTTCCACAATAAAGTCCATAGAGATCATACTCCATGGTTTTTCAGGTACAGGGAGGGATTCCAACAGGCCCCAGGTCTTGGCCCGATCAGACTTGTTTCTGAGACACACAGAGCAGGATCTGACATAGTTTTTACAGTCCTTTAACCAATCTGGCCACCAAAAGGAACGGGAGACCAAATCAGAGGTTTTATGGATACCAAAGTGTCCAGCCAGAAGATGATCATGACACTTCTTAAGAATGGTGACCCTCAGTTGTTCGGGAATAAAAATTTGTTCCTTGTGGAAATAAAGTCCATCCCTCTGCTGGAGATGCAAGTTCACAGGAGGTGGGGAGTTTGCAACTGTCCCCTTGATCTGTGACATCAAGTCTGTTTGCAAGAGTAGGAAATTCTTAGCTGGCAAGATGGTGTCAGGTTCAGGAGGTGGAGCTGGTTCAGGAAACATGCGAGAAAGGGCATCAGGTTTGCAATTCTTAGAGCCCGGACGAAAAGTTATATGGAACACAAATCGAGAGAAGAAAAGTGCCCATCTTGCCTGTCGAGGTCTTAATCGTTTCGCGGTTCTTAAATATTCTAAGTTCTTATGGTCTGTAAAAATAAGTATAGGGTGTGCAGCCCCCTCCAGTAGGTAGCGCCATTCCTCCAGGGCAGCCTTTATGGCTAACAGTTCACGATCTCCTACGTCATAGTTCCTCTCAGAGGAGCTTAATTTTCTGGAGAAAAAGGCAATAGGGTAGAGTAGGGACTTGGCTCCTTGTCGTTGGGATAGTATAGCCCCGACCGCATTTTCAGAGGCATCCACTTCAAGTACATAGGCTAAAGCGGGATCTGGGTGTTTTAAAATGGGAGCGGAAGTAAACAGAGTCTTTAAGAGTTCAAAGGCGGCTTGAGCCTCTGGAGTCCATTTGAATGGGGTAAACTGTTTGGTCAGCTGTGTGATGGGGGATATGATGCCAGAAAAGTTCTTTATAAACTTCCTGTAAAAATTAGCGAAGCCCACAAAGCGCTGTACTGCTTTCTTGTCCTCGGGGGCAGGCCATTCCAGTACGGCAGATACCTTTTGCGGGTCCATAGCAATGCCATCCGCAGAGATAATGAGTCCCAGAAATTGGATAACCTGTTTTTCGAACTCACATTTCTCCGCCTTTGCGTAAAGACGGTGTTGGCGAAGTCTGTCCAGTACCTTCTTTACATGGTTTCTGTGTAGGTCGAGAGAACTGGAAAATACAAGGATATCATCCAAGTATACGATGATAAACAAATCAAGATAGTCCCGAAATATATCATTAACAAGATGTTGGAATGTGGCTGGGGCATTACAAAGACCGAATGGCATGACCAGATATTCGAAATGCCCAAAGCGCGTTCGAAACGCGGTTTTCCATTCGTCTCCTTCACGAATTCTGACTAGGTTGTAGGCACCCCTCAAATCAAGTTTGGAGAACACCTGTGCCCCTCGTAACCTCTGGAAAAGTTCGGGAATTAGGGGAAGAGGATAACGATTCTTGACAGTTATCTTATTGAGATCGCGATAATCCACACAGGGCCTAAGGGTATGGTCCTTTTTCTCAACAAAGAATATGCCCGCTCCTGCGGGTGAAGTGGAGGGTCGGATGAATCCTTTTTCCAGGCTTTCATTAATATAGTTACGGAGAGTCTCTAATTCGAGCTCAGAGAGAGGGTAGATTCGGCCAAAAGGTATTTCAGCCCCTGGCAACAGTTCAATGGGGCAATCGTATGTACGATGAGGAGGAAGAGAATCAGCGCTCTTTTTATTGAAAACATCCAGGTATTCGTGGTAAACTGTGGGTACCAGTTTCAAGACTTCGGGGTCCGGGTGGATACCAAGGAGAGAGGTAGCAGTAAGAGACTCCTCAGGAACACAGTGTGCCCGGCAATAGGGAGAAGAGAAGGAAATCTCACCCGTGAGCCAATTGATGCTAGGGTTATGGGCCTTCAGCCAGGGTATACCAAGAATGACAGGAAACATGGGTGATGTTATAACGTCCAGGCAAAGGAATTCTTGATGACCAGAGGAGGAAGAGCAGAAAATTGGAGCCGTCTCTTGTGTCACTGGACCAGACTTGATACCAGAGCCATCAGCCAGGTGAACAACAAACCCTTGTTTCTTGGTACAGAGAGGAAGATTGTGTTGGGCTGCAAATGTCACATCCACAAAACAGCTACAGGCCCCAGAGTCTATAATAGCAGGAACAGAGATAGTCTTTTCAGGAAGTTTCAGATGGCAAAGCAAGGTGAGATGTGTTTGATCAGTCCTGGGTGGATGCATCATAGAAATCCAGTTAGAGGAGGTTCTGCAAGGCCTCACAGGACAAGTCTGAATGTGGTGACCGGCATCGCCACAGTAGAGGCAGAGATTGGAGCGATACCGTCGAAGACGTTCCGATGTGGACAGAGGGGATCTCTGGAAACTCTTTCGTGAAGGGTAGTGAGGTACCTCTGGGGGGTTAACGGTAATGAGAGGAGTATCAGCCCCAAACTCCGGGCGGACCAAAGGAGCCTTGTTAGTTCTTTCGGCTTGCCTCTCACGTAGCCTCCGGTCAATCTGGATGACAAGGTTCACCAGGTCTTCTAAGGCCGTTGGTACCCCCACCCTGGCAAGTTCATCCTTTAGGGCATCAGACAAGCCAAGACGGAACTGATGATGGAGGGCCGAATGGTTCCACAGAGTATCGGCACTCCATACACGGAAATCTGTCACATAATCCTCCACAGGCCTTAGGCCTTGCTTTAACTTGCTAAGCTTTGATTCAGCAGTCCGATGACAAAAAGGATCTGCGTATAGCTGGGACATGGCAGAAAAAAAAGAGTCCATGGTTGTCAAGGCTGGATCGTGTTGTTCCCGAAGATGGAAAGCCCAGGATTGGGGCTCATCCTGAAGGAGCGAGATAATAAACCCCACCTTGGTATCTTGTGAAGAGAATGTTCGAGGCAACAGGGAAAAGTATAGTTCACAAGAATTACGAAAAGTCCGAAATTTTCTTCGATTTCCAGAAAAACGTTCAGGAATGGGAACTCGAGGTTCCGGGTGGAAATCCGCCGCACAGGATGTGCTGGGCTCCGTCAGAGAAGAGTCATTTTTGCGGGCCGATAATTGATCTTCGATGCAATCCAATTTTCCTTGCAGGCTTTGTACAATGTGGGATAGTGCAGAGATCGATCGGCAAACGTTCTCCATTGGAGAGACCTCCCTTTCAGACTCCATAGTTGGCTGACTGATACTGTCACGTACCTGGGAGGAGTCTGAGTTGACGAGGTCGGCCTCTCTTATATCTCCGGCCCAGACCCCACTGAAGGTGAGACAGAGGGTGTCAAAGGCCAGGAGGGACACGAGTGCCTGCGGTTGTTGATGGATCAGGATAGGCTGCTTGTCCGGATCCTGGAAACTGGAACATGCAATGCTGTATGGAACATGTGCAGCAGATAGCCAGACAAGCACTCGGGTATTTCTGAGAGACGGAGTCAGAGTAGTAGGAAAGCCAGGGTCATCAACAGGCGGTGTAGCAGGGTACCAAATCGTAAGCAGAGCCAAAGTCAGGGACGGAGCCGGGTCAGGTTTAGCAGAGAAGCAGAAGCAGAATCCAAGTCCAAGTTCAGAACAAGCCAGGTCAGCAACAGGGAAGCATACAGGTATCATCAGGTCACAGGAAACAGCTGAAGATCAGTCAGCACAGGAAACAGGAATGAACTTCCTTTAAATAGCCTGTCTGGCACCACGCCCATTAGTCATTCTTCTGGGAATAGCCTGTGCACGGCCACGCCCCAGACGTCTCACAGGGATTCCCTGACAGTAGTTCTATTTGGAGGAGGCGTTTGTTCCAATCCCCCCCTCTATGGGGGATATGGATTCTGTCTAAAGCCATAACGTTTATTCTGGGCATTTTGTAGCCATGTTGATACGCTACATGTCTTCCTAGTGGAAGGTCGGGATTGCAAAGGTCCATACTGTTTACATGTTTTCCAATTCTTTTTCCCATTTCTTGTTTTGTTTTCCCAACATAGTATGCTCCGCATTCGCATCTCATCAAGTAAATCACTCCCTTTGTTTTGCAATTTGCAAAGTGTCTTGGTATAAATTTTTCCCCATTTGGTAATGTGGTTTCCACGCATTTCTTAATGACGTTGCATTGCGCACATGATCCACAAGGATATGTTCCTTTAGTTTTGCATGGGTCTTTTCTGATATTTTCTTTAAATTCACTGTGTATGAGGTTTTGTTGTAGGGAGCCTGCTTTGCGATATGTTATTGATGGATTCTCGGAGACCAGATGTTTTATTTTGGGGTCCTCTTTTAGGATTGGCCAGTGTTTTTGGAGAATGTTTTTTATGGTGGGATGTTCGTTGGTGTATCTTAGTATGATCCGTGTGTTGTCTTGTTCTTGTTTTTCTTTTTCTTTGTATTTTTTGCCACTTGTTTGTTTAGTTGGAAATAAGAGATGTTGTCTTTCTTGTTGATTTGCTTTGTTGTAGGCTTTTCTTAGTGTAGTCTTTGTGTAGCCTCTTTTGAGTAGTCTATTTGTCAGGAGTCTTGCTTCATCCTGGAAGTCTTTATCTAGGTTGCAGTTCCGTTTGAGTCGTAGGTATTGACTATAAGGGATGGCTTTCTTGAGAGGTGTCGGATGAAAACTGGTGGCATGTAAGATCGTGTTTCCTGCTGTCTCTTTTCTGTATAGAGTTGTTCGTATAGCGCCTTCTTTTTCCTTTATAATCCAGGTGTCCAGGAAGGGAACTTTATGATTGCTGTAGTTGAGTGTGAGGAACATATTGTAGTTGTTTGTATTCATTGCTTTCAGGCATCCCTCAATTAGCTCCTCTGGTCCGTCCCATACGATCAGGATATCGTCTATATATCGTTGCCATAGTGTGATATGGTCGGTATATAGACTGTTTTCCTCTTTTGTTAGAAAGTCTCGTTCCCATGCTCCTAGGTATATGTTGGCGTAGGATGGGGCCCACTACGGGCTCCTCAACTCAGTGGTGCATTTAGCAACTCAAGGTGTGGGATTGCACCTGGGAGAGGCTGAACCTAAGAAGACACCAACTAGTTGGTAGATAAGGGACATAGACACACTGGTCTGCAGGTGAAAGGTTTTGAAGAAAAAAGGGACAATGCTCCATATTCCACTCCTAAAAATTTAAACTAGTCCTGTAGGGAGGGTTAGGGCAGAGCTCCGTCACTAGTATGTAGGTTCCAGGAAGGCGAATATGCAAAATACCTTTACAGCTCATCAATTACCTGTAAATAATGGCCCTAGAACTATTTCAGTGCATAGTATGGGTCAGGAGTGCAAACCAAAAAGAGTGCAGAAATCAGGAATGTGTAAAATTACCCCACAAGTAATACTTTCCCCCCACTTTACTCCTTCAATAAAAATCACCACTCCCCCTTACAAAAAAAATTAAAATACAGCACTAATCTGCAAGCTCACCTCAGTCCTCTCTCCCAACATACATTCTCTTTGCCTTCTAGCACAAAGCCCCCCCAAATCCCTCCTCACAGCATAAATCTCCCCAACAATACTTACTCCCAACACAAATTCTACCCCCCCCCCCAACCCCTTTGTAGTACAAATCGTCCCCCCAAATCCCTCCTTCAAGTACGAACCCCCCCCCCGTAGCATAAATCCCTTTTCCTTTCCTGCATAAATCCTCTCTGCCTCCTCTTAGCGCCCCCCCCCCATCCCCCAACCATTCCTCCCAGCACAAATCCTATCCCATCTTCTAGCACAAGTAATGTCCCCCTCTGCTAATCCCCCCAGCACAAATCCTCCGTCCTTCAAGCACAACCCCCACAAGCACAAAACCTCCCCTGCCTTCTAGTACAAATCCGCCCCCCAATTCCTCTATCCTCCAAATTGGCCCCCACCACAAAATAACCCCCACCCATCATCCAGTCACCCAGTGCAATCTTCGGACCTTCATGGCTCCCTCCAGGAGGTTGTTCCTCCTTCTCCCAGAATCCTCCTCCTGTTGTGTTATGATACAGGTCAGAGCAGAGGAGGAGCCTAGGGGAAGCTCCCTGCTCTCAGCGCTGATGTGTTTTATTGTGACAGGCAGCCAGTGGGGAGAGATGCCAGCTGCCTATAGTTTGGGTGATCGCTGCACCTGGGTCCTAGGGGAACCTTCAGGAGATGTGGGACAGTTGCTTTCAGTGGTCAGCGCTAGCACGATCATTTGGGATACATTAGTGGTGTCCAGTGCTGGATCTAACTCTGGCACTGGGCTCCAGGACTCCATCCTGAATTTGCGGGATGCTAGGACTTAGTTGAAGGGAAGTATGGAGGAGAGAATCCTGTGACTAATTCCTGTGAGCAGTCTCAGATCAAGCAAAAGACAGGGCAAAATGTGGATTGGTGGACTACAACACTGTCTGCATGAAAACTTGAACTATTGATCTGATAGGCTGTACATTTATACCCATCTCAAAGCTTAAGCTGGCCACACAATAGCAGAATTTCAGAAAATTTTTTTAAGAACATTTGATCTTCTATTCGTTAGTGGGGTCAAATTGGCAATTGATTTCAATCTCAATGATAAAAAATTGGAAGGTGCAAGATAAAAAAATTTCTCAAAAGAACAAATTTCTAACAGTGTATGTGGTTTTTTGTTCAGCAAAGTCTATTTGTTCCCAAACTGAATGTTAAAGGCATATGACATTTTGAAGTACTTTTGAATTACATTTGGCAAGTCATCAGATGTACTGAAATTATTCATACGAATGTCCGTTAAAAAATCTACTCATGTATTCCCAACTTTAGATTGTAGTGCACCTTTTGGATTAACCCAGTCTCCTTTGTAGTTTTGGAAGCTGCAGTCAACTTAGACAGAGCAGAAAACAGATAAATTCGATTGTGTAACCAAAGACTCATTTAGCATGTAATCAATGGAATCTGCTATTTATAGAGCTCTCGTTCCTTATTACCTTGCAAACCTGCACGGTCAATGTCCTTAGAGGAGATGCGCAGAACAAGGCAGTGGTAAAAGTATCCTGTCTGCGAGTATCCTGTGACGTTAGCTTGGCAGTCACGACTCAGCAGCCAATGCTGATATCAATATACCTATAAATAGAGCCAGGTCTGGGAACGGAGCTGTGAAGTGTCTAGCTAAATACAAGGTTAGGTATTTCCCTGGAGCTCAGTTCTCCATTGACTTGAACTCCAAGACTTGCAAGGGATAAGCGGCTCTTGGCTTCTATTTGAAGATGGCACCTCTTCAAATTGGTTGGCACAGACAATCCCGGATATCATTATTGTTTTACAGAATTATTTGCAATGAACAGCAGTTTTAACATACATAGCTGCTATATTTGTAATGATTACAAACTATTGCTTCCTTTTAGTCAGTAGCCAGTCAGAATTTTCTGTACTGATGTGTTGGGAAGAATAGACCCTGTCATGTTTTTACTGCTATCCAGGGCTCCTGTGGAAAATGTTTCCCTTAAGTTCCATTCACATTTGGCGTTCTGTGAATGTGCACAAAGCATCCATTTTTCTTAGTGAATCTTCCAGACCAGTCCCCCAGTGAAACCCTTGTTTTAGCTTCAAAGAGTTTGAAGCAGGATAGGTGCACAGCTAGGACCTCTTTGATCACAAACAGAATCTTTATATAAGCTGCCTAAAAGGGCAGCAGCCCTTCTGTATGGGAACCTCTCCTCCTAGGAAAAGAGCCTCACTCTCTCAGACTCCAAACTATTTATGTACTCCCCCAGCCACCATCTGGGCATACTCCCCCAGGGATTGGCTGGAAACACATGAATATTCAAGCTGCTTTCTTGATTCTCTCAGCCAATACATTCTGAAAACCTCTGGAAGACAAGGGGAAGCAATCAAACCTGCAGCCTGTAGAGCCCAGAGCAGCCCAAAGTAATCACAAGATGCTTTACTGATTACAGGAGTGCCACAATTTCCTAACCTAACTAGGAACTTATCTGGGAGGGTGCTACACTATGAAAAATGTTGTTTAATGACTGCTGAAATGTTTTCAATAGTTCTCATCTGAATTTAAAAATGCATTTGTTCCTTTATAATAAGATGTATTACCTGTCTTTTATTTAGCATCCACACATCTTCAACATCAAAGGATATCATACAGGGACTGAAATAATATTATTTAACAGACAGCTCCTCCAGACAGATGGAAAATAGGGTTACCATTTGTCTGGATTTCACAGACAGGATTGGATTGGATAGCAGTGGGTGTCAGTGAACATGTCACTGCTGACATTGGCTGCCCCATAGGGGTGCATGGAGCGTCTGATCAGGTCCACCTGAAAAATTGACAGGCAGACCTGATCGGAAAGCCCGTGTGAAAGAGATCTAAGTGTTAGGTGTGAATTTTTCATTTTGTCCAAAGTACCTCATTAATGTCATTGTCAGGGAGTGTATACAATCATTGCATGCACATACTGTATGCTCAGCATCTAGCAGGCATATATAAATACTTCTAGTCATATGTTTCAAGCAGTATTAGTTTCTCTTAAAAGATCAGTGGCTGAATATAGGTGACTTAGTAAACTGTCAGTCATATTAATTCAAGGGTAATGATAGCTAATAATAGAGAAGACTACATTGCCATTTCAGTCTGCAAACCTGAATGTCAGATCCTTATATATACAGTATTCCTGATACTGGCTCATTGGGAAGTTTCATAATCACATGTTAGTTTAAACACCCTAGTTAGATTTTAAAGAGACAGAAAAGTTTTTATAATATATGAAGTGAAGTGCAGACAAAATACAAATTGCATACCAGGAAGCCTCTTGTTCCTACTATTTTGATCTTCCCCATGTAACTATAACTGCATCTATTATTAAAACAATCTACAGGCCAGGAGCATTGTTAGGATCATGCAACGACCCAGGATACCCTTGGAAACCCTATCTAGGGTCCAAAGGTGAGAAGTGTCACAATGAGCAGAATTTATGTCCTTTATTGTTCTCCCTACTACTACTATGTTGCCTCTTGTGTGACATTCTTCGACTTTTAAATTTCTACCAATGCCCATTTCTTTCTACTGCATTGCTGCAAAGCTCCACTTCTACAAACCATGCAAGGAAGCTGCTGAGAGTTGTCAATGAAGTAGGATTTCTCTTTGAATCTATGTGTTTGATCATGTGATCTGCCATTTCTAATGACCAAGAGCAGTCTCACAGGTGATACCTTGTGGAAATGCCCTCTGCTCTGGCCCTCAGCAGCTTCCCTGTGCAGCTCTGTTGGTCTGACAGGAACTTTCCCTTTGGCACACTCTGCAGTTATTGCTGTGAAGATAGTGAGGACTGTTGAACCACAAACTAGATATAGAGAATAGGAAAGTAGTACTGAACACAATGCCATTCTCATTTTCCCTAAAATGTAAGTCAGTAGTCGGTAGTAACAAGATGGTAAGATTAAGATCTCCTGTCTATGCTTAGGCAGCCATCGAGTCACCACAACCTAGTTAGACCCCAAACATAACTGTATGTCAAGATCCAGAAAGCTAGTAAGTGTAAGATTCTGGTACCTCTGGTACCCTTAATAATCTATTTCCTTCCAAATATGCGTCCCACCTTTCTTACTAGGTGGTACGCATACACCTTTAAGACAGATGATGTCATCGCTGAGCGCCGCAGAGCGGCTATTTCAACCGCCGGCGTTCTCACTCACAACGTTCGTTCAACCTGCCTTGTGTATCCACATGCTTTCAAGCCTGTCTTGCTGTCGGAACCTCCAGCTGGTTGCTTCTACCTGGAGCAGACCGGAACCTCGCTACTGATCCCTGTATCTCGCTACCGGATCTTCCCCTCTCTACTGGACCCCTCTACTACTAACATTTACTAGTGATAAGTACCCCACAGGGGAATCCTCCATAACCTACTTACACTATCTATCATCTGCACTGTTGCATAGATTGCTAGCTCTTGAGCCTACTACCATCTACTATCTGCACTGTTACATAGATTGCTAGCTCTTGAGTCTACTACCATCTATCATCTGCACTGTTACATAGATTGCTTGTTCTTAAGTCTACTACCATCTATCCTTGCACTGGGTTAGTCTATCCTGTAATTGTCATCTGCTGTCCTTACCACCTGTCACCATACTCGATTACTAACCTATCTGCACTCTACCTAATATCATCTAGTACTCTCCTGAACAAACCTATCAAGTACTTACCATCTCTATCACTGTTCACACCTGTCCCTTCAGCACAACACCTTCATACTGTCATATACATTCCACCACTCCAGGAACATATTATTGAGCGTGTATATTTCTGTATGTTGAAGCTGACAGGCCCACAGTGATGAGTCTGGAGAGTTGGATCTGGTTATTCAACACATCTCTACATGACTACTGAGTGGAGATTTTGCAGCTGCATATCAAGCCTACTACAAAAACGCAGGAGCGTTACAGTAAGATACATTAATTACTAATGACACAGATCTAATCTCAGATGTTGGAGTCTGGGACAACTTGGGTTCTAACGATCACAGGATGATTACATTTAGCGTAAATCACACTGTAGCAAGGCAAGAGGGGAACATAAGAACCTTAAACTTCAGAAAAGCAAACTTTCCCAAACTGTGCTCCATGATAGAGGAAATAAACTGGGACCAAACCCTAAGAACACTGACCACGGAGGAAAAATGGGAATGCTTTAGGAACCTATTAAACAAAAGCATCTCACAGTGCATTCCTATGGGAAATAAATTTAGAAGAGCCAAAGCCAAACCTGGCTGGCTAAACCGTAATGTAACTAAACTTATTAGGGGAAAAAAAATGGCCTTCAAAAAATATAAATCAGAGGGCACATTATCGGCTTCCCAAGCAATACAAGGAATCAAAAAAGAAAAGTAAACAAGAAATCAAGATGGCTAAAATCAACTTCAAGAGACAAATAGCGAAGGATAGTAAAAAGAACCCTAAGAAATTCTTTAAATATATCAACAGCAAAAAAACTAGGTCAGAGCATATTGCACACATAATTAACGATGAAGGGAGGATGGTTACAGAGGACACTGAGAAGGCAACCGTGCTTAATGGTTTCTTCTCCTCAGTCTTTACACGAGAAGAGGAGGGGTATACTGACCATGACTGTATGGTTAGCAGTACTTCACTGGACTTGCCGCTATGGCTAACAGAGGGTGAAATCAGGAAAAGGCTGAATACAATTAACACAAGTAAATCACCAGGCCCGGATGGCGTACATTCGGGAGTACTCAAAGAACTCAGTAAGGTTATATCTAGACCACTGTTCCTGATCTTTGCTGATAGTATTTTGACAGGAACTGTACCAGGTGACTGGAGGAAAGCTAACGTGATACCGATGTTCAAAAAAGGGCAGTGGCATATCCTAGGAAACTCTAGGCCGGTCAGCCTGACGTCAATAGTATGTAAACTTCTGGAAGGGATCATAAGGGACTATATCCAAGAGTTTTCTAAAGAAAACAACATCATCAGCAATAGTCAGCACGGGTTTACAAAAGGGCGTTCTTGTCAAACCAATCTGTTAACATTCTACGAGGAGGTGAGCTGTGAGCTGGATAAGGGGAGACCAGTGGATGTGGTGTACCTGGATTTTGCTAAGGCATTTGATACAGTTCCCCATAAACGCTTAATTTATAAAAAAAAAGGTCTGTAGGCATCGACAACAAGGTTTGCTCTTGGATACGGAACTGGTTAAAGGGGTGTGTCCAAAGGGTGGTAATAAATAACACATACTCAGACTGGTCTGGGGTGGTAAGTGGGGTCCCCCAAGGCTCAGTCCTGGGACCAATTTTGTTCAATTTATTCATAAATAGCATTGAGGACGGGATCATTAGCTCAATCTCAGTTTTTGAAGATGACACAAAATTAAGCAGGGCAATAACTTCACATCGTGAGGCAGAAATCTTACAGGAGGACCTGAACAAAATAACAGAGTGGGCAACTACATGGCACATGAGGTTTAATGTGGGGAAATGTAAGGTATTGCACTTGGAGACTAAAAACATAAAAGCACAATGCACTTTAGGGGGGGAACCTCTGGGGGAATCAAAAATGGAGTAGAAGATAAACTTAGCAATAGCATGCAATGTCAAGCTGCAGCTGCCAAAGCCAGCATAATATTTGCATGCATAAGGAAGTGGATATATTCCAGAGATAAAACTATAATCCTACCACTTTATAAAACTCTGGTCCGACCGCATCTGGAGTATTCTGTCCAGTTTTGGTCGCCAGTCCTCAGAAGGGATGTGTTGGAGCTGGAGAGAGTCCAGAGAAGGGCAACTAAACTAATTAGGGGATTGGAGGACCTTAAATATGAAGAGCACTTACAAGTGCTTGATTTATTCTCCCTGGAGAAGAGACGCCTGAGAGGGGACATGATAGCAATTTACAAATACCTCAACGGTGATCTCAACATAGAAAAAAAACGGTTCAGTCGCAAGGAATGCATAAGGACACGAGGCCATACAATGCGATTAGAGGAGAAGCGTTTTAGCCTCAGGCTACGCAGGGGGTTCTTTACAGTAAGGGCTACAAGGTTGTGGAATTCTCTACCACAAATGGTAGTAACTGTGGGGAGTATGGCTATTTTTAAAAGACACTTGGACATACATCTCAAGGATCAAAACATTCAGGTTTATGTGAAATAACTATGGCCACAAACACACCTACACAGGTTGAACTGGATGGACTATTGTCTTTATTCAACCTCAACTACTATGTAACTACTGTATGTAACAGACTACCTAGGAGAAATAAGGAATACCTCAGAAATATACCATGTTTGGTCTCTAACAACTCATATTTTCATCTTAAAAAACGATATGCTGGTTTTCGGAATGTGGAGCGTTGTCCTATGGAAAGATAAACTGTAGTAAAGACCACTACTTTTAAACTCTTTTATTTGTAATCTTGTGAATGTATGTTATGCTATGCAGTACTTTTTCTGTAAATATTACTTGCATCATTTTTCTTTTCATTACATGACAATTAAAAATCATTAAAGCCAGTGACAAGGGAACGGCGGGTGGTATAGACACACACACACACAGGCAGACACACAGAGCTGGCTCGGGATTGAGCATGCACGAGTGCCCCCATAGCAAGCAGCTTGCAATGGGGGCACTAGGCAGGGGGAGAAGCCCAGAGCCTAGAATTTTAAGATGAATCTCTGAAAGCTCTAACAAGAAATGAAGGAACTATGGCTCTCTGAAGAAGCTACAGTATGGTAAACAACCAAAAACTGTGTATATACATCTAAAAAAATCATATAAAATATTGGCGGAAGGAACCCCTGTTACATTTCTATCTGTGTATAGCAGAGAGAGAGATACAGACATTTTTTCTTGTTTATTTCTATTGTCAATTTCAAATGCAAATAGTAGAAGAATGAAGTGAACAGATTGCCATGCACAATGATCAAAGAGAGTATTTACAACAATGTTAATTGCACATACCACAGACAGATAAGCATAGATCTGTCATAACCAGTTGGCAGGGATGTACATTAATTGTCATACACAGAGATGTCACTGAAATAGCACGTGAAGATAATGGAAAAAGAGGTAGAGCTAGAAAAGTAGTAAAAAAAGAGAAGAGGGAGTGATAAAGCAGGGGGGAATGGGGAGGAAGTGGCCAGAAATAAGACGCAATACATGCTATGATTTTAGGTAGGTCGGTAGGTCATTGCTATAATCAAGTATCCAGTAGGCGATTATCAAAATTCCTTAGCAAAAAATGAATGATCCACAGTTCCCAGACTCTGTGAAATTTAGCCATTTGTACCCTTGAGCTTGGCAGTTAGTTTCTCATTAAGCATGACCTATTGCATTCAAGACATAAGCCCCGTACACACGTACCGATTGTCGGCCGTAAATATTCGGCCGACGGCCGATCGGCCGATTGTAGGCTTGTTAGTATGATGCTTCCGACAGCCGACAGCGCATTTGCGGCTGAACAGAATCTGTTGTGCAGGCATTAAAATTTTTGTATGCCAACACCAGAACGGCCGATTGTTCGCCAGTCAGTACAGAATTCGGCCGACAAACACCCGATTAGCAAGACTGGGCATGCTCAGAAAAGAAGAAACACACGGAAAGTTAACCATCACATGACATCACTTCTGCAGTCGGCTGTTGTTGGCTGACAAAATTCATGTGCAGTCTTTTGCAGTTTTCAGCCGACACGACAGCCCTGGACAAAAGACGGCCGATCGTTCGGCCGACATTCGCTACGTGTGTACGGGGCTTTACTCTCAGAGATAGTAGAGTATCTGAGAACAAAGCTTTCCTAATCATTAGTTTCATGGCCATCAGGACATGTGTCATCAGGGTAAAGTGACTTTTGGAGCATCCCTGGGGTTTCTTATTTAAAAGTGCTTCACAGGGTAGCAGAGGTATGGTTTTCTGAAAGAGTGTGCCCTGAATATTGTACGTTTGGGTCCACACCTATGGTCCAGATACAGGCATTTTTTAAATGTTCAGAATTGCAGGAAATTTTGCTGTAAAAGGTGTGTGTTTCGGTTAAAACATGTGGTGTGTATGTAAAGAGGTAACTGCTTAGTTGAGCTGCCCCAATGATGGTCACTATCAGTCTGCTGGTAGTTAGATTGTTTTCCTGTGAGCTGGAAAATCTCTGTGCAGGGTGTGGCTTAAAGTGTGTAGGTCACAACTCTAAGGTACTTTGGAGAGCTGAAAGGGTGGGAACAATAGGCAACTGAGGCTCTCAAGTAGCAGTTCACTCTTTCTACATCACTCATCAGAATGACTCACATACATATGAGTGATCATGTGTTTTACCAATCACATTATGAATGAACCCCCTATAAGAGTACAAGGAAATAGTATATATGGTTTGCCACAAATGTCCAATTGCCTCCATCCCTTTGTATATATGTGTAAAAGCGAGAAAGATTTATGGGACTTTGATTGAGGTCAGTTGGACATAAAAATATATTCTTTAATATGATATAAAACAACACTGTAGCATAAATAGATACAGGGATAATACACACAGTAAATGCAGCAATACATAATAAATCCAAAATGGATTGAATTTTTTCTAGGACCAAAAATGGATCACTCAAGAATATAATGGATAAAATATGACATAAATGCTCTGTGTGCTCACAATATTTGAATATATCACAGTTAAATGAAACATATGAGTAATTGTAGGCTCGACGCGTTTCATGGACCTCCGTCCATTCATCAGGAGCTTGAAAGTTTATCTAAAGATGAGAATATAGGTTATATTAATGTACTAGTGTAAAATATGGACTATAATGAGGGATATGATGGATTGAACACTACCTTAAGCAGTGTCATATATCCAAGAGCCATCCAGTCTGAAACGGAAAGACCGAAGCCGATCCAGGGAGTGCCTAACCCGGGGCTGAGGCATGGATCACCACCAGCAACACAGGGGCAACAAGGAGGGGAGGACCAAAGATGGAGTAAGAACGAACCACTAAAAATTCTCCAAGGATGTAAATCCAAGAAGTGATGGTGAAGGCACATAGGGAGCATATGCAGTCTGAAAGTATATATATAGAAATGCAATAAATCTATAGAATGAATGAAATGATCTCAAAAATATCTATAAATAATGAAGTGTATGAGGTCAGACGAATGAACCCAAAGAAACGTGCCTATGAGTAACCACCAAGAATCTTATATCCGAAAAAAGTAGTAGGTGCATATAGTCAAAGCAATAGCCCAGAGAAAGGTGTCAATGAGTGAGAGGGAAAAGTGATTGGGTACATATTGGGAAAGCCCGCCAGAAATCATATCCAAAACGAAAAAATGAAAAAAATGAATGAAAGAATGAAGTGCATGTAGTCCAAGCAATTTCACAGAAGAAATATCTAAAATAAGTCACCAAGAGTGATATATACAAACCTCAAAGTGAGTCAAAAGAAACAAAAAGGAAAAACCACCAAGAAAAGAGTGAACATGAAGTAAAAGAATGATATTGTAATGGAAGAGTGTCACGGAACCATGAACCAGACGTACAACAACAGATAAGTGAAAATAAGAAGGCTTTATTGAAAATCAAGCTGTAAAGCAAAAGTCCAAACGGATGGCAAAACCGAAGCAGAGACTTTGCGAAGCCAGAGGTCAGGAACCAGGAGGGTAGTCAGACGAAGCCGGGATCAGGAACCAGCAGGGTAGTCAGACGAAGCCAGGATCAGGAACCAGCAGGGTAGTCAGACGAAGCCAGGATCAGGAACCAGCAGGGTAATCAGACGAAGCCAGGATCAGGAACCAGAAGCAGCAGCAGTCTTAGAAGCATGTGAACACAGGAGGACCAAGCAAGGAACTGAAGCCACAGACCTCCTATATATATGAGCTAGGCATCCAGCTCCTCCCAGAGGGAAGGAGGAGCCGCAGGGTGGGAGGCTACAAGAAACCCAGAAACCAAGATGGCCGCCAGCACATGTCAAACGAAGGAGAACAGCAAGAAGGTAAGACCATGACAAAGAGACACAGCTCCTATTAGGAGGGTGCCAGAGAGTGAGTGCTGTGAGCAAAGTGAGAAACAGTGCACAGAGTGGGAGACAATGGTAAAGCATACACTCTTGTGTACAATATAGCATATGATCGGTGATAAGATTAGATTATAAAGTAAAGATATGGTCAAAAATACCAGAGAATAAAGAGTCCCAGTAAGAGTGATCGAAGGTCTATCCAGGACATGTGTCCGAGTGTAACGCTCTTGCGTTTTTTGTTAGTGAATGGATTTGCAGCTGCAGAATTATTACACTCAGTAGTCATGTAGAGATGTGTTGAACAAACATATCCAACTCTCAGGACTCATCACCGTGCACAGCCTGCTTTATGCAAATATACATACTGTCACGTACCTTGTAGCAGAGCCTGACGTGCAGAGGGAGACCTCTCGTACAGCCCTGGCTCAAGCACCACTGGAGTTGCAACAGTGGATGCAAGAGCGCAGTGAGGTAAGAGTGCCTGCGCTGGTCTTCTGTTGGCAGTTGAGAAGAGTAGCTGATAAGTCACTGAACACGGCTGGATTGCTGAGCAGCAGGAAGAAGCAGGTAAAGAGGTGCGGATGCACAGCGGATGCACAGCGGATGCAGGACAGCGTCTCCAGGCACTGGAAGGAGCTGGATGGGCAAAGACTGGAGCAGGGTCAGACAAGCCGGTTTCAGACACAGGTAATCAGATACAGTTCAAGCAGCAAGCAGAGAGTAGTCGGTGTACAGGCAGGGTTTGGCAGCAGGATATCAGGCAGGAAGCAGGTATAGCAGAGTCAAAGCAAGCCGGGGTCAGGACTGGAGATAGCAACGAAGTCAGACAAGCCAGGTCAATAGAGGAATCAATACAAGCACAGGAACAGACTCAAAGTAAAGCTGCAGATCAGACAGCAATGACACAGTGCTTCTGAGGTGTTTAAATAGGGCAGCCTGTTGCCAATCATTGCAATTAGTCTGCACTAAGTTAACCCTTAGGAGGCAGACCCATGACATTGCCCCCTCCCGACGGGCAGCCTCCGGATGCCTAGCTGGTTTTCTTTTTCTGGATGGGCCCGGAAAAAGGCACGAACTAGCTCTCTGGCATGGACATTACATTCTGGTTCCCAAGAGTTCTCCTCAGGACCATAACCTCTCCATTTAATTAGATACTGCAATTGGTTCCTCCTCTTTCTGCAGTCTAACACTGCTTCCACCTCATATTCCTCTTCTCCATCAACCAACACTGGTTCAGGTGGGCCCGCCCCCCTATTAGGAAAAGGATCTGGTGTTGCAGGTTTCAGAAGTGACACATGAAATACAGGATGAATTTTAAACGAGTCAGGTAAGGATAGTTCATACGATACCTCGTTCAATTTCCTCTTCACCGGGAACGGACCTATAAACTTGGGTGCAAGTTTCTTCGAAGGACACGCCAATCTGAGGTTTGCTGTAGATAGCCATGCTTGATCGCCCAATTGAAGACTTAGTTCCCCTCTTCTTTTCTTGTCAAATGCTCTCTTGTTGTCTGCCTGTGCTTTTCTTACTGCTTCTTGTAGTACTTCGTTATTGCGTTTGAGGAAGTCCACTGTGCTCTGGACAGCTGGAACTGTAGATTCTGGAATAAAATCGGGCAAAAAAGACAAGTGAAAACCATAATTGGCATAGAATGGTGATTGTCCTGTAGCTGAGTGACTGGCATTATTATAAGCAAATTCTGCTAATGGTAATAAAGACACCCAGTCGTCTTGAACGAAGGAAGTGAAACATCGAATGTACTGTTCGAGTGTCTGGTTAGTCCTTTCTGTTTGCCCATTAGTTTGAGGGTGATAAGCTGAGGAAAGGGATAATTCAATCTTCAGGACCCCACATAAGGCCCTCCAGAAACGTGATGTGAACTGCACACCTCGATCAGACACGATGTTTGCAGGGATTCCGTGCAACCTAACAATCTCTTTAATAAATACTTGGGCTGTTTCCAAGGCAGATGGTGTATTTTTTAAGGGCAGAAAATGGGCCATCTTAGATAACCGATCGACAACTACAAAGATTGCTGTGCAACCTTCAGAAGGTGGAAGTTCTACTACAAAATCCATAGAGATCATTTTCCAAGGCCTGTCAGGGACAGGCAAAGGCTTGAGTAAACCCCAAGCCCTGCTTCTTGCAGTCTTGCTTCGGATACAGACAGCACATGAGCTCACGTATCTCTTGCAGAACCCTTCCAGATCTGGCCACCAGAAGGTACGTCGTACCAAATCGAGAGTCTTATGGATGCCGAAATGGCCTGCCAATGGGTGATCGTGAAGTAGCTTTAAAACATTCACCCGTAAATTTTCTGGCACAAAAATCCGGTCTTCCTGCCACAACAACCCTTCCTTAGACGACAAAGTGATTCCGGCAGGGCCAGAGATGCCCACGGAGGCTAGTTTTATCTGTGAGAGTAGGTCAGACTGTATCATCAGGAAGTTACCTTCGGGTAAGATGGTATCTGGGGTTACTGATTCCTTGGGGTCATCATACATGCGGGATAAAGCATCTGGCTTAATATTTTTTGATCCTGGTCGGTAGGTTATATGGAAAGAAAACCTAGAAAAGAACAATGCCCATCGAGCTTGACGAGGCTTTAGACGCTTGGCAGACCTCAAGTACTCCAAATTTTTGTGATCCGTGTATATTAATATGGGATGTGCTGCGCCTTCCAACAGGTACCTCCATTCCTCCAAAGCTGTCTTAATGGCTAGTAGTTCTCGATCCCCTACATCATAGTTCTTTTCTGCTGGGGAGAGTTTGCGTGAAAAGAAGGCTACGGGATGCATTAAATCTTTAAGACCCTGACGTTGTGAAACAACTGCCCCTACTGCTGTTTCAGAGGCATCCACTTCAAGTATGTAGGGAAGCAATGGATCAGGGTGGCTGAGAATAGGGGCTGAAGTGAATAATTTCTTTAAAGTTTCAAAGGCGTCTTGAGCCTCTGGGCTCCAGCAGAACCGCAGGTTCTGTTTGGTCAGTTGCGTGATTGGGGTAATGATAGCAGAGAAGCCTTTAATGAATCTCCGGTAAAAGTTTGCAAACCCCACAAAACGTTGTATCCCCTTCTTATCTGTAGGTGCAGGCCAGTCTAATATAGCAGAAACCTTTTGGGGGTCCATCTTAATTCCTGCTGCGGATATCACCAACCCCAAGAACTGGATGCTCTGCTGCTCAAATTCACATTTCTCGGGTTTAGCATACAGTCCATGTTGGCGGAGCCGGCCCAAAACGTGGTTGACATGTCTTCGGTGCAGGTCAAGGGACGTAGAAAAAATCAAGATGTCATCTAAGTACACGACTACAAAGATATCCAGAAAGTCTCTGAACACATCATTTATAAGATGCTGGAAGGTGGCAGGGGCATTGCACAAGCCGAAGGGCATGACCAGATATTCAAAGTGGCCGAATCTGGTACGAAAGGCTGTCTTCCACTCATCTCCTTCACGGATACGGACCAAGTTATAGGCCCCTCGCAAGTCCAACTTGGTAAAAATGGTCGCGGACCTTAATCTCTGGAATAATTCAGGCATGAGGGGAAGGGGATAGCGGTTTTTAACCGTGATTTTATTTAATTCCCGGTAATCCACACATGGTCGCAGAGACTGATCTTTCTTAGTAACAAAGAAAATTCCCGCCCCTGCAGGAGAAGTAGATGGGCGGATGAATCCCTTCTTTAGATTTTCATCAACATATTCCTTTAAGGCCTCTTGCTCACGTTCAGAAAGTGGAAATATTCGCCCAAAGGGGATCTCGGCCCCAGGAAATAGTTCAATCGGGCAGTCATATGGTCGATGTGGAGGGAGAGTGTCAGCCCCCTTCTTGCTGAAAACATCAACAAACCCATGATAGGCCTCAGGCACCAACTGGTGTATTTCGGAATCAGGGTCCATGCATAACAGAGTCAATGAGGCGTCAGGGAATTCAGAAAAGCAGTGTTTTTGACAGTAGCGTGATTGGAAACTGACCTCTCCGGAACTCCAATCAATCTGAGGGTTATGGGCTTGAAGCCAAGGTAGGCCCAAGATGATGGGAAATAATGGAGAAGAGATGGCATCCAGGCTCAATAACTCCTTATGTTTAGTAGGAGTAATCACGGGTAATGGAGGTGTTTCCTGAGTAACTTGTCCTGATCTAATACATGAGCCATCTGCCAGGTAGACAGAAAGTCCTTGAGTCTTGGGTCGCAGAGGAATTTGCTGCTGAGTGGCAAAACTTAAGTCAATGAAACAACTGCATGCTCCAGAGTCAATAATGGCATTAACTGAGATAGTTCCTTTTGGAAGCTGGAACGAGAGTGGGAGAGCTAGGTGGGTTGCATTAGCAGATAAAGTTGACAGGTTAGCAGGGAAGACAGATGGACACTTACGCATCTTAATAGGACAGGTCCGCACATAGTGGCCGGCTTCTCCGCAGTAAAGACATAGGTTGCCTAGTCGGCGGCGTTGTCGCTCTTCAGGAGACAATGCAGGACGCATTAACCCGAGTTGCATGGGTTCAGGGACATCTGATGCAGGGTTAATAGAACTTGAACTGGCTGGAGCTGAAGTTGTAAACATAGGATGAGCAGGAACTGGAGCTCTAGGCATCATCCATGTAGGACGAAACTGCGGGGAAGATCTTTCTGACCGACGCTCACGGAGCCGACGGTCAATCTGGATAGCCAGGGTGATAAGGCCCTCCAAGGTATTAGGTACTCCAACCCGGGCTAACTCGTCTTTAAGACCATCCGACAATCCAAGGCGGAACTGGTGTCGCAGAGCTGCGTCATTCCATTGTGTATCTGCGCTCCAGCGTCTGAAGTCCGTGACATAGTCCTCAGCCGCTCTGCGGCCTTGCTGGAGTGCATGGAGAGCAGCCTCCGCCGTGACAGTTCGTTGGGGGTCATCGTACAGCTGGGCCATTGCGTCAAAGAAAGAGGACATAGCATGAATCTGAGCACTATTTTCCTCGAGCAGACGGTGGGCCCAGGTTTGGGGTTCCCCTTGAAGTAAGGAGATAATGAATCCTACTTTAGTAGATTCCAGAGAGAAAGTCCGGGGTTGCAGGGCAAAGTATAACTGGCATGCATTGCGAAATGCCCTGAATTTGCTTCGATCCCCCGAGAACCTTTCAGGTGTAGGAACCCTGGGTTCAGGTGGTAGCATCATCACGGTGGGTGCTGTAGTAGTCAGCGTTGGTGCAGCAGCAGGAGAGGGAGCTGTGATAGGTCCTGCAGAGGTGGCTAAAGACTGCACACGTTCATCCAGCTGGACGTAGCCTTCCTGCAGGGACTTGATGGCTTGGTTGAGGGCTGTGAGATGTTGACAGATCTCATCCATTGCAGAGGTCCCTCTTGCAGGCTCAGACATGGCTGTCTGATACTGTCACGTACCTTGTAGCAGAGCCTGACGTGCAGAGGGAGACCTCTCGTACAGCCCTGGCTCAAGCACCACTGGAGTTGCAACAGTGGATGCAAGAGCGCAGTGAGGTAAGAGTGCCTGCGCTGGTCTTCTGTTGGCAGTTGAGAAGAGTAGCTGATAAGTCACTGAACACGGCTGGATTGCTGAGCAGCAGGAAGAAGCAGGTAAAGAGGTGCGGATGCACAGCGGATGCACAGCGGATGCAGGACAGCGTCTCCAGGCACTGGAAGGAGCTGGATGGGCAAAGACTGGAGCAGGGTCAGACAAGCCGGTTTCAGACACAGGTAATCAGATACAGTTCAAGCAGCAAGCAGAGAGTAGTCGGTGTACAGGCAGGGTTTGGCAGCAGGATATCAGGCAGGAAGCAGGTATAGCAGAGTCAAAGCAAGCCGGGGTCAGGACTGGAGATAGCAACGAAGTCAGACAAGCCAGGTCAATACAGGAATCAATACAAGCACAGGAACAGACTCAAAGTAAAGCTGCAGATCAGACAGCAATGACACAGTGCTTCTGAGGTGTTTAAATAGGGCAGCCTGTTGCCAATCATTGCAATTAGTCTGCACTAAGTTAACCCTTAGGAGGCAGACCCATGACACATACACTCAATATGATGTTCCTGGAGTGATAGGATGTATATGATAGTATAGAGGTGTAACGCTCCTGCGTTTCTTATATGGTGTGGATTTTCAGCTGCAGAAATAGTTCCACGTCAGTAGTCATGTAAGAGATATGCTGAGATACCATTCCCAACCTCAATGACTCATCATGTGTGGAAGGTCTTATTTCAGCCAGTAAATACACACAATTAGCAAGCTGGTTCCTAGAGTGACTTTATGTATGTGGTAACACAATGATGAAGGTTGAGGGATAGGTTGAGTGGAGGTGGTAGGTGATAGACACTTGAAGGTGAGACAGTAGCAGATGGATGCAGGAAGGTTTAGCAATGTTGTATGGTAGCAGATGACAGAATAGCAGGTGGACATACAAAAGAGATCAACCCAGTGCAGAAAAGTAGCAATAGTCTCAAGAGCTAGCAATCTAGTTATGCAGATGTGATAAACAGTCTTTACTATGCAGAGCTAGATAGTGTAAGCTTAGTATAAGTTTATAGAGAATTCCCCTGCGGGGTACTTAGCACTATTAGCGATACAGCCTAAGGGTGGTTCAGGAGAGGCGGATGATCCAGTAGCGGGATACAGGGATCAGCGCAGCGAGGTTCCGTCAGCGAGGTAAGCTTGCAAGCATGGAAGCTTCAAGCAAGGTTCGCATCCAGGTAAGGGTGTTTGAACGAACACATGTGAGTGAGAACCGGCGATTTAAATAGCCATCTAGTCCGGCGCTGGGTGATGACAGCTCCAGTCTTAAAGGTGTATGCGCACCTTTCCAAAAGTAAATGGTGGGGCGCATACACTTGTGGAAAGTGTAATTTAGGGTACCAAAGGTACCGGAACATTACAATACCCCCCCTTAAGGCCTGCTCCTGAAGGCCTCTGGAGCTGGTTTGTCTGGGTATCTCGCATGAAAATTGCGGATTAATCTAGGGGCATGTATGTCAGAGGTGTTTAGCCAGGTGTCGTCTTGGGGCCCATAGTTCTTCCATCTAACCAAGTACTGAAGTCTTCTTCTGTAGATACGAGAATCCAGAATCTCTTTTATCTCGTATTCTTCTCCACCTTCAACTTGTACAGGAGGGGGAGGTGGAATATTAGGCCTTATTCCTTGGTCCGGAACATGGGGTTTCAGTAGCGACACATGGAAAATGGGATGGATTTTTAGGTCCATTGGCAATGTAAGCTGCACTGCAGCTTTTCCAATAAGTTTCTTGATTGGGAAAGGTCCCAAGAACAGAGGTCCAAGCTTTTTGCTTGGGATCTTCAGTCTCAAGTTTTTTGTTGAGAGCCAAACGAGGTCCCCGATAGTATACTGTGGAGAAGGTCTTCTACGAAGATCATAGTACTTCTTTTGTTGACTGTGAGCGTGTGCAATGGTAGTATTTAGTAAACCCAGAGAATCCTTTATTTGGGTAAGATAGTCTGAGGCTACTGGGTTATTTGAAGGAAGGATGCGTGGAGGGAGAATAGAGGGATGGAACCCATAGTTCAAGTAGAACGGACTCTGCTTGGTCGTACTGTGGGTTCCGTTGTTGTAGGCAAATTCTGCCAGGGGGAGAAGATCCAACCAATCATCCTGTTGGTAAGAAGTGTAACAACGTAAATACTGCTCGATGCATTGGTTGACTCTTTCAGTCTGTCCGTTGGTCTGCGGATGGTAAGGAGAAGTGAGCTTCCGCTCAATCCGTAGTATGTGACATAGTTCTTGCCAGAATTTAGAAATAAATTGGGATCCACGGTCAGACAGAAGAGTTTTTGGGATACCATGTAATCTGAAGACATGTTTCATCAGGAGTTCTGCCGTTTGTTTGGACGAAGGTAGTCTGCGAATAGCAATGAAATGTGCCATCTTTGTCAGATGGTCCACTGACACCAAGATGGTATTAAATCCTTTGGAAGGAGGCAATTCTACGATGAAGTCCAATGACAAAACCTCCCATGGAGTTTGGGGTATTGGTAGACTGCATAGTAGACCGGATGGTCTCGTAGTGTCAATTTTGGACCTGGCACAGACATTGCATGAAGAGACGAATTTTTGTATAGATGTTTTCATGTCAGGCCACCAGAATTGCCGAGAAATCAAATTGAAAGTCTTTGTCATACCCATATGTCCTGCCATAGGCACATCATGCGATAATTCCAAGATCTTGGTGCGTAGGGTAGGTGGTATGTAAAGTTTGTCGTTGTAGTAGAGGAAGCCTTCTGCATCAGTATTTAGTTGTGGTGGGGGTGAATCCAAACTTATACCATGCAGAACCTCTTCCTTCAAGGAACGGACAACTCCAATAATGCGTTTGTGAGGTATTATAGGAACGGAAGGAATTTCAAAGTAGTTTTCTTCAGTTAGTCGTGATAGTGCATCCGCCTTTTTGTTCTTATCTGCAGGTGTGTAGGTCACTAGGAAGTTAAACCTTAGAAAGAATAGTGACCATCGTACCTGTCGATGCGAGAGAGTTTTGCTAGTCTGAAGATATTGGAGGTTTTTATGGTCCGTGTATATAATTATTGGTAATTGGGTGCCTTCGAGTAAATGTCGCCAATTCTCCAGAGCCAATTTTATAGCAAGCAGTTCCTTTTCACCCACGGGGTAATTTATCTCGGGACTGCTCAGGGATTTAGAAAAAAAAGCGACTGGATGAAGTGGTGAAGTGTGGGTAGGTCGTTGGGAGAGTATTGCTCCTACTGCCATGTTTGACGCATCTACCTCCAGAATGTATTGGAGGGATGGGTCTGGATGGCGTAATATGGGAGCGGAAGTAAACCTTGTCTTTAACAAGTGGAAAGCCTTATTTGCTTCTTCTGACCATTTAAATGGTATTTTTATGCTAGTGAGCTGTGTGAGGGGTCTCACAATAGCAGAAAAGTTTTTTATGAACTTCCTGTAGAAATTTGAAAATCCCAGGAATCGCTGTAGCGCCTTGCGTGTAGTTGGTGTAGGCCAATCCTGAATGCAGGATATTTTACTCATGTCCTTCTCGATTCCTGTTTTGGATATGATGTAGCCTAGAAAGAGTACCTCATCTTTATGGAACAAGCATTTCTTCAGCTTCACATAAAGATTATGTGCAAGCAATCTCGATAATACAAGTTTTACATGTCTTATGTGCTCAGACAGGGTCCGTGAATATATAAGTATATCGTCCAGATATACCACAACACAGACATCTAGTAAGTCTTTAAAAATATCGTTTATAAATCGTTGGAAAACTGCAGGGGCATTGCATAGGCCGAATGGCATCACAAGATATTCGAACAATCCGTATCTAGTTCTGAATGCAGTCTTCCACTCGTGTCCATCACGGATTCGAATGAGATTGTATGCTCCTTTCAGGTCTAATTTTGAAAAATAGGTAGCTCCACGCACCTGCTCAATAAGCTCAGGGATAAGCGGTAGAGGATAGCGATCTTTTATTGTGATAGCATTCAATTTCCTGTAGTCGATGATAGGTCTGAGACTTGAATCTTTATTGCGAACAAAAAAGAGTCCTGCTGCTGTGGAAGAAGTGGAAGGTCTAATAAAACCTTTTTCCAAGTTCTCATCCAAATAGGTTTTGAGATGGGCAAGTTCATCCTGTGAAAGAGGATAAACATGACCGAACGGCAATTTGCTATTTGGGAGTAGATCAATGCTACAATCATAGTCTCGATGAGGAGGTAATGCTTGAGCATTTTTCTCAAGAAAAACCTCAGAAAGATCCTGATAACATAGTGGTGCAATCTCATCTGTCACCACAGACAGAATCTTCCCGGAAAACGGGAGGTTACACGTTTCCTCGCAATAACAAGAAGGGAAGGTCAAGGACCGTTTCTTCCATTCTATGGTTGGTTGGTGTGTGTGTAACCAGGGAAGTCCCAACACAATGGGAAAGTGGGGTGAAGGTATTAAATCGAAGGTAGAAGTCTCCCTATGAGACTCGTTAATAGTGACTAGAAGTGCTTGTGTCTGATCGGTGATCGGACCAGAGGATAACGGAACACCGGTAATAAGACTTACTGAGACAGGTTTGAGTTTAGAAATAATAGGAATTTTATTTAAAGCAGCAAAACATATATCCATATAATTTCCACAAGATCCTGTGTCAATCATGGCCTTAGTAGTAATCCTGTTCTGGTTCCACTGTAATGTCAAAAAAACAGAAATGTAGGGGTTAGTGAATGAAGTTGTCAATCCTCCTAGAGAGACATGTGAACACTCACCCTTCTTTTTGTTGACTAGGGGACAGATGTTTATCTTGTGATCCGGGGATGCACAGTACAAGCAGAGATTTTCATTTCGTCTTTTGGCTTTTTCCATAGTTGATAGCGGTGGGCATATGGTTCCTATCTCCATAGGAACGGCCAGACTCCGGGAGGAAACGGATAATGGCATTCCCATCTTTTCAGCCTTTCTTTCTCGTAGTCTTCTATCTATGGTAATACTGAGTTGTATTAATGCATCCAGGGTTTTTGGCAGATCCGCTCGGGCGAGCTCGTCCTTAACGGCTTCTGATAGGCCAAGCCTAAATTGGGTTTTCAGAGATGCATCATTCCATTCTGAATCAAGGGTCCATCTCTTGAACTCTGCGACAAAGTCTTCTACAGGCCTCCTTCCTTGTTTCAAGGATCTTAACTGAAGATCAGCAGTACTCTGCCTATTGGGGTCATCATATAGGCTAGTGAGCTCTGCCAGGAACAAGGCATAGGAGTTGAGAAGCTGGTCGTTTTTCTCAAAAAGAGAATCTGCCCAGGCTCGAGGATCGCTTGATAGGTAAGAAATAATAGTACAAACCTTAATGTGATCAGTAAGGTAGGTACGAGGTTTTAGCAAAAAAAGTAACTCACATGCGTTTTTAAATTCGCGAAATTTTTTGCGATCGCCTGTAAATACCAAAGGGGGATTTATCTTGGGTTCAGGGGACTGAGCAGAGGTAAGTTGTGTCCGTCTAATTACCTGCTGCGACAGAGCCTGATTGTCTTCTTTTAATTCAGCAAGTGCGTGTATTAACGCAGATACTTGCTGTTTTAATTGTGTCACCTGAGTGGTTATTTCTGCTGAATCCATTTTTGGGTTCGTTCAATCTGTAACGCTCCTGCGTTTCTTATATGGTGTGGATTTTCAGCTGCAGAAATAGTTCCACGTCAGTAGTCATGTAAGAGATATGCTGAGATACCATTCCCAACCTCAATGACTCATCATGTGTGGAAGGTCTTATTTCAGCCAGTAAATACACACAATTAGCAAGCTGGTTCCTAGAGTGACTTTATGTATGTGGTAACACAATGATGAAGGTTGAGGGATAGGTTGAGTGGAGGTGGTAGGTGATAGACACTTGAAGGTGAGACAGTAGCAGATGGATGCAGGAAGGTTTAGCAATGTTGTATGGTAGCAGATGACAGAATAGCAGGTGGACATACAAAAGAGATCAACCCAGTGCAGAAAAGTAGCAGTAGTCTCAAGAGCTAGCAATCTAGTTATGCAGATGTGATAAACAGTCTTTACTATGCAGAGCTAGATAGTGTAAGCTTAGTATAAGTTTATAGAGAATTCCCCTGCGGGGTACTTAGCACTATTAGCGATACAGCCGAAGGGTGGTTCAGGAGAGACGGATGATCCAGTAGCGGGATACAGGGATCAGCGCAGCGAGGTTCCGTCAGCGAGGTAAGCTTGCAAGCATGGAAGCTTCAAGCAAGGTTAGCATCCAGGTAAGGGTGTTTGAACGAACACATGTGAGTGAGAACCGGCGATTTAAATAGCCATCTAGTCCGGCGCTGGGTGATGACAGCTCCAGTCTTAAAGGTGTATGCGCACCTTTCCAAAAGTAAATGGTGGGGCGCATACACTTGTGGAAAGTGTAATTTAGGGTACCAAAGGTACCGGAACATTACAAGAGGTGAGAGACAGGCGTTAGAAATGGTGAGCACTCAGTAGTAATATTCAGGAGAATGGTAGGTGATGATAGGTAGTATGCATATAGGTTTAGCAATCATGTATAGTAACAGGTGGTAGGGGACAGCAGATGAAGTATACAAGAGAGAGTAACCTAGTGCAATGATGCAGATGATGGTAGGCTCAAGAGCTAGCAATCTATGAAGTTATGCAGATGATAGAAATAGTGCTACATAGTAACAGTCCTTAGTATGCAGAGGTAGATAGTGTAAGTTAGTTAGGAAGAAATCCCCTGTGGGGTACTTATCACAAGTTGGGTTAGTAGTAGCAAGGTCCAGTAGCAAGAGAGTGATCCGGTAGCGAGATACGGGATCGGTAGCGAGGTTCCGGTTTTGTTCAGGCAAAGGAATAGCAAGAAGCTCCGGCAACATAGGACAAGACTGGTCAAGCATGCGGTTTGAACGAGCAATGAGTGAGAGAAAACCGGCGATTGAAATATCTGCTTATAGCGGCGCTCGGCGATGATGTCATCGTTCTTAAAGGTGTATGCGTTCCACCTAGTTAGCAAGGTGGGACGCAATATTAAGGTAGAAATGGGAAATAAGGGTACCAAAGGTACCAGAATCTTACAGTACCCCCCCTTAAGGCCGGCTCCGGAAGGCCTATAACACTGGTTTTTCCGGGTATTTCGAGTGAAATGTTCGTATAAGCCTAGGTGCGTGAACATCAGCAGTATCCAACCAGGTGTCGTCTTGGGGTCCATAGTTCTTCCATCTTATGAGATATTGGAGTCTTCCTCTGTGGATACGAGAATCCAGAATCTCCTTGATCTCATATTCTTCTCCGCCTTCAACTTGTACTGGAGGTGGAGGCAAGATGGTAGGCCTTATTCCTTGGTTAGGAACATGTGGTTTTAGTAGCGACACATGAAAGATGGGATGTATTTTGAGATCTGCCGGTAAGGTGAGTTGCACTGCAGCTTTTCCAATGAGTTTCTTAATTGGGAAGGGTCCCAGAAATAAAAGTCCAAGTTTTTTACTAGGGATCTTTAATCTCAAATTTTTTGTAGATAGCCAAACAAGATCCCCAATAGCATATTGAGGAGAGGGTTTTCTACGTAGGTCGTAGTACCTTTTTTGTTGACTATGGGCATGTGATATGGTGGTGTTGAGTAAACCCAGAGAGTCCTTTATTTGGGTGAGATAATCAGAGGCCACTGGGTTACTTGATGGAAGGATGCGTGGTGGGAGAAGAGTGGGATGAAACCCATAGTTCAAGTAAAATGGACTTTGCTTAGTAGTACTGTGGGTTGCGTTGTTATAAGCGAATTCCGCCAGCGGGAGGAGGTCCACCCAATCGTCCTGTAGGGATGAGGTATAGCAACGTAGATATTGCTCAATGCACTGGTTGACTCTTTCTGTCTGTCCGTTGGTCTGAGGGTGGTAAGGAGAAGTAAGTTTTCGCTCTATTCGTAGTATCTGACATAGAGCTTGCCAAAACTTGGAGATGAACTGTGAACCACGGTCAGACAGAAGGGTCTTTGGAATACCATGTAACTTAAAGACATGTTTCACTAGCAATTCCGCTGTTTGCTTGAATGAAGGTAATCTTCGAATAGAAATGAAATGTGCCATCTTGGTCAGATGGTCCACTGACACTAGAATGGTGTTAAATCCTTTGGAAGGTGGTAGTTCTACTATAAAGTCTAAGGACACAACTTCCCATGGAACCTGGGGTATTGGTAGACTACAAAGTAGACCAGATGGTTTTGTAGTGTCAATTTTGGACCTTGCACAGATGTCACAAGAAGAAACAAATTTTTGTACGGTCGTCTTCATGTCAGGCCACCAAAACTGCCTAGTAAGTAAATTGAATGTTTTAGTCATACCCATATGTCCTGCCATAGGCACATCATGCGACAATTCCAAAATCTTGGTACGCATAGTAGGGGGTATGTAAAGTTTGTCGTTGTAATAGAGGAAGCCTTCTGCATCAGCACTTAGTTGTGGTGGAGGTGAATCCAATCCTATGCTGTGCAAAATCTCTTCCTTCAGGGAACGAACAACACCGACAATACGTTCATAGGGTATTATAGGAATTGAAGGTATTTCGGCGTAGTTATCCTCGGTTAATCGTGACAGCGCATCCGCCTTTTTATTTTTGTCTGCAGGAGTGTAGGTCACCAAAAAGTTGAATCTTAAAAAGAATAAGGACCATCGTACCTGCTGGTGGGAAAGAGTCTTGTTAGTCTGAAGGTACTGAAGATTTTTATGATCTGTGTATATGAGAACTGGTAATCGAGTACCCTCAAGTAGGTGTCGCCAATTCTCCAATGCCAATTTTATGGCAAGCAACTCTTTTTCACCCACTGGGTAATTCACCTCGGGGCTGCTTAGTGATTTTGAGAAAAAAGCAACTGGGTGAAGTGGTGAAGTATTTGTTGGTCGTTGGGAGAGAACTGCTCCTACTGCCATATTTGACGCATCTACCTCCAGGATGTATTGAAGGGATGGGTCTGGATGGCGTAGTATGGGAGCAGACGTAAAGCTTGATTTTAACAAGCGGAAAGCTCCATTTGCTTCTTCTGACCATTTGAATGTTTTTTTTTAAACGTGAGTTGTGTGAGAGGTCTCACAATAGCAGAGAAGTTCTTGATGAACTTCCTATAGAAGTTAGAAAATCCGAGGAATCTTTGTAATGCTTTACGAGTTGTTGGCACAGGCCAATCTAGAATACAGGATATCTTGCTCATATCCATTTTGATTCCATTTTTAGATATGATGTATCCTAGGAATAGTACTTCTTCTTTATGGAATAAACATTTTTTTAATTTTACGTATAAAGCCCCGTACACACGTACCGATGGTCGGCTTACAAATGTTCCTCTTTTCTCCCCGGGATGTCGGTGTCTGCTGAAAAGTGCAAAGACAGCACAAGGACAGCACAAGAATTTTGTCCGCCGACTGCAGAAGTGATGTCATGTAATGGTTAACTTTCCCTGTGTTTTCTATTTTCTGAGCATGCCCAGTCTTGCAAATCTGCGGTCTGTCGGCCGAATTGTGTACTGACAGGCGAACAATCGTCCGTTCTGGTGTCGGCATACAAATATTTTCATGTTTGCACGAAAGACTTTTGTCCGCGGATTGTGCGCAGACATCTGTCGGAGGCACCATACTAACACGCGTACAATCGGCAGATCCTTCGTCCACCGACGTTTGTATGCCGACGATCGGTACGTGTGTACGGGCCTTAAGTTGTGTCCAAGTAGTCTGGACAACACGAGTCTTACATGTTTTATGTGTTCAGATAAAGATTGAGAATAAATAAGTATATCGTCCAGATACACTACAACACAAACATCAAGTAAGTCTCTGAAGATGTCATTTATGAATCGTTGAAAGGCTGCGGGAGCATTACACAACCCGAATGGCATCACAAGGTACTCGAACAATCCGTATCTGGTTCTGAATGCTGTCTTCCATTCATCTCCGTCACGGATTCGGATTAGGTTGTATGCCCCTTTTTGGTCCAATTTCGAAAAGTAGGTAGCCCCGCGCACCTGTTCGATAAGTTCAGGAATGAGGGGCAAGGGATAGCGATCCTTTATTGTAATAGTATTTAATTGCCTGTAATCAATAATAGGCCTGAGACTTGAATCCTTATTGCGGACAAAGAAGAGTCCTGCAGCAGTAGAGGAAGTAGAAGGTCTGATGAACCCTTTCGCCAAATTCTCATCCAAGTATTCCTTGAGATGAGAGAGTTCATCCTGTGAAAGAGGATAAACATGACCGAAAGGCAACTTGCTATTAGGGAGTAGATCGATACAACAATCATAGTCCCTATGGGGAGGCAACACTTGAGCATTTTTCTCAAGGAAGACTTCCGACAAATCCTGGTAACATAGAGGTATATTCTCATCTGTCACCACAGACAGGATCTTTCCATATGATGAGAGATTACACGTGGTTTCGCAATAGTGAGAAGAGAAGGTTAGAGTTCTTGTTTTCCAATCAATGATTGGTTGATGTATGTGTAACCAGGGAAGTCCCAAAATGATGGGAAAATGTGGTGAGGTTAGTACATCAAAAGTGGTAGTTTCCATATGAGACTCATTGGCAGTGACAAGGAGTGCTTGTGTCTGATTGGTGATTGGACCAGAGGAAAACGGAATACCGTTAATGAAACTAACAGAGACAGGTTTGAGTTTTGAAATAATAGGTATTTTATTTAAGGTAGCAAAACAAGTATCGATATAGTTCCCACAAGATCCTGTGTCGATCATAGCCTTGGTGGTGATCCTAGTTTGGTCCCACTGTAATGTCAAATGAATAAAAAGATAAGGATTAGAAAAGGAAGTCGTTAGTCCCCCCTAGCAAGACATTTGAACACTCACCCTCTTTTTTGCGGACAAGGGGACAGCCGCTTAACAAATGATCCGGGGAGGCGCAGTACATGCAGAGATGTTCGGATCTTCTTCTGGCACGTTCGGTAAAGGATAAAGGTGGACGTATCATTCCTACCTCCATAGGAGTAGGGTCAACAGCCGACATCCGAGAAGGACTGGACAATGGCAATCCCATCTTCTCAGCCTTTCTTTCTCGCAGTCGTCTGTCAATATTGATACTGGTCTGTATCAGGGCAGCCAAGGTGTCAGGTAAATCCGCTCGGGCGAGCTCGTCTTTAACGGCTTCTGATAGGCTGAGTCTGAACTGAGTTCTTAGAGATGTATCATTCCACCCTGAATCAAGGGTCCATCTTTTGAACTCTGCCACAAAGTCTTCAACAGGTCTCCTTCCTTGTTTTAAAGCCCTTAATTGGGTATCAGCAGTACTCTGCCTATTGGGGTCTTCATATAAACTAGCGAGTTGCGCTAGGAATAAAGGATAGGAGTTGAGAAGTGGATCATCTTTCTCAAAGAGAGAGTCTGCCCAGGCACGGGGATCACCCGTCAGATAGGAAATAGTGGTACAGACTTTAATTTGGTCAGTAGGGTAGGTACGAGGTTTTAACAAGAAAAGCAATTGACATGCGTTTTTAAATTCACGAAATTTTTTCCGATCACCTGTAAACACTAGAGGAGGGTTTATCTTAGGCTCACGGGGCTGAGCAGCAGAGAGCTGTACGAGACGGCCAACCTGCTGTCTCAAAGCCTGATTTTCGTTTTTTACCTCTGTAAGGGCAAGGATCAATGCATCTACTTGTTGTTTTAACTGCATAACTTGAGTGGGTAATTCTGCTGAATCCATATTTTATGGCTCGTTCAATCTGTAACGCTCTTGCTTTTTTTGTTAGTGAATGGATTTGCAGCTGCAGAATTATTACACTCAGTAGTCATGTAGAGATGTGTTGAACAAACATATCCAACTCTCAGGACTCAATCATCGTGCACAGCCTGCTTTATGCAAATATACATACACTCAATATGATGTTCCTGGAGTGATAGGATGTATATGATAGTATAGAGGTGAGAGACAGGCGTTAGAAATGGTGAGAACTCAGTAGTAATATTCAGGAGAATGGTAGGTGATGATAGGTAGTATGCAGATAGGTTTAGCAATCATGTATAGTAACAGGTGGTAGGGGACAGCAGATGAAGTATACAAGAGAGAGTAACCTAGTGCAATGAT
The DNA here is from genome assembly GCF_965119305.1 of Pelophylax lessonae. NCBI lineage: Eukaryota > Metazoa > Chordata > Amphibia > Anura > Ranidae > Pelophylax > Pelophylax lessonae. Next base: position 99,522,710 of record NC_138768.1, read on the forward strand.
GCAGATGATGGTAGGCTCAAGAGCTAGCAATCTATGAAGTTATGCAGATGATAGAAATAGTGCTACATAGTAACAGTCCTTAGTATGCAGAGGTAGATAGTGTAAGTTAGTTAGGAAGAAATCCCCTGTGGGGTACTTATCACAAGTTGGGTTAGTAGTAGCAAGGTCCAGTAGCAAGAGAGTGATCCGGTAGCGAGATACGGGATCGGTAGCGAGGTTCCGGTTTTGTTCAGGCAAAGGAATAGCAAGAAGCTCCGTCAGCATAGGACAAGACTGGTCAAGCATGCGGTTTGAACGAGCAATGAGTGAGAGAAAACCGGCGATTGAAATAGCCGCTCATAGCGGCGCTCGGCGATGATGTCATCGTTCTTAAAGGTGTATGCGTTCCACCTAGTTAGCAAGGTGGGACGCAATATTAAGGTAGAAATGGGAAATAAGGGTACCAAATGTACCAGAATCTTACACCGAGGTGCAGGGGTGATACCACGCCAGCGCCATGCTGGCGTCATTATATAGGCGGCTAATGTACCTCCTACATCCGGTCAATCAGACTGGACATCGGTAGGAACAGACCGCCTCTGATGTCCCAGAGGGTGGAAGGGTTGCCCTGGTAACATGACGCTATGAGTTGTCACGTACCATGCAACCACTGCATGGTGCTTTTACACCCCTATAAGAGTACTCATTATGCTCTATCTGCATGATTGTTTTCCACATGCATACCTGTTCTTTATGCATGTACTTGTGTTTTAGATCAACCAACTATCTGTCCCTGATGAAGAATCTGTAAGAATTGAAACGCGTTGGGCTCACATGTAACAATCGGTTAAAATCTGATTAATTGAAAAGATGTATCTACATGACATGTGTATTGAATGGTGGGTTATTTAAATGACAGCTATTTGTTTTCATCATAGATTGTATATGCTGTTCTAAGTTCTAATAAAAATTAAATTTTTATATGTTTTATGTTTATTTTTTGGAGCCTAAAAAATCTAATCCCATTTCCTTTTCTATCTGAGTTACAAATTGCACTTGTAAGGCATGTGGCACCTTGCCCTACTTGAGACTAGGACTGATCTTAGAAATCACAGGGACCCCATAAAGCCTACCTGACAGGGTCCCTCCCCCCTCCCAGCCAGAAGTGACTTAGGACAAAGATTTATCAGTCCCTTTCTTTGCAGCCTCAGTTGCAAAGATGAATGAATTGGAAGCACTCTTAAGCTTCTTGTTCATTCACAAACGGAAGCATAGTAAACATGGTTTACTACGCTTCGGTGATGAGTGAATGGACACAGGAGTGATTGGTACTGATCACTCACTGTGTACATTCAGGAAAGGAAGGGGCAAACATATGGCACATAGGGGGATCCTCAAACATCTCCCTATGCAGCAGTTGCCGGCAGGAGAGGAGAGGAGGGAAGCCAGCAGCGCTGTTGGGTAAAGGAGAACACCGGGGGGCGAACAGCAAACAGAAGGGGTGCACGTGCTAGAACCACTCCCCTGCAGTGGAGCCGGAGGGAGATGCTGGCAGCATTGCAGTAATGCAGGGTTGAATTGGCCCTTATAGGTGTATCAGAGAGTCTCAAGCAGGGCCGCTGATAAGGCAGTACAGCCAGCCCTCCTGCTCAGCAGGTGCCTGGGCTCCCTCTTTGAACTTATGGGGCCCAGGCCCCATACAGGAGGGCTGGCTATACTGCCTTATCATTGGCCCTGCTTAATACTCTCTGATACACCTATAAGGGCCAATTCACCCCTGCATTACTGCAATTCATGGCAACGCATTAGTGTGTAACAGTGCTATTCATTTTTTAATGGTATCCCAACACAATTGTATTGCAGCACACCACAACACATTAGTGTACCACTTGTGGTACACTGCCTTAGAAAAATGGTGCAGTTCCATTTTATGGTGCATTGGTTGCCCATTTCCCTGATTAAGTTGACTAAATAAAATGCACTTTAATACACCACAACAATATGAACAGCACCTAAATGTATGTTTTTTTTTCTGGACACCCTGTAGTCTGGAGGTAACTTTTGGAGTTTTTGATTAATTCCACAAGAAGGAGCTTCTGTTGATCCTGCAACTGCATGGTAGGCAGTCTGCCTTGCATTTCATTGACTGACCTATTTGTTGAGTGTCTTTGAATTATATTCCTGTGCCAACAGTGTGCAGAAGGCCCCTTATAGTTATCCTTATTTTTTTTAAAGACCCTAAAAAGCCTAGTACACACGATGAGATTATCAGATGAATGATCATCCCTTCTTTTTTGCATGCTGGTCTCCATATCAAAAATGAAGAAGTTACTAAAGTTCATAGTTACATAGTTACATAGTAGGTGAGGTTGAATAAAGACAATAGTCCATCCAGTTCAACCTGTGTAGGTGTGTGTGGCTGTAATCATCTCACATACCCCTGAATGTTCTGATCCTTGAGATGTAAGTCTAAGAGTCTTTTGAAAGCCACCATACTACCCGCAGAAACCACCTCTTGTGGTAGAGAATTCCACAATCTTGTAGCCCTAACAGTAAAGAACCCCCCACGTTGCCTGAGGTTAAAACGCTTCTCCTCTAATCACATTGTATGCCCTCGAGTCCTCATGCAATCCCTTCGAATGAACAGCTTTTTTCTAAGCTGGGATCCCCATTAAGATATTTATAAATTGCTATCATGTCCCCCCTCAGACGTCTCTTCTCCAGGGAGAATAAATCGAGCGATTGTAGACGCTCATCATAGTCAAGGTCCTCCAATCCCCTAATTAGTTTAGTTGCCCTTCTCTGGACTCTCTCCAGCTCCAACACATCCCTCCTGAGGACTGGCGACCAGAACTGTACAGAATACTCCAGATGCGGTCGAAACAGAGTTTTATAAAGTGGAAGGATTATAGTCTTATCTCTGGAATACATCCCTTTCTTTATGCATGCTAATATTCTGCTGGCTTTGGCAGCTGCCGCTTGACATTGCATGCTGTTGCCTAATCTATCATCAACCAAGACTCCCAGATCCTTCTCCATTTTTGATTCCCCCAAGGGTTCCCCTCCTAACGTGTATTGTGTTTTTATGTTTTTAGTCCCCAAGTGCAAAACCTTACACTTCTCCACGTTAAACCTCATTTGCCATGTCGTTGCCCACTCTGTAATTTTGTCCAGGTCATTCTGTAGGATATCTGCTTCATGCTGTGCAGTTATTGCCCTGGCCAATTTTGTGTCATCTGCAAAAACTGATATCGAACTACTGATCCCGTCCTCAATGCTGTTTATGAATAAATTGAACAAGGTTGGTCCCAGGACTGAGCCCTGGGGCACCCCGCTTACAACCTCAGACCAGTCTGAGTATGCGCTGTTTATTACCACCCTTTGGACACGCCCTTTAAGCCAATTCCGCATCCAAGAGCAAACCCTGCTGTCGATACCTGCAGACCTTATTTTATAAATTAAGACCGCACTTTATTTATAGGAAGGCCCCAAACCTGAGACACATGTTGGCACCAAACATACCTGATCCCCCAAAGAAGAAACCAACCTTTTTGGACGAAAATGCCTACCTAATGACAAAGAAAAACCCTAGGAAAATTACTAATTTTCAGTCCAAAGTCACAGGACAACAGTTTGCAATTAAAAAGCTCATTTCATGCAGATCCACTCATGTGACTTACTTAATAAGTTGTCCATGTGGATTACATGTGAATGAGCATGTTGGGAATGTAAGGAGAGGCTTTCCTAAGCATAGCCTTTCCAACCATTTCCGCCTATACCACAACAAGGATCCATCTCAGATGTCCTTCTGTGGTATTGACAGAGTAGATCGCCATTGGAGAGGGGGAAATATGACCAAAAAAATCTCTATGAACGAAACCCAATGGATCTACAAAATGCAAACTTTACAGCTGTCAGGTATGAATATTGACATCGACCTAAATTGTTACATTTCAAATTTTTAAAATCTTTGAATAAATAAATTTTATACAATTTTAAATTTCCATCAAAATCTTTCTAAGCGTACATCATCAAATCTGCCTCTTTTTAATAATAATAATTTTATGTATAATAATACCAAATTTAAATTTATATTAATTGATTTTCAATCAATTAACTACTTATTAATTTAATTTTTAGGATCTAATTTTAGGGATATGTTGAAATAAATAAATATATTTTAATTAATATTTTAATTAATAATTACATTTCAATAAAATTCTTATATAGTATGGTCTACAATACTTGATTGAGGGTATTATATACAATCATGAATCCATCTATTGTAAACAGCATTCCATCGCTTTAATTTGATATATATTGATTGGTATTAATCTTCAGTTTGACAATTTGATTCCATTTGCAATATTGTTTATTTGGGCTTGTTATGAAAATCCGAGTGTTATACTGGCGATTTGCCCAAACAAAAGATGGCCGCGGTGTACTTCCTGGTTATGGGAGAGAACCTATTATTCCGGGGGGAATGGGCGGTTCAGGAGCCGCTGGCCAGCGATTGGATGTTGTCAGCTGAATACCTCTATTTATTGTGAATGGAAACGTACGGTCACATGATCCCCTGATGACGTCAGCACGTCTGACGAAACGTGCGTCGGGAACGTGAGACCGTTGAGTTCCGGGTTGGTGACACGTAGAAGCAGAGGAGCGTCTCGTACACCGAACCTATGCTGCATATTTTATGAAGGCATTATGAATTCCATGTTTGAGTAAGTGCAATTCTATTAATAAACCCCAAGTATTAGAACTTATTACACTATTGGAGTCTCCTTATCTTTTCTCCAAAACACCCTGGAGTTCCCTGGAGTTCCCTATGCGAGCTGAGCCTTATTCAAAGAGACCCTAAGGATAGCTTGGAGGCATTTGTGGACCATCTATGCTGTTTGAGACCCCCTATAATCAAGGGGTCCACCAGTTCTGGTAAGGAGTATTTACCCCGAGCACTGGGTGGAGAGAGTTTTATGGTGGAGGTCCCTCACTTGAAGATAGAGTGTATTCAGTCTGTTCTGAGAGATCCGTGCTGCACTGGGCACTTTAAGGACTTTTTATATTCAATTTTATTTATCCAAAGGACTTTTCACTTTAGGAGTATTCATTTATTTATAAATATATTGTATTTACGCACATAAGCACTTTCTTGTGTTTCTGAGTGCTGAGCGCAATTTAACCCACATCATTCCACATTTTATGCGTTTTACACGTTTTGTATTGCTGCTTGCACTATGGAAGAAATTCCTCACATATTTATTTAATTTATCACGTTGATTTATATATTTATTAATTTTGTCAGATATCACCATTTTGCGCAGTTTCTTTTGGTTTACCAATTTTCTATTTATAAATTAAGCGCTTGTGGGGAACTGTATCAAACGCCTTAGCGAAATCCAAGTACACCACATCCACTGGTCTCCCCCTATCTAGCTCACAGCTCACCTCCTCGTAGAATGTTAATAGATTGGTTTGACAAGAACGCCCATTTGTAAACCCGTGCTGATTACTGCTGATGATGTAGTTGTCTTTAGCAAACTCTACGATATAGTCCCTTATCATCCCCTCCAGAAGTTTACATACTATTGATGTCAAACTGACAGGCCTATAATTTCCTGGGATATGCCTCTGGCCCTTTTTGAATATCGGAATCACGTTAGCTTTCTTCCAATCCCCTGGTACATCTCCTGTCCTAATACTGTCAGCAAAGATCAGGAACAGTGGTCTGGATATAACCTTACTGAGTTCCTTGAGTACTCTCGGATGTACGCCATCCGGGCCTGGTGATTTGTTTGTGTTAAGTTTATCCAGCCTTTCCCTGATTTCACCCTCTGTTAGCCATAGTGGCAAGTCCTGTGTATTACTACTAACCATACAGTCATGGTCAGTGTACCCCTCCGTTTCCTGTGTAAAGACTGACGAGAAAAAAGCATTCAGCACGGTTGCCTTTTCAGTGTCCTCTGTAACCATCCTCCCATCATTGTTAATTATGTGTGCAATATGCTCTGCCCTAGTTTTTTTGCTGTTGATATATTTAAAGAATTTCTTTGGGTTTTTTTTACTATCCTCCGCTATTTGTCTCTCAAAGTTGATTTTAGCCATCTTGATTTCTTGTTTACTTTTCTTATTTGCCACCTTGTATTGCTCGAAAGTCGATACTGTGCCCTCTGATTTATACTTCTTGAAGGCCAATTTTTTTCCCCTAATAAGTTTTTTGACGCTACGGTTTAACCAGCCAGGTTTGGCTTTGTCTCTTCTAAATTTATTTCCCATAGGAATGCACTGCAAGCACTAATATGTTCCTAAAGCATTCCCATTTTTCCTCTGTGGTCAGTGATCCCAGGGTTTGGTCCCAGTTTACCCTTTCCATCAATGAGTACAATTTTGGAAAGTTTGCCCTTCTGAAGTTTAGGGTTCTTATGTTCCCCACTTGCCTTGTTATATTGTTATTTATACTAAATGTGATCATCCTGTGATCGCTAGAGCCCAGGTTGTCCTGGACTCCTACCTCCGAGATTATGTCTGGGTCATTAGTGATCAATAGATCCAGGACTACATTTTCTCTAGTCGGAGAATCCACCAACTGTGACATGTAATTATCCAGTAAGGTTTCCGTGAATAGGCGGGCCTTCTGTGAGTGTGTAGTCCCCTCGTCCCAGTCAATGTCGGGATAATTGAAGTCCCCCAATATGATGACTGATCCCAATTTTGCCACTTTACTCATTAGTGCTAAGAATTCCAGCTCTACCTCCTCCCCTTGGTTAGGTGGCCTATAGCAAACCCCCACAATTACTTTCCCCTTTTCTCCTTCCCTATGGAGTTCAACCCACACAGATTCTAAATCCATGCTCATCCCATCTGTAATGTCACTCCTTTCTATCACCTTTATATTGTTCTTGACATAGAGACATACCCCTCCCCCTCTTTTTCCTACCCTGTCCTTCCGGTACACCGAATACCCTTGGATATTGGCCAGCCAGTCATGTGAGGGGTCGAACCAAGTCTCTGTTATTCCCACAAGGTCTATGTCCTCCTCATGTACTAATATTTCCAACTCATCCATTTTATTAGCTAGGCTCCTGGCATTAGCATATACCCCTCTTAGTTTTACGGAAGTTAAGCGCAATTGGCGGTTATGTTTATTCCTGTTTGGTCTGAGATTTTCCCGCACAGACCTGCCAATTGACATTGTGGACCTACTGTCGCTGCTGACCCTACAGCTGCCTTCAGTCCTCTGCTCCCTCCTGACTGACTCTACTTCTGAGCCCTCCCCCCCGTCTCCTAGTTTAAAAGCCCCTCCAACTTGGTGGCCATCTTTCTCCCCAAAAGAGCTGTACCGTCCCCATTAAGGCCCATCCTTACTAAAGAGCCGGTAGCCGACTGAGAAGTCAGCCCAGTTCTCGAAAATTCTCTTACGACAGAATAAAAATTAGCAAGTGATGTAATGTATTGTATTGTATTTTCGGACGAAAACTGTACTGGTTAAATGAAAATCATACAGGAACGTTTTTATGTTTGTCCCTTCGGAAAATTTATGATGAAAGCAGTTTACTAATGATCAGATTAGCGTATGATCGCTTCAAAAGCGATATTTTTTGTACAATTTTTTGATTGTGTGTATGGGCATTAAGCCAGTGAAAATGCAAGCTAAGGTTTTATCTTTTTTTGTAGTCTGCAGTGAAAAAACAATGAAATGTTTGCTGAAGTGGTCTAAATTTAGCAGAGTTTCATTGTTTGCCAGAAAAGTATGTGCAGGTCACAGTCACATTATACTTGTTGAATGGAGTTGCTGCTACAGTACATTGGTTATTGTTTTGTTAGTAATGAAATCGGTCATAATAACAATTATTCAAATTTTACTATAATCGCTGATAGATTAAAGCACAGTTTAGACAGTAGGCTGTGCCAGACCTCAGATTAGGGTCCAAAATAAATCTTTTGACGTATTGTTTAAAAATAATCAACATTAATCCTGATGACTATAAAAGAGTCCAGGATAGATACTGAAAGCTCTGCCACTATAAATATATCAGCTTAAGCTAGAGTTATTGTAAGCACTGGACCTTGTCTCTAATTCCAGCAGTCAGACAATTGCACTTGCTGAGCATTGAGCTGTATACCATGGAGGGAATCACCATTAGACACTGGATAGAAACCCCAGTCAGGCACGGGGAAATATTTACTGGGAAGAATCTTGAAGATTTCAAACTAGATCATTCCCTTTATGCTCTGCCTGGACCTAAATGTCCTGAATATCCAGAGACAAGAAGAAAGGTAGACTTGGACAGCAACACAAGAGATGGCGCTGAAGATTCTGAATCCTTGGAGATCATGCTGGATGTGGTCCAGTTTCGGCCTGAAGACATCATCATTCAAATTTTTGAAGGATGGCTCATAGTCAAGGCTGAACATGAGAGAAGAATGGATGAACATGGATTTGTTTCAAGAAGCTTTATGAGAACATATAAACTACCAAGTAACACTGCTTTAAAGGACTTGTCTGCTGTCTTCTGCCATGATGGAGTGTTGGCTATTCGCATTTACCAGTAAATGAGGTGTTTTTGACCAGCTCAGCTTTTCAGAATGTTTGCATTCTGTTAGGATTGCTTATTATGTTAGTTTGGGTAATATTTTTAGATTTTTGCATTAACCTATGATGAAACTGTCTAGACAGCACAAAGATTCATTAGTAATGAGAGTATGGTGTGCACATTGGAAGCAGAACTCTTCAAGGCTCAGAGTGGTGTTTGACAAACTGCAGCAATTGTGGGGTTTATTTACTAAAATTGGAGAGTGTAAAATCTGGTGCAGCTGTTCATGGTGGCCAATCAGCTTCTAACTTTAGCTTGTTCAATTAAGCTGTGAAAATAAAACCTAGAAGCTGATTACTTCCTATGCAGAGCTGCACTAGATTTTGCACTCTCCGGTTTTAGTAAATCAACCCCAAAGTTGCTAAAAGCTCCAAAAAAGGAAGTGGTATTTTAGGTAAGGGTTGAATCTAGTGGGTTGTCACCATTTATTGAGGACTCCTGGGAATAATGGGCATCTCTTTTCCCAGCAACCCTGTAGTCTCACTAGTCTTATGCCCAGTACACACGATCCGAAAATCGGACGACTCTCCGTCCGTTTTTATTTGGTTGCTAGGAACTCTCAATTATATTCGCAAATGGGAGAGGTTACTTACCATACGAATTTTCTCGGACGATGATTCAAAAGCTTCCGTTATGCGTAACCACGCTGTAGCGTGTGAGGGGAAAATGATGTCTACTGCTCATGCGCTGTCTACTGCTCACCATTTTTTTTTCGGACGAACAACATACTGATAATACGATTATCGTACGATGTGTTATAATACGATCAAAATTTTTATGCTTGCACGACCGGATAATATCGGGCGAACTGTCGTGATCGCCTCTCGTAAGCTGTGTACTAACGATCAGATTATCGTCCGATCCTTTCACAAGCTTTATTTTTCGTCCGATTTTCGGATCGTGTGTACGGGCCATTAGGGTCATTTCACAATAGATATCGTTTTTCAGAAAATAGGGATATCTGTTTTTTAAAAGCGAGTACAAGTACCGATTCTTGTGCTCAAGTACCTGCCAATACCAGTCACTATGACAAGCCTGAGTTCACACAGGAACAGTGCGGAAACTGCATGTGATTCACATGCACACAGGAATTGCACACAGTGCAATAGTGCAGGAAATCACATTTGATTCTTTGCAGTGCGATTTGAGCTCATTTGTTTTGCATGGGCTCAAATCGCACAGTAAAGGTATCAGTTTTAGGTATCAGAGCATTTTGCAAATGTTTAGTATCGGCACCAATACCTGTATCAGCATTGGTCCAACGCTAGCTGACACTAATCTGTTAGTGAGAGGAGCCCTTTGCGGAGAACAATAGAAACTCACCTGGTTCCACACATTGCTCCCTCACTGTCTGTCGCTGGCAGAAACACTTCAGAATGTCACTAGCAATGACTTTGGGCTCTTTCACACAGGCGTTCCTTTTTTTTTGCCCGATCAGGTCCTTTTTTTTTTTTTTTTGTAATGGACACGGATGACACTTGTGTCATCCGGTCCGTATGTCCGTTTTTCATCCCATCCGTTTGCGGATGAAAAACTGACATAATGCATGTCTATGTAAATACGGATGTCTGCGGATGACACCACTGACATCCGTTTTTGCTTCAGTTCCGTTTTTTGAAAGGAAGAAAAAATAGGGTTCTCCTCCGTTCAAAAAAACTGAACTGAACTGAACTGACAAAAAACGGATGTCAGAGGATGATCATCCGCTGACATCCGTATTTACATAGAGATACATTATGTCCGTTTTTCATCCGCAAACGGATGGGATGAAAAACGGACATACGGAACGCCCGTGTGAAAGAGCCCTTACTCATCCGCCCAGCAGTAGAGCAACACATGGAAATGGTGAGTTGATAGTGACAGGATGGCTACTGTGACATGACTCCATCAACAGGGGTGTTCCTGACTATTCTCCATCATATATCAAAAAAAAGGACTGGTCCACTCATAACTGTAGTGGTGCGTGTACATAATCAGTAACTCAAATGTGGAAATCTCACCAATAATGCTGTATCTGTGAAATCTGTAGCAACATGTATTCAATAATAATTAGATTTCACTTTATTGAAATCGGAACATTGAACAACCTAATTGTGTTTTTTTCGGACGAACAACATACTGATAATACGATTATCGTACAAAGTGTTATAATACGATCAAAATTTTTATGCTTGCACGACCGGATAATATCGGGCGAACTGTCGTGATCGCCTCTCGTAAGCTGTGTACTAACGATCAGATTATCGTCCGATGCTTTCACAAGCGTTATTTTTCGTCCGATTTTCGGATCGTGTGTACGGGCCTTAAGGCATAAAACTGAACATCGGTGTCTCTGCTTCAAAAGGAGGACTGATGGAGGTCCAATCTACAGGAAATGATTGCCAGAAATAAATAACTTGTGGGATTTCATAAAGTGATATTAAAGCAAACCCTGGACTCTTGGTTGGATTATAAAGATACCAGAGAAAGATACGACCGACTGCACTCCACAGCTGAGATAAGATTATGAAGTTCCTTTAGGCTCCATGTACACGGGAGGTTGTTAAAAGTCCCTTTGAATGCTGGAATTTTTAGGACGTTTGAAACGTTCGTGCGGTCGCGTTTGTACCCGCGTTTAGCGTGCGTTTGCGGGCGTTTGCTTTTAGAACCGTTCCTAGAGGTCAAAAAAAAGATTCCCCTTTAAAATGTAAAAACGCGAATGCTAAACGCTGATCATCGCGTTCGGACACATTCAGACGCGTTCGTGCGTTTGAAACGCCTGGAAACACACGTTCGAACGCAAATATTGCGTTCTAAAAAAAGTCCCTGAACGCAACTGCCTGCAAATGACTGTAAACGACCTGGTGTACATGGACAGATAAGATAACATGGAGCTGCGTTCAGGGGCTTCTGAAAAAAACGCCCAACTGCTCCTAAACGGCCATTTCCACGTCCCGTGTACATGGACCCTTATTCATCGTCAGTCCATACAGACAGGGGACATGTTAACGTTTTGTGAACAAGCACGGTGTGCTGTGTGAAACATTAATCTGTCTACCCTGTCTGTCTGGACTGACGATGAATAAAGGAACTTCATAATCTTATCTCAGCTGTGGATGAATAAAGGAACTTCATAATCTTATCTCAGCTGTGGAGTGCGGTTGTATCTTTCTCTGGTATCTTTATGGTCTACGGTGGTGAGCCGAGGCGAGCACCTGCAATGGATATGTTGTACTTTTCCCTTTTGGCCTGAGTGGTGTATGTATGTTTGTTGGATCTTGGTTGGATTAAACAAACCCATGAGATTTTTTGACTACAGCGTCAATGTGGTTATTGGAAACCTTCTATCGTAATTCTTGATCAAAATTGGACTATGACCCCCCATTTTACTGGTCCTGACCATCAAACACAGGTATGAAGGCTCAACATTGGAGTGACCTAATCTGGACGGAAGACACCTGATTCCCCTGCAACCACAATATTCCATCGCAGTTTATCTTCAATGTAGACTTACAGGCTTATTCAATAAGGCAGACAATATGAAAAGGGGCAGGAACCAATCCGAATATTTTTTTACTGACCTGACTAAAGTAAGTTGAAATCCAATAGGATACAGAATTATTCTAATTATTCATTTTAATTGTGTTTAATTATTGTACTGCCTTACTGAAAATGTCTGAATGAGTATGTAAAGACAATTTATAAAGCAGTAATCAAAGAAATTACTTTTTTGTTGCTGCAGAGCAGTTTTGTTGATGTTATTGATGTGTTAATTAAAATGCATTTCTGAAAAAAATAAATGCCAACAGTTAATTTTATCTAAATGTTTAAATTATTTTCACTAAAGCAAATTGCAAGGTATGATTTTATAGGTAATCTGCTTTTGAAATTGGAAATTGATTTTTTTATTCACTAAAGCTAACATCACATGAGTTTACTGGGAGCATTTTACATTTAGTTCATGCTTGTTACTTATTAGAAATTTGATAGTAACACTAGGATGGTGATAACTGTGAGTTCCAATAAAAATTATCATGAGATAAAACAATAAATGTTGTCCTTCTAGAATTATTGATAAATGTATCTGATAAAAAAAAACTGTCTGTATTGTCCCTTATCCACTGGTCAGATTTACATTCATTCTCCAGCTTTCATGTTCAATGCAGGTTTTTATACAGTAAAAACGTTTTTATCGCTAATTATGGTCTTTCTTGTGCTGCTATAATGGAAAGGACAATGGTAAAGTTATGCATTGAGTGCAATGCAGTGAAAAGACAGGGAGACATTTCCCAAATTGGAGCCTATTTAAAATTAATGTGATATCTGTTTGTTATGAGGCAAAAAAAAAAATTAAAAAACAAAAAAATAACATTTAATGTGATAATGCAGTGTGCCCCTATGCACAATAAAGCACATGGTGGCACATGTTACTGCAGTATTCTATTGTGTGAATGGGCGTTTATGACAGTGAACTTTTGTAAATAGGGTAAAGCTGCGTTCCATAAAATACCCAATTGTGTGACAGCAAAAATCCCGGTTTGTTCTTTTGCACTAGACTGGTATTGAAAATAAACACAGGTTTACCTTCTTGAGTAACATTCACTTTGTTAGGTAACAATTCACTGCTCCTTTACAAAATGAACCGTGCTACATTTCCTGAATTTCATAATGGGCCACACACACTATACAATTGTGTTTAGTTTTTATTTCCTTTAGATTTACCAAAACCATATAATCTAAACACTTTCAATTTATATGCAATCAGACAGGCCCCTGCACTACATAGTTGAAGGTAAAGGCCCGTACACACGCAGCGATTGTCGGCCGTAAATATTCGGCCACCGACCGATCGGCCGATTGTCGGCTTGTTAGTATGATGCTTCCGACAACCGACTGCGACTTTTTGGCTGAACAGAATCTGGTGTGCAGGCTTTAAAATTTTTGTTGGCCAACACCAGAACGGCCGATTGTTCCTCAGTCAGTACAGAATTCGGCCGACAAACAGCAGATGAGCAAGACTGGGCATGCTCAGAGAAGAAAAAACACACGGAAAGTTAACCATCACATGGCATCACTTCTGCAGTCGGCTGTTGTTGGCCGACAAAATTCGTGTGCAGTCTTTAGCACTTTTCAACCGACAGGACAGCACCGGACAAAAGACGGCCGATCTTCGGCCGGCATTCGGTATGTGTGTACGGGGCTTAAATCTAAAGGAAATCTAATAAAAAAAGTTGTATAGTGTGTATCCAGCTTAAGTCTCCCGAGATCCAGGGTGGTTGATGGTTGCACAGTCAATTAAACCAACTTTGATAATTATGTAGCTTATCTATGGAGAGCTGTCCAGAAAAGAATCTCCATTCACTAACTTCCGGCACAGCAATAAGCGCAATTACGCTTTCATATTTTGTGGCTGAGAAAAAGGCACCACAAGCCACATGATATCAGCAATGCATGTCAGAGGCCAATAACTGGGAACACTTCCCTTGCAAGTTATACATGGACTTCTCTTGGTTAATAAGGATTATGTCTTGGATTTAAAAGGTTTTGGGGGTTAGGTGGGGCACTGGAACTAAAATACAGAATCTCAACCTTCTTAAAGCCGGCCATACATGGGTTGAATTCCAAAATAACTTTTGTTTGAATTTTCGCATAATTAGTGGGCCGCAGCAAATGGTCGATTTTCGTGCGGCCTCTGAATTTGAGTGATAAGGCTTGTTGGAAATGTTAAAAAAATTTAAAAATTTATAATCAATGATACAAAAAACGTGTGAGAAAAATAATGGAAAAGAAATGTGCATGAGCTGTGGCCTGGAAAGAAAAGAAGACTCCTGGCCCGAAAATTCATTTTCTGTAGTAACATAAGGTGAAAATGAAGGCTTGGTTGGTTGAATTGCCAAAGCAATGGTGGCATCATCGGATCACAGAATGCACAACATTTCTGATTTTCGAAAGAAATTTAGTTTGGAATTTGATCCATGTATGGCCTGCATTAGTGATAGCTGTTATAGCATTTAGCATTTATAAACTGATAGAAAAAGTTTACCAGCCTGTTTTCATCTCAATTTCCAACTGTGTGCATGTTCCATTCATCTGCAGATCAAAGGGGTGATTTGATCTACATATGACATTGATTAAAACAAGCCTACAGGTTAAAAAAAAAAAAAAAAAAGAGAGAGAGAGAGAGAAAAATTTTATTTTATATTTATTATTTAATTTTTTTTCACCCATTGACATTTAAACCTTTTATCATTTTCATTTGTTTTGTTTGTTAATGTTTTTGTGTGTCGCATTATGAAAATTTGCAAAAAAAAACCTCTTTATTTTATTTAAGTTACTTTTACCTTTTGCAATTCTTTGTACCAGAAATGTAATTTTAGTGTCATTATAAGTGGGATAAGCAATACAAAAAAAAAAAGGTGCTTTTTTTTTATCAACCGTATTACTGGTTGTATTAAAATAACCACTGTTTAAAGTAGAGGTAAAAAATATTTTCTTTTAAGTATTTGTCTATGCAGAAGATTAAATATTAAAATAAGTCTTTAAGATTTATTATTAGGAAATTCTTACTGTATCCTAAACTGTGATGAAGTTTTCTCTAAATAAAAATGGCCTTAACCATAAATGTTAAAACTGCTCTGGTCCATTGAGAGGTATATACACGTGCAAGAGCTGAAGACGTTAAAATTAAGAAGCATTATGGGTAATAATATTTTATAAAATAAGTAATAGTATAGTGATTATGTCTTGAGCAAACTGAGCATTTTCTCAACACTAGCAAAACATTATTTTTCATAAAAAATGCACTAGGTGTCACTGTACGTTCACTATATTTAAACCGTATGCTTTCATATCCAACCGGTAGGCTTTCACATACTAGGATTCTGAGCTGCAATCATGTAGGTCCTTGCACTAGTTGATGGTGGATCTAAAGGAGATTGGAGATTGTACAATCAGATTGTATAGTGCATGGTGAGCTTTACAGACTTCCAGGGACACGCTCCTGTTTTCAATACTACAGCTCTGCTCCACATAGGATCGTTCAGCTCCTGTAAACTCTGCTAAATGAACAATCTATGCAAGACGAAGGTAAGGTACAGTCTCCATGCTGCAATTTTTACCCTGGTTTTACAACTGTCCATAGATGGGTAGATTCTATGAACATTTGACAAATGTTCTTTAAATAAATATTCTTTATGGAAAGGATCTAAGTGACTGAATGATAAGAACATCATCTGTGTGTTGCCAAATGTTAGTGCACCTGTTGCCGCTCTTGTAGTGATGTAATGGGTGGAGATAGTGCCCCTTTATTTTCCAGCTGTGGGTATAGCACTTGGGGGTACGGGAGCAGGGCACCCCTAATCAGCACAGATGTAGTGCTGTACTGGATCTGCAATAGAGAGCCCTCTGCAGGGCTGAACTGGCAGGGTGGTGAGTGAAGACACTTGGAAGCATTCAGAGAAACCTTGACCCCCTTTAATCACGCCTAGCGGGTCCCGTGGCTTAGTATAGAGTGCCCCCTGGGCCAATAAAGGATCTCCATTTGTGAGAGGAAGGTACACCCTGTGTGATTAACACCTACATGAAAGAGACTGTAACATCTTGGGAAGATGGTGTAAGTGTGATGTGAAACTATGACATGTTCTGTGCTTGTGTGACCAGTATATGGGGAAGTTATGATGAGGAGGGAAGCGTTCTGCACTGTGAACTTCTCTCAGTGAATCAAGTTCTATTTATGTGCCGCCGTAACCACTTCAATACTGGGCACTTTTACCCCCTTCCTGCCCAGGCCAATTTTCAGCTTTCAGAACTGTCACACTTTGAATGACAATTATGTGATCATGCAACACTGCACCCAAGTGACATTTTCATAATTTAATTCAAATAAGTAGAGTTTTCTTTTGGTGGTATTTAATCACGACTGGATTTTTATTTCTTGCTAAATAAATTAAAAAAGTCTGAAAATGTGGTAAATAAATAATCTGTCTTCATAAATTTAGGCAAAAATGTATACGGCTTCATTTCTTTGGTGAAAAAACGCAAACCAGTGTATAGAAATGGGTTTGTGTGAAAGTTATAGTGTCTACAAACTATGGTATATAGATCTAAAAATCGACCAATCCTGCTGTACTGACGGCCTCATTTCTTTATCTCATTTCTTGAGGCCTGAAAATGCAAGGACAGTAGAAATACCCCCTAAAATGCCCCTTTTTTGGAAAGTAGACAGTGGAAGGTACTTAGTAAGAGGCATAGCGAGTTTTTTGAAGTTGTAATCTTTTCTCACACTTTTTTGGAAAAATTAAGAAATGTACAAAAAAAAAATAGTTTTTTCATCATTTTTTTTTTTCTATACTGTCACCAGTGTAGTACAGCATCATCATATAACTGGTGTTGCAGTGATCAGGGACACTGACTGGTGAGAACAAAAAAAAAAAGAAAATTATTATTAACAATAATAATAATAATAATAAATAAATAAAAAATGTAATAAATAAAAAACTAATATTTAATTTATTTTTTATTACATACTTTTCCTTTTGTACAATATATATATATATTTTTTTTACATAATGTGACTAGAGCAATACAGTGTTACCATAGTAACACTGTACTACTCTGGGGAGGTCATCAGGTTTTTCTTTTTTTACACACTGTGAAAAGGATAAGACATACTCTGAGACCCACTATTGCCACATCCCTAAGTAATGGCAGTGAAAAGAAGAGAGGAGGGGAGTGAGAGAATCCCACAAATGGGATTTCTCAACCTCTCAAGTAGGCTGGGACTTTATAGACTATAAGTGGGTGCTGATCTTGATGGGAACAAAATGCAACAGTCGTTTTATATATAAAAGATTAAATCATTTATTACATATATACGTACAAAAGTGTTCAATAAAACATGATAAGTACATGCATATAAGTCATAAGACAAAATTGGTTGACCACTGGATGCCCAAATGCCTCTACTGGCTAGGGCAACTATATTGAGGTATATACCAGATCATGATAAATCATAATATAAGATCATACACATATGGGGTTCTCCTGTGGTAACCGGGGAATCGCGACGCGTTTCGTTCGGTCGCTTCCTCAGGCGATTCCTGGAAAACTAGGAAATACAGTACATCAGCTATACAATTTTTATTCCAAAACTATTAGATTATCTCTTTAAAAAAAATTTTTTCCCTCTAAACAGGTATTTTCAATGAGAAACAATATTCAAAATACATATATCTCATTAACAAAATGAGTTAATGAGATATATGTATTACGCTTTTTGGGATTTTTTTTACCAAAAATATGTAGCAGAATACAAATTGGCCTAAACGGGTAAAAAAAAATTTGATTTTTTTAATTTTTTTATTGGGAATGTTTTACAGCAGAAAGTAAAAAATATTGTGTTTTTTTTCAAAATTGTCGCTCTTTTTTTGTTTATAGCACAAAATCTAAAGACCGCAGAGGTGATAAAATACCACCAAAAGAAAGCTCTATATGTGGAAAAAAAAGGACATCAATTGTATTTGGATACAGCGTCGCACGACCGTGCAATTGTTAGTTAAAGTAACGCAGTGCCGAATCGCAAACAATGGCCTGGTCATTAAGTTGGTAAAACCTTTCCGCACAAAAGTGGTTAAGAATTGTGCTGGAGTGAAGTTATGCAGTACAGAAGTTAGGCCTCATGCTGGATGTTTTTTTCTGCTGCTCCTAAGGGCATTTGGCTTTTTACTGCCTCTACAATGGTGATCGAAAGTTTGGGCACCCCAGGTAAAAATTTGTATTAATGTGCATAAAGAAGCCAAGGAAAGATGGAAAAATCTCCAAAAGGCATCAAATTACAGATTAGACATTCTTATAATATGTCAACAAAAGTTAGATTTTATTTCCATCATTTACACTTTCAAAATAACAGAAAACAAAAAAATGGCATCTGCAAAAGTTTGGGCACCCTGCAGAGTTAATATCTTGTACTGCCCCCTTTGGCAAGTATCACAGCTTGTAAACACTTTTTGTAGCCAGCCAAGAGTCTTTCAATTCTTGTTTGAGGTATCTTTGCCCTTCCTTCCTTACAAAAATCTTCCAGTTCTTTGAGATTTCTGGGCTGTCTGTCACGCACTGCTCTTTTAAGGTCTAGCCATAGATTTTCAATTATGTTGATGTCAGGAGATTGTGAAGGCCATGGCAAAACCTTCAGTTTACGCCTCTTGATGTAATCCCCCGTGGATTTCGAGGTGTGTTTAGGATCATTATCCATTTGTAGAAGCCATCCTCTCTTTAACTTCAGCTTTTTCACAGATGGCATCAAGTTACCATCCAAAATTTGCTGAAATTTTATTGAATAATTTTTTCCTTCTTTGTGAGATGTTCCCTGTGCCACTGTCTGCAATACAACCCCAAAGCATGATTGGTCCACCCCCATGCTTAACAGTTGGACAGAGGTTCTTTTCATTAAATTCTGTGCCCCTTCTTCTCCAAACGTACCTTTGCTCATTCCAGCCAAAAAGTTCAATTTTAACCTCATCGGTCCACAGAACTTGTTTCCAAAATGCATCAGGCTTGTCAGTATGTTCATTTGCAAAGTTCAAACGCTGATTTTTGTGGTGAGAACGTAGAAGAGGTTTTCTTCTGATGACTCTTCCATGAAGACCATATTTGTACAAGTACAGTAAAACCTTGGTTTGAGAGTAACTTGGTTTAAGAGCGCTTTGCAAGACAAGCAAAATTTTCAAATAAATTTTGACTTGATATACAAGCGATGTCTTGATATACAAGTAGCCTCAAGTCACAGCTGAGTATTTAAAAAAGAGAGGAGCCTCTATGTGTAGCAATATGGTTAAATTTAATGAAGGTACAACATTTAGCAACTCACATGGTTGATGATTGGAACAGGCACATCTAAGGATGCAGGCATCAGGGGTAAAGCTGTCCACATAGGATCATCCTCTGCACAGCCATCTTCATCATCCTTCCATGCTGCCCCTCGCTTTCAGTCCGCTTTACTGCAGTGTGGTCTTCCCGGTCAGGATTACAGACTAGCAGCCGGCGGTGCAGAAGATGGTCTATGTGGACAGCTTTACCCCGGATGCCGGCATACTTAGATGTGCCTGTTTTATTCATCAACCATGTGAGTTGCTAAATGTTGTACCTTCATTAAATGGAACCATATTGCTACACTTAGAGGCGCCTCTCTTCTCTTTGATACTCTGTAGCTCCTGCTGGATTTTGCTTCCAATCCCCTTGTGGAAGCGGATATTTGTGGATGGACATTTTATGGTTACACAACCTATCGCAATGCTATAATCTTTTTATATGGACTATAAATTGAAGTATTTATGAATAAATGGTTGTGGAACGAATCATCGGAGTTTCCATTATTTCTTATGGGGAAATTCGCTTTGATATAAGAGCGCTTTGGATTACAAGCATGCTTCCGGAACGAATTATGCTCGCAATCCAAGGTTTTACTGTATATCTTTATAGTGGAATAGTGTACCACAACTCCAGTGTCTGCCAGATCTTTCTGGAGGGATCGTGCAGTCAAACGTGGGTTTTGAATTGTTTTTCTCACAATCCTGAGAGCTGTTCTGTCTGATATTTTTCTTGGTCTTCCAGATCTTGCTTTAACTTCCACTGTTCCTGATGACTGCCATTTCTTAATTACATTCCGAACAGAGGATATTGACATCTGAAAACGCTTTGCTATCTTCTTATAGCCTTCTCTAGCTTTGTGAGCGTCAACTATTTTCAGTTTCAGTTTTCTAGACAACTGCTTAGAAGATCCCATGGTGCTGATTGTTGGGGCAAGGTCAGATGAGTCTGGGCATTTAAAACCTTTGAGATTGACATCACCTGGTCTTCCCAGACAATGACTGAGAACAATCCTTGACACTGGCAGATCTCAAAGGGGGCAGTGCATGCTATAAATTCAAATTTTTGCAGACACCATATTTTTGTTTACTGTAATTTTGAAAGTGTTCCAGGGTTGGAACAGGAAGTGAACTCCCTGGACAAGATACAGCAGTAATAGATGAAGGGATGGGATGGAGACTAAGCTCCAAGGGCAAGGTACAGCAGTGATGAAAGGAGGAATGGGAAACGAGCTCCTGGGAAAAGGTACATGAAGAATAGGACAAGAAGTGAGCTCCTGGGACAAGGTACAGCAGTAAAACACTAAGGGATGGAATGGGGAGTGAGCTGCATAGACATAGTACAGCAGTAAAAGAAGAATGGATGGAATGGGGAGTGAGCTCCATAGACATAGTACAGCAGTAAAAGACGAAGGGATGGAATGGGGAGTGAGCTCCATAGACATAGTACAGCAGTAAAAGACGAAGAGATGGAATGGGGAGTGAGCTCCATAGACATAGTACAGCAGTAAAAGACGAAGGGATGGAATGGGGAGTGAGCTCCATAGACATAGTACAGCAGTAAAAGACGAAGGGATGGAATGGGGAGTGAGCTCCATAGACATAGTACAGCAGAAAAAGAAGAAGGGATGGAATGGGGGGGTGAGCTCCATAGACCAGGTACTGCAGTAATAGAAGACATATGGGATGAAACATTAAACTTATAGGACACAGCATAGTAAAGATGTAAAGAGTTGGGATGGGGAGTGATCTCCTTGGAAAAGGTACAGCAGTAATAGATGGAGGGATGGGATAGAGAGTAAGCTCCAAGGGCAAGGCACAGCAGTGATGGAAGAAGGGATGGGACAGGAAGTAAACTCCCAGGACAAGGTAAAGGAGGGATTTAACAAGGAGTAAGCTCTTGGGACAAGATGCAGCAGTGATGGAAGGAGGGATATATAATGAGCTCCTGGGACAAGGTACAGCGGCATAAGAAGGGGAAATGGGATTTAAAGTTGGATCCTGGGACTAGGTACACCAATGATGGAAAAAAGGATGGGATGGAGAGTAAGTCCCTAGAACAAGGTAGAGCAGTGATGAAAGGAGGGATGGAAAGGAAAAGAGGAATGGTATGGAGAGTTAGCTCCTAAGAGCAGGTACAGCAGTAATGGGAGGAGGGATTGATAATAAGCTCCTGGTATAAAGTACAGATGGTGATGGAAGGAGAGATGGAATGGAAAGGTAGCTCCTTCTACAAGGTTCAGACAATGTTGGAAGGTGGGATGGGATGGGATGGGATGGGATGGAGTGTTAGCTCCTGAAAAGGTACTGCAGTAATAAAAGAAAGGGTGGGATAGATAGTCAGCTATTGAGACAAGGTACAATAGTGATGGAAGGAGAGATGGAAAGGAGAGTCAGCTTCTGGGACAAGGTACAGACAGGGATGGAATAAGGGATGGGATGGGAAGTAAACTACAGAGACAAGGAAATGATGATAATGGAAGGAAGGAAGGGATGGAGAGTTAGCTCCTAGCACCAGATACAGCAGTGATAAAAGGAGGGATGGAATAAAGCTTTATCTCTTTGGGACAAGGTACAGATGCTGATGAGGAGAGAGGATGGGATGATGAATTAGCTCCAGAGACAAGGTAAGGATGGAAAGAAGAATGGGATGCAGAGTAAGCTCCCGGGACAAGGTACAGAAATAATTGAAGGAAGGATGGAATGGATAGTTAGCTCCTGGAACAAGTTTCAAATCGTGAGACAAGGTATAAATGATGATGGAAGGAAGAATGGGGATAAAGCTTCTGGAACAAGGTATAGTAGTAAAGAAAGGAGGGAAAGGATGGGGAGTTAGCTCCTGGGACAAGGTACTGCAGTAATGGAAGGAGGGATGGGGAAAAGAGAAAGCTCCTAGGACAATGTACAGCAGCAATGTAAAGAGGGATGGGATGGAGTGTTAGCTCCTGTGACAAGGTATAGCAGTAATAGAAGGAAGGATGGGATGGATAGTTATCCCTTGAGACACGGTACAGTAGTGAAGAATAGCTAGTGAGTGCCTGGGACAATGTGGTGGTGGAAGGAGGGATGGGATGGAACGTTAGCTCCCAGGATAAGGTACAGAAGTAATAGAAGGAGGTATGGGATGGAGAGTTAGCCCTTTGAGACAAGGTACCGATAGTGACGGGAGGAGTGATGGGATTTAGAGTTAGCTAATGGGACAATGTATCTCAGTGATGAAGAAGGGATGGAATGGAGCGTTAGCTCCTGGGACAAGGTTGATGAGTGATGAAGAAAGGCTGGGATGCAGAGTTAGCTCCTGGGACAAGATATATCAGTTATAAAGAAGGGATGGGATGGAGAGTTAGTTCCTGGGACAAGGTATATCAGTGATGAAGGAGGGATGGGATGGATAGTAAGCTCCTGGGACAAGGTATATGAGTAATAAGGGAGGGATGGGATGGAGTGTAAGCTCCCAGGACAAGGTTTATGAGTGATGGAAGTTAGCTCCTGGGACAAGGTATCCGAGTGATGAAGGAGGGATAAGATAATGCGTTAGCATCTGGGACAAGGTATCGGAGTAATACAGAAAGGATGAGATAGGGAGTAAGCTCCTGCGACAAGGTATATTAGTATTGAAGAAGGGATGGGATGGAGAGTTAGCTTCTGGGACAAGGTATCAGAGTGATGGAAGAAGGGATGGGATGGAGAGTTAGCTCTTGGGACAAGGTATATCAGTGATGGAAGGAGGGATGGAGAGCTAGCTCTTGGGAGAAGGTTTATGAGTGATGGAAGAATAGATGGAATGGAGAGTGGGCTCCAGGGACAAGGTATCTGAGTGATGGAAGAAGGAATGTGATGGAGTGTTAGCTCCTGGGACAAGGTATATGAGTGATGCAAGGAGGGAAGGGATGGAGAGTTCGCTCCTGGAACAAGGTATCTGACAATGGAAGCAGAGATGGAATGGAGAGTTAGCTCATGGGACTAGGTATCTGAGTGATGGAAGAAGGGATGGGATGGAGAGTTAGCTCCTGGGACAAGGTGTATCACTGATGGAAGGAGGGATGGGATGGAGTGTTAGCTCCTGGGACAAGGTACATGATTGGTGAAGGAAGGATAGGATGGAGAGTTAGCTCCTGGTACAGGGTATATGAGGGATGAAGGAGGGATGGAGAGTTAGCTCCTGGGACAAGGTATATCAGTGATGAAGGAGGGATGGGATGGATAGTGAGCTCCTGGGACAAGGTATATGAGTAATGAAGGAGGGATAAAATGGAGAGTAAGCTTCCAGGACAAAGTATATCAGTGATGAAAGAAGGGATGGGATGGAGTGTTAGCTCCTGGGACAATGTATATCAGTGATGGAAGAAGGAATGGAATGGAGAGTGAGCCCCTGGGACAGGGTATATGAGTGATGAAGGAGGGATGGGATGGAGAGTTAGCTCCTGGAACAAGGTAAATCAGTGATAAAAGAAGGGATGCGATAGAGTGTTAGCTCCTGGGAAAAGGTATCTGAGTGTTGGAAGAAGAGTTGGGATGGAGTGTTAGCTCCTGGGACAAGTTATCTGAGTAATGGAAGAAGGGATGGGATGGAGTGATAGCTCCTGGGACAAGGTATATGAGTAATGAAAGGAGGGATGGGATGGAGTGTTAGCTCCTGGGACAAGGTATATGAGTGATGATGAAGGGATGTGATTGAGTGTTAGCTCCTGGGACAAGGTATATGAGTGATGAAGGAGGGATGGGATGGAGTGCTAGCTCCTGGGACAAGGTATGTGAGTGATGAAGAAGGGATGGAGTGTTAGCTCCTGGGACAAGGTATGTGAGTGATGAAGGAGGCATGGGATGGAGTGTTAGCTCCTGGGACAAGGGATATGAGTGATGAAGGAGGGATGGGATGGATAGTTAGCTCCTGGGACAAGGCATATGAGTGATGAAGAAGGGATGGGATGGAGAGTTAGCTCCTGGGACAAGGTATCTGAGTGATGGAAGAAGAGATAGGATGGAGTGTTAGTTCCTGGGACAAGGTATATGAGTGATGAAGAGGGGATAGGATGGTGTTAGCTCCTGGGACAAGGTATGTGAGTGATGGAAGAAGGGATGGAGTGTTAGCTCCTGGGACAAGGTATGTGAGTGATGAAAGAGGGATGGGATGGATAGTGAGCTCCTGAGACAAGGTATATGAGTGATGAAGGAGGGATGGGATGGAGTGTTAGCTCCTGGGACAAGGTATGTGAGTGATGATGGAGGGATGGGATGGAGTGTTAGCTCCTGGGACAAGGTATGTGAGTGATGATGACGTTCTATGTGGCAGTGGTGGGGAGTAGGGAGTAGTGTGATGGAGGATGTGTCGGTTCTCGGTTCCGGGGATGGGGGAGGGATGGGATGTAGTTCCCGGTACAGTGATGGAGGAGGGGTGATGAGATCTCCCCGGTACGGTATACGGTGGGGGGATGGGGGAGGCATGTAGTTCAGTGATGGAGGAGGGGTAATGAGATCTCCCCGGTACGGTATACGGTGGGGGGATGGGGGAGGGATGAAGTTCAGTGATGGAGGAGGGGTAATGAGATCTCCCCGGTACGGTATACGGTGGGGGGATGGGGGAGGGATGAAGTTCAGTGATGGAGGAGGGGTAATGAGATCTCCCCGGTACGGTATACGGTGGGGGGAGGATCCAGGGAGGTGGTAGTGGAGTCCCGGATGGGAGGGGAATGTGTCGGGTAGGCGGCCCGGGGAGGAGTCGGGGGTCACACAGTGGTGGGTTTGTTTCCTCCGGTCACAGTCGGCTCCGTGCTGTGTCCGCCCGCCCGGTATCTCAGGGTCCCCCCTCCCGGTATCTCAGGGTCCCCCCTCCCTCCCAGCATGGCCCTGATGAGAGCCCGCGCTCTGTATGACTTCCGGGCGGAGAACCCGGGCGAGGTGTCGCTGCGGGAGTCGGAGGTGCTGAGTCTATGCAGCGATCAGGACATCGAGGGGTGGCTGGAAGGAGTGAACAGCCGGGGGGAGCGGGGACTGTTCCCGGCCTCATACGTGGAGATCCTCCGGGGAGAAGTGCTCAGTCCTCCTCCACCACCTCCTCCCACCGATAACCGATATGCCAACCTTCCCCCTGGGGGGTACGAGCCTGCCCAGCCTCCCCCCACTTACCGGGGACAGGAGTCCTTCCAGGGGTTCCCCCGTCCCGCCACCTTGCCCTACCAGCACAGCCAGCCCAGCGATGACGATTGGGACGACGAATGGGACGACAGCAGTTCCACCGCCGCCGATGATGCTGGTGGCCCCCCGACCCCCGGTTTCTACGGAGGCGGTTTCCACGACTACGAGAGCAGCCGGTACCGCATGTCCACTCGTTCCGAGATGCCCCCGGGCTCCTACAACACCACCAGCTCCACCGCCTCCTCTGCAGCCAAGGGAACCGCCACCGTCAGCCGCAATCTCAACCGTTTCTCCGCCTTCGTCAAGAGCGGCGGCGAAGCGTTCGTTTTGGGCGAGGCGGCGGGCTTCGTGAGAGATGGTGACAAGCTTTGCGTGGTCCACGGTTCCAATGGGCCAGAATGGCAGGAGAACCCCTACCCATTCCATTGTTCCATCGATGAGCCCACCAAGCAGACCAAGTTCAAGGGGATGAAGAGCTACATCTCCTACCGCCTACTACCCAGCCACACCAACCAGCAAGTCCACCGGCGCTACAAGCACTTTGATTGGCTCTACGCCCGGCTGCTGGAGAAGTTCCCTGTCATCTCCGTGCCACGCATCCCCGAGAAACAAGCCACCGGCCGCTTCGAGGAGGACTTCATCTCCAAGCGCAGGAAAGGCCTGGTGTGGTGGATGGACCACATGTGTAGCCATCCGGTGCTAGCTCGCTGCGATGCCTTCCAGCATTTCCTCACCTGCACAGATGAGAAGGCCTGGAAACAGGGCAAGAGAAAGTGTGAGAAGGATGAGATGGTGGGGGCCAACTTCTTCCTCACCCTCACCACCATGCCCGGATCCCCCGTGTTGGAGCCCCAAGAGGTCGATGGAAAACTGGACGCCTTCAAGGCGTTCGCCAAGAGGATGGATGAAAGCGTACTTATGCTTAACCAGACCGCTGGCGATTTCGCCCGTAAGCAAGCGTCCGGCTTCAAGAAGGAGTACCAGAAAGTTGGACTGGCTTTTAAAGGTTTGGGCCAAGCCTTTGAGATTGACCAACAGCCCTTTTCAGCCGGTCTGAACAAGGCGATGTCCTTCACGGCGGATGCCTACGATGCAATTGGGGAGATGTTTGCTGAGCAACCCCGTCAGGACCTGGATCCAATTATGGACTTGCTGGCGGTCTACCAGGGTCACCTGGCCAACTTCCCGGATATCATCCACGTTCAGAGAGGTAACCGTGCTTGCTTGTTTTGTCTTTGTTTTGCTTTCTGCAAATATTTTTACCTAAGCAGATATTTGTACATCAATTCGGGGAATAAAATAATAGCTGTAGTCTGGCCAACCTTGGGCATTAAGCCTCCTATCACAGGAAAGTATCCCATACTTCAGATTTATATTCATCATGATATATCTTTCTTCACCCCTTTCCTGGCCGGAATCATTCATAGGAGAAATCATTTTACAGTTGGAAAAAAAAGCAGTAGAGATAGTATTGGATTTTACAACAAAACCTTTCCTTTCTTGAAAAGAGAGAAAAAGTGTCAGCCTTATGTATCATAAAGTACCTTCAGTGCCCTAAAAGCCTCTGATCCATGGGTTCTCAACCAGGGATCTTCCAGAGATTGCTAGGGGTCCCTGGAGCAATTTCTGTTTCTCAAACAAGTTTCCTTAGATAAAAAGATCAATCTGTAAGGGTGTAATTCTTCCCAATGACCACAGTGTAAAGAGTATTCCACTGACTGTCACACTAATGTATTATGAGTTGTAGATATATATATATCATTTTTAGCAGGGGTTCTCTGAGACTGGAAGGTTGCTTCAAGTGTTCGTACGTCTGTGTTGAGACATGCTGCTCTAATCCAACCTTTTTCAGCCAGGGTTCTGTAGAACCCTAGAGTACCTCCCAGAAGTTGCCAGGGGTTCCTTCAGTAATAAACAATTTGTGCCTTTCCAAAATATATAGCTAGTAACACCACTGAGCTTTTTAGGGAGTTGCAATGACCATAAATCTAAGGATAAGTCTTCCCTCTGATCATTATGTATCGTGAATTGTAGACTATTTGGAAGGGTTCATTTAGACTAATACAGGGGTCTCTAAACTGTAGCCCGCAGGCCTTTGCTTGCCTTTATCCGGGCCTTGGGGCATTATGTTAACTCCCATTGACACCCCAAAGATGGGGGAACTGTTTCCTCCCATTGACACCCCAAAGATGGGGAACTGTTTCCTCCCATTGACCCCCCCCCAATGATGGGGGACGGTTTCTTCCCATTGACCCCCCCCCTCCCCCCAATGATGGGGGACGGTTTCTTCCCATTGACCCCCCCAATGATGGGGGACGGTTTCTTCCCATTGACCCCCCCCCCCATGACGGGGGACGGTTTCCTCCCATTGACCCCCCCCCCATGACGGGGGACGGTCTCCTCCCATTGACCCCCCCCAATGACGGGGGACTGTTTTCTCCCCTTGAACCCAGTGGCACCAATGTTTAAGAAATTGTTTACTCTCACTGATGTCGGGGCATTTTATGCCCTCACTGGCCACAGTCTGGCCCCCCTAAAGTCTTCTCTAATCCTATGGTGTTCACAAATGGGGACTTTGATAGTATGGCAGAGATGTACAACTGCACAAACATATAGAACCCCCCACATTTTTTGTCTTGCCAGGGTCAGGTTGGTAAAAGATAATGGCTGGTCACTCTGGGTTAAAGTAAACAGACAAATATCTTCCAGCTCACAAATCTTAAAATGTGCACGCTTTTAGTTTCCTTTGTTTCCTTTATTTTCACCTGGTGATCTAGTCAGTAAGTATTTTTATTTTGTTTTTCAACTTTCTTCAGTAGAACAAACTGTCCAACAAAAGTGGCAGTTGGAGGGTTGAGACAAACCACTTAAGACTGACAGGGGTGCCTACAATAATCGGCTTTTGTTTATTTATATGAAACCTTTATCCCAAAAGGGTAAAACCACCGGCTCTAACTGCCTATAAAGTGTTAAGCTGGCCATAGACTGATCACATTTTGATCCATCTATGGGCAGGCTGGTTGTCCTGAAGTCAGTCTATCAATTGATCGACTTCTGTACAACCAGCCTGTCAGGTTTTTGTTTTGTTTTTCCGTACATTCACTGCCGCTGACCATAGCTGGCAGCCGTGATCATTGTATTCTGACGGCCGGGAAACCTCCTGCTGTCAGAACACAATAGCTCTGTGGGAGGAATCCCCCCCCCCCCCCATCAGCATTGACTGTGTTGATGGGGGAATCAAGATATTTTCTTTTCCTCAGCTCATGATTAAAGGAGAGAGAATTGCATAATGTTTGGTCTGCTTTAGTTGGAGTTCAGCTTTAATTTGTTAGTTTAGTCCATCTAACACTCCTCTCCCCCTAGGATGACAGTGCTGTTGTTCAAGGATGGCTACATCTCCACTGCATAGAGTGGAGACAGCCTAAAGCTTGGTTTATGCTTGCTGTTGGAGGTGGTAAAAATAGGAAATTGAGCCGTGCTTTTATCGCCACTCTTAAAGTGGTTCTAAAACCTCAAGGTTATTTAATTTAAAGCGGAGTTCCACCTAAAAGTGGAACTTCCACTTTAAATAGTCCTAACCCCCTGACATGCCACATTTGGCATGTCATTTTTTTGGGGGAGGACAGGTACCTAGTTTTGACAGGTACCCGCTCCCACTTCCGCTCGGAGCGCCACGGCGCCCTGAGCGGAAGTTCTCCTCTCTCCCTCCCTCCCTCCCTGCAATCTTCTGGGACATGTCAGAGGTCCCAGAAGATTGCCAGCCAATCACGACGCATAGCGCAACTCGCGCATGCGCAGTGCGTACCCGGCTGTGAAGCCGCAAACTGTCACAGCCGGGTGCCCACATCAGTGATGCCGGTGCCGCAGAGCAGAGAGGGAGAAGACGGCGCATCGCTGGACCATGGGACAGGTGAGTGTGTGTTTAGGCTGGAACTCCGCTTTAATGCATTAAGGTAAAAAAAACTTCTGCAGGAGCCCCCCCCCCCCCCCCCATCCTTGCAAATGGAGGAAGGAGTGGCGACACTTCCAGGGAATGAAAGGAAAAGGGAAGGCTGCAAAGCCCCCTTTTCCTCATGGGAGAGTTGCGGGAAGGATTTTAGTGATAGACTAGTCATTATTTCCCTCTTTTTTTCCTCAGGGAAAAAGGGGGAGGGAAGAATGGTTGTATCCTGAGGAAAACACCTGTAGTGGGTGGTCTTTTAGCTCTGCAGGGGTCAGAGCACCTATAGGAAGAGAGCAGCTAAGGAAGTTTCTAGAGCTTCTGGAAACCCTATATAAGGAAGGGATCGCCTCAGAGGGGCTCATTTGCCTCAGAAGACTCGACCAGTGCAATTCCCCACCCCCCCTTCCCTTGTCGCCGCTGTTTTTATGTGGTAGGTCACCTTTGCGTTTAGAAAAGGGGGACGGTTTTTACTTGTATGTGGAAGTGATGATTTTATCTGAGTTATTTATTATGCAGCCTGAGCCGTGGTGGCTGTGTTGTCACAAGTGTTGTATGTTTTATCATCTTTTTATTAAAGTTTTAAAACCAATAATAAACCGCCGCGGCCAATTATTTTCCACAAGTACAGTTGTCTGCCTTTTTAATCTTAGATAAGTAATTAGGATAAGAAATCCTGCCTACTGTCCCAATAAAACAGCTCCTTTAAGTTATGGTAGACATGCCATACTACTCAACCCACAGAGGGTCAGCAAACGCGTTTCACACTCCTGTACCTAATCATTGCTTAAGCACAGGAGTGTGAAACGCGTTTGCTGACCCTCTGTGGGTTGAGTGTATGGCATGTCTACCATCTTAATGATTTTTCAAGGAGCTGTTTTTATTCCTTGGAAGTGCCGCCATTCCTTCTTCCTCTATTTGCATGGTCGTGGCTGCAGGCACCCTGGAGTTTATGGCAGCCTAGGATCTCACAGGTCAGCTTATTGTTACCTGAGCCCAATGTGACCCAGCCATATGCACGAAAGCTGCGGCTCCCGCCGCTGTCTAGCTGCTCATTGGGCAGATTGATAGCAGCAGCAGCCATTGGCTCTCGCTGCCGTCAATAAAATGCTGTGATGAGGGAGGGGGGGGGGGCCAAGGCCTAGTCACCCAGTCTGTGTCAATGCATGCAGACTGGGCAGCTCAGGAGTGAGCACGCAAGGGTGCCCCCAGGGAAAGTGGCGTTCCCTGGGGGCACTTGCTGCAGGGGAGAGTCTTGGAGCACCGGTGGGGGACCCCAGAAAAGGATCAGGGCTGCTCTGTGCAAAACCTTTAGGTAAGTATAAACTTACCTTTATGTAAGTATAACATGTTTGTTATTTTAGTAAGAAATGGGGTTGTACAAATGGATGGGGTTGTATAAATGCCACAGCTATGATGCTTTGCAGCATAGCTAAAATCAGTACTGCCACAAAAGGCAACCCATTCATATGATTGGGCCACAATACAACCTTGGGTCAAAGGCTAGACTGTGTGGTATTCCTGTTAAACTGTCAAAAGGCAGTGATGCCCTGAATGCAAGCCAGCTGGGCTCGTGCTGCTCCGTAAAAAAGCAATCTATTGTGGATCACTCTTTAAAGAGTGACACAGATGTAAATAAGCCCAAAGATAGGAGGTGTGTTACTGGCTGGATCACCGGGAGAAAATCGATGTGGTGGCTGCATTAGTTTTCTCTAAGTATTGGTAAACTGCAATATATTGTGTTCAAGCAATTGCTACTGTTGCTTACTATCTGAACTAGATAAGTTTGTCCATTGCCACCTTCTTTGGCAATGAATGAATACGTTTAGTGGATTTAAAGTAAAATGTCTGTTTCTTAGCTGGTCGTAAAAACTCTCTTCAGGATATTTACTGATACCCTCTTGTCACTTGCATGATCCTAAGGACCCTTTCACACGGGCTTTCCGATCAGATCTGCCTGTCAGTTTTTCAGGAGGACCTGATTGAATGCTCTATGTACCTCCTATGTAGCAGCGGATGTCAGCGATGACATGTCTGCTGACACCTGCTGCTTTCGGATCCTGTCCATGAAATCCAGACGGATGGAAACCCTATTTTCCCTCCGTCTGGAGGATCAGATAGGATCGGATGAAAACACAGGTGGTCAATTTTTCATTCAATCTCCCATAGAGGAGAGCGGGGATCTGAGAGGTCTGTCTCTGTAAAGTAAGTGGAGATGGAGCTGTTATCCGCCTGCTCAGTGGGGATCAACGGATCGATCCCCGCTGAGCAAAACGGAGTCCGCCGGGTGGAAAGCCTGTGTGAAAGGACCCTTAATTACAATCAGAAAAGAGTTGGACCTACAAGCCTGATCCAACCTCTAAACTTTTGAGAGGATGTAATCCATAAACATGCATGCCTGGATCACTTGATGTCAGTGCAGGCAGGATGAGGGGGTCACACACCTGGATACACAATGCTTATGGCTAATTGGAGTGTAGATTGGGCAACAATCGTTCCACATTTGTCAATGGAGGGGGGATTGTGTCGTAACTGAGTGATTCCAGGGTTATGAAATGATTGGCATAAACCCAAAGTGTTTATTTCATAAGATAATTTATTGTACATTGGCTACACTACTTTTTCTTTAGTTTAAATTCACCTGAACAAATGGAACGGTCAGCTGGGGATGTGCTGGACTTGATAGTTGTCACTTATTTTGCCTAATAATTTGCAAATCTATACGATTCCTAAGTCTCCTTATTTCTCTGGTCTGATCGATAATGTCTTTGTACATTTCATCTCAGTCAGATTCTTAAAGTGATAATAAACCCTCAGTTTTCTTAAAGCGGTAGTAAATCACTGGAAACTGCATCAAAACAGGGCACTTTAACCCCCCTTCCGGCCTAGGTCAGCTTTCAGCACTGTCACACTTTGACAATCGCGCGGTCATTCTGTGCCCAAATTACATTTTTATAATTTTTTTTGAGACAGAACTTTCTTTTGGTGGCATTTAATCACCACTGATTTTTTTATAGTTTGCTAAAAAAAAAATGAAAAAAGACAGAAAATTTTGAAAAAAAAAAAAAAGTTTTTCTTAGAAAATGTTGTAAATAAGTAATTTTTCTCCTTCACTGATGTGCGCTGATGAGACGGCACTGATGAGGAGGCACTAATAGGCAGCATTGATGGACGGCACTAATGAACACTGAAAGGCAGCAGACTGGCAGCACTGCTGGGCACTGTTGGGGCTGCACTGATGATCAGTGCCCTAATTATCTGTACAGATTTCCCCTGTGAAGGAAATGCTGCTAATGGGCTCTCCTCTCCTCACACGCTGTCAGTGTGAGGAGAAGAAAGCCGATAACCAGCTTTAAACTTCTCCACAACTTTATCCCTGACCCGTCTGGTGTTACCTTGGCCTTCATAATGCTGTTTGTTCACAAAGTTTCTCTAACAAACCTCTGAGGGCTTCACAGAAGAGCTGGATTTGTACAGAGATTAATTTACACACAGATGGACTCTATTTACTAATTAGGTCACTTTTGAAGGCAATTGCTTCCACTAGATTTCCGTTAGAGGTATCAGCAGGGCTTTTTTTCTCAGAAAATAGGTACAGGAACGCAGCTACGACCCTCCAAACTTTATAAACTCCGAATAGCATTAAATAGTGTCTGTGGTCAAATTTCACTAACAGTGGGAGGGTTTTAAGGGGGAATTAAATACCAGGAGTGCAGAGTTCGGGAATGGGGGGCTTACACACAGAGTGCAGAGTTCAGGGGTGCGCTACACACAGAGTGCAGAGTTCAGGGGTGCGCTACACACAGAGTGCAGAGTTCAGCCTTTTTCTACAGCTGCTTACCTTTGCATCCCCCATCCGCATCTCACTTTAGGTGCCGGGTCACACTTGTGCGATGCGGGAAGGCTGCGAATTCGCAGCCTGTTCCCGCATCGCAAACGCACATCTGGCAGCCATATGCGATACGCAGGGGGTGTCAATGAAATGTTAACGACACCCCCAGTTTGATCGCATATCGCAGTGCGATCTGACAGTTCGCACAGGATCGGATCGCACAAGTGTGAACCACTGTGCGATCCGATCCTGATGCGGCTGAAAAAAAGGGTCATGTGCGACTTTTGTGCGGGTGCAGTGCGATTTAGCCATACAAAGTGTATGGCTGAATTCGCACCGCACATCCGATCGCATGTAATGAAGGAGCAGTGCGCTCCGATATTACATGCGATCACCGCACACGCTATAGTGTGAACCGGCACTTAAACCTCTTCAGCTCTGACCTCTGCCTGCAACCCCTCCCTCCACTGCCCCGTCCTTCACCCCACCTCCTTAAAAGCCCCACTATCTTCACATGTCTTACTTTTGTTGCTGTATTAAGCTGAAGCACCCAGTTGGCTCTAGTACCTCCACACTGTAGTTAGCTGTGGCTCTCTCACTTGTCGGGAGATCATCCAGTTGGGATGTCGGCATCTGCACTGCACCCCGGGCACCTGCATCTCCCCTGTCCCCATCATGCACCTAGTGGGTGCCACTCAAGAGATCAGATCTGTGGGAGCCGTTTGAAGAAAAACAGTCATTGATAAACACAGAAGCCGGACTTCTGTGTTTACAAGTAAATAATGGTAAGCAGGGAGCAGAGGGCCTGAATATTAAAAAAGAATAGCGCGCAAATGCAAAAGAAATAACTACCAAATCTGAAGACAATCCATAAATAAAAATGGGGGTTTGGTCCCACCATATGGCCATATCGTGCTCAAGCCCACTACTGCGTCAAAGTACCCCATTATCAGTGGGTCCTACACTATCCATGAAAAAGAGATGAATCCAGCCTAACCCTTGGAGATAATACTCCTTGCTGGGAAGGATGTGCAAATGCACTACAGGGGACTCCTACTATATCCACTAGATGGTGGACACCCTCCCCACCCCCCCCACACACACCTGTACTCAATCAGTGTCCACCATCTAGTGGATATAGTAGGAGTCCCCTGTAGTGCATTTGCACATCCTTCCCAGCAAGGAGTATTATCTCCAAGGGTTAGGCTGGATTCATCTCTTTTTCATGGATAGTGTAGGACCCACTGATAATGGGGTACTTTGACGCAGTAGTGGGCTTGAGCACGATATGGCCATATGGTGGGACCAAACCCCCATTTTTATTTATGGATTGTCTTCAGATTTGGTAGTTATTTCTTTTGCATTTGCGCGCTATTCTTTTTTAATATACATGTCTTTTGGTTCATAGCTGCAGCAGCTTTAGAAATACATGGGTATGCTCCCCCAAATTTTTTGCCAGCAGAGGGCCTGAGCCAGAGGTGGTGGATCTGAGTTCCACCAAGTTCCAGCTAAAAAAAAAGCCCTGTGTATTAGAGTAAAAGGGTCTGAATACAAAGGCATGCAACACTTTTCAGATCTCTATTTGAAAAAACTTTTGAAAACCATGTATCATTTTTCTTCCACTTACAATTATGTGCCACTTTGTGTTGGTCTATCATATAAAATCGCAATAAAATAAATTTACGTTTTTGGTTGTAACATGACAAAATGTGGAACATGTATGTCATGAATACTTTTTCAAAGCACTTTCAAAACACACACACATGTACATAGGTGAGATGCATGTCCTATGTCCTGGGTGCTAGAGACTAGCAGACTCCAATCCGCCAGTCAAAGAACTTTATATTACCAATTTATTTGGCAATTACTAATTTTATTCATATATTGTAGGTACTTGTATAGCACTAACGTATAAACAGAATATAAAAAAATATATATAATATAGCATTGTCAATTTACGCAGCACTTTACATAATTATATATACTTTAAACTCGCATCAGTCCCTGCCCTCAAGGCGCTTACAATGCAAGGTCCCTAATTCTGTGTGTGGCTGTCTCCATTTGACAGAAGTTGGAAGGAACATATTGGAAAATTTTCCTTGATCAGCGGCTGCAGCTAAATGTGTGGGTGCCATTGACAGAATATAGTATCCCGGGGGAAGGGGTGAACAAAAATAAAACTAAATGTGTATGGCCAGCCTACCACACCTATAATCACCTACCACTCCAAAACACCTTCACAATAAACATAAGAGGGCGCCCATGCTGTATTCCACGTGTACTAAGCTACCCCTTATTGCTGCCTCCTGAG
Organism: Pelophylax lessonae; assembly: GCF_965119305.1. Lineage (NCBI taxonomy): Eukaryota > Metazoa > Chordata > Amphibia > Anura > Ranidae > Pelophylax > Pelophylax lessonae. The sequence continues at coordinate 99,558,342 of NC_138768.1, forward strand.
ACGCAGGGAAGGAATGAGCCTGGCCACTAGTGATGACTCTGTGATATCTGTTGTGTAGAATGGGTGAGTGCCCCCTGACTTCTATATCCTCCGGAGCAGATGATCCCCAGTCTTGGGCACCATGGGCTTCACCAGTATGGAGGAGGAAACCGGATCTATATTGCATTGTTATCAAAACTGTTCAGTGGTCAAACAAGTTTGTATCTAGGTAAAGAAGAAGTGTCAATTCAAGTTTTATTAATGTGTGCTGTTCCTCAGGGGACAAAGTACATGTAGTACTTTGTATCTCCCTTGGTTCTCTTATGGTGGCCATACACACATCAATTAGTGATCAGTTTTATTTTCTGATTGATCGCTCATGATAGGAATAAGTGATCGATAGTCGACAACCCATTTGATTTTTTTGACACACAGTGAAGTGGATTTTGACCAAATGCTTTAACCACTTCCCGCAAACCGACATACCTGTACGTCGGCTTGAAGAAGCAGTTGTACCGGGATGATGGGTGCAGCTGCAGGAATCAACCCGGTACCGTTTTTTTTTTTTTTTTTTTGGAGCTGGCGGTCGGCTTTCAGGGGATAACGGATGCGGCTCAGCATCCGCTTGACCGTTATCCCTGTGAGCGGAAGGGGATGTTCTCCTACAACCCCCCCCCCCCGTCTTGCCGCCTCCTGCAGCGTTGCCTGGGTCTTCTGTCCCAAGCAACCAGCCGGCGGACGGAGTCCTGAACGAAGCCATCTGCGATCATGTAACCCGGAAGCGACGTCACTTCAGGTTTACTTGGCTGCCAATGGCGCCAATTTAAAAAAAGTGTCAGTATTCAAATATGCCGATTTCGGTGTTTTAAATACTTTGAAGTGCAGTGGAGGGGTCTGGGGTCAATGCAGTGCGGCATTTTTCAGTCGTTTTTTTAGCGCCGCAAAGATGCTGCTTGCAGGATTTTTCTCACCGCACCGCCCCAGTGGGAAAGCATTCATTGATTTTAATGGGGATAGGTTTTTGTGAGCTTTTCAGGAGCTTTTTTTTAGCGCCCCAAAGATGCTGCTTGCAGGATTTTTCTCACCGCACCACCCCAGTGGGAAGGCATTCATTGATTTTAATGGGGATAGGTTTTTGTGAGCTTTTCAGGAGCATTTTTTAGCGCCCCAAAGATGCTGCTTGCAGGATTTTTCTCACTGCACCACCCCAGTGGGAAGGCATTCATTGATTTTAATGGGAATAGGTTTTTGTGAGCTTTTCAGGTGCTTTTTTTAGTGCCAAAGCGCTTGAAAAGCTCCTCAGCGTGAAAGAGGTCTTAATTTGCAGGGATTTCTTCTCATTTCCTGTTTGGCTATGAGACAGGAAGTGAAAGGGAAATCTCTGCAATGGAACACAGATGACGAAAAAAAAGTGTGACAGTGCTTATAACCTTCACTTGTTCTATCCAAAATGAGAAAAGAAAAATGTGTCTATAGTTCTACTTGAAAACAAGTAAATATAATATACTTTCCTATATATTAATGCTATCAGTAGGAGGATTGGAAATAGTCCATGTTGATTGAGAGAATGAAGTTCCATTTAAAGATCTAATCGTAATTAATCAACCGCATCACTGTTTTCACTATGCAAGAGCGTCTCAGTACAACATGACTGATCGTTTCCTACCCTGGCCTATCGAATCCAATCTAAGCTGAGTCTAAATCTATCGGAAGGCAAGAAATGCTTATTCGATTGTTTGCTGATCTTTTTGGACCATTGATTGGATAATAAAAGCGAAGTGTGTTTGGCCACCATAAGACTGTCTGACTGGCTGTGAGGTCGGACAGGCACCCCTTCTCCCTCCATGCCATCCAACACAGCTGGAGTTGGCTGTTATTGCACATGGCACTTTTTTCCACCTCTGAGCACTTGCCTGAGACAAGTGTGGCACCGGGAATGTAGGGAAGGTTTGCCAAAATGTCCCAGTGCTTGGAAAAGTGCAATCTGTCAACAGCCATCTCTTTTCCAACTGCGTTGTTGGGTGACCATGGGGGGGGGGGGGTGCTTTCCCAGATATAAAGGTAGATATATTGTTTTATTCATATATATATATATATATATATATATATATATATATATATATATATATATATATATATATATATATATATATATATATATATATATATATATATAACATTTTAAATGTAGGATATGCTTTATACCATGGATTTTTGTTGTTGATGGGAATAATTGTTAGATTTTTGGACTGGACTTGTATGGTTTAGATTTGAAACCATAAACACTTGAGCTGTCACTGAGGTGGAGATATACTGTATATTCTCCACTTTGTTTTAGCACAGGTGAAGTATATATTTTCCACTTCCATTACAAATCTTAAAAATTAAAGAGGTCCCTCCTCTTTGAGATTAGTGAGCAAAGCCAATGCAGATCATTTCCTTCTGGGCCAGCCATCCAATCCCAGCACAGGAACATCCCAATAACATGAGCTCTTCTTTGTGACAGTGGGGCGTTATTTACTAAAACTGGAGTGTGCAAAATCTGGTGCAGTTCTGCATAGAAACCAATTCGCTACTAGGGATGATCGAACGGTTCGGGTCGACCATCGGTTCGGCCCGAACATTGGGTGTTCGAGGTTCGGCCGAATTTAGAACTTTTTGCCCAAAAAGTTCAGAATTCGGCAACCAGAACCGACCAAAATGCAATGCTTCAGGAAATGGGCTTTAAAAGCCCGTGATTGGACCAGAACCATTAGCAAAAGCCAATTGAGGGGGCAGGAGAATGCTAGGAATGTGATTGGAGTGACTAGGGGGTCCCTAGACCAATCATTAGTGAATACGCCCCCCAGTATATAAGATCGCCCCCGCCATATTCCTAGCATTGTTATACTGGACATGGAAGAGAATGGAAGCAGTTCTGTTAATTTTACTTTAAAAGTGTCATTTAAGAGTTTAAGGACACAAGGGAATACAGAGAAATAATAGGAGTCGAATGATAAGAAGTGACGGGGGGAGGGGGGGGGGGAGGGATAAGGAAGGGAGGGGGGAAAAAAAAAGGGATAAAAGGTAATATGTGTAAAATGTATATGAAAAAATTCTCCAGCCCAGCGATTGGAGTGTTGTAAATAATTTTTTACCTGGAAAATTTAATAAAGAAATATAAAAAAAAAAAAAAAGTGTCATTTAGCTATTTTTAGTGTGAGGAAAGGGATATCTAGTGTAGTTAGAGTGCTCCTTTACACTTTAGTTAGCTTCAAAAATTTAGTTTCTGTAGGGAAAGTGTTAAGTGTAAAGGGACCGTAGTGTAGTGTAGGGGTAACTGACAGTGACTGCTATGGAAGGGTGACAAAACCCTTCCATAGCAGGGTGACCGCTATAGAGAAATGATAATTTCTCTGAGTTGCTTCGGGACAGGCATATGGCTTCTCACCAGCCAAGCATTTTTTATGCTGCAGGGGCTGCCACTGCCAGTGCTTTTTTGAGGACATGTTTGATGTCAGACATGACATCTGAACATGTTTATAGGGGGTATATATAGACATATATGTCTGAATATATACCCCTAGACATATATAGGTGTGATAGTAGCAGAAATATATGCTTGCGATAATGAAATCATTTACAGTAATATATTTCTGCTACTATCACACCTATATATGGCTAGGTGTCTATATACATATAATTATGTGTGTATATATACCACTATACACAAGTTCAGATGTTTTGCCTGCCTCAAAAGAACCCCAAAAAAATGCCAAAAAACGCTAGCGTCAAAAAAAAAATGCCCAGGTGTGTTTTTGCTGGCATTTTTTGGGGGGTTTTGGAGGCAGGCAAAACATCTGAACTTGTGTATAGTGGTGTATATACACACATCCATATATTTATATAAACATCTGAACTTGTGTATAGTGGTACTGTGCACAAGTTCTGATGTTTTGCCTGCCTCCAAAAACCCCCAAAAAATGCCAGCAAAAACACACCCGGGCATTTTTTTTTTTTTGACGCTAGCGGTTTTTTTTGGCATTTTTTGGGGTTCTTTTGAGGCAGGCAAAACATCTGAACTTGTGTATAGTGGTATATATACACACATAATTATATGTATATAGACACCTAGCCTAGGGCTGGGCGATAAAGCGATACCGATATGTATCGCGATAGTCGGGGGATCGATAGCAATACAACACTGTGAACGATAAACGCTCCGACGGGTTTAAGCTTTAAAAATGGCGCCGCCCGTCGCATACACGTCACTGCGCACGCGCCCCCGCCGCTCGGGAGAGGCCGGGAATAGCCGAAGTTACACGAGCGGCGGCGGCGCGTGCGCAATGACGTGGCGGCGCCATTTTTAAAATGAAGGCGCCTCTGGAACAGGTAAGTGAAACAGCTTCACTACCTGCCATTATGCAGGGCTGCGGGCACACTACAAGGGATGCAGTGCTGTGGGCATGGTCTACCTGTACCATGCCCACAGCACTGCATCTCCTGTAGTATGCCCACAACCCCGGATCCTCTTGTACCATGCCAGTACCCTGCATTATCCTGCACCATGCCAGTACCCTGCATTATCCTGCACCATGCCAGTACCCTGCATTATCCTGCACCATGCCAGTACCCTGCATTCTCCTGCACCATGCCAGTACCCTGCATTCTCCTGCACCATGCCAGTACCCTGCATTCTCCTGCACCATGCCAGTACCCTGCATTCTCCTGCACCATGCCAGTACCCTGCATTCTCCTGCACCATGCCAGTACCCTGCATTCTCCTGCACCATGCCAGTACCCTGCATTCTCCTGCACCATGCCAGTGCCCTGCATTATCCTGCACCATGCCAGTGCCCTGCATTCTCCTGCACCATGCCAGTGCCCTGCTTTCTCCTGCACCATGCCAGTGCCCTGCATTCTCCTGCACCATGCCAGTACCCTGCATTCTCCTGCACCATGCCAGTACCCTGCATTCTCCTGCACCATGCCAGTACCCTGCATTCTCCTGCACCATGCCAGTCACCCTGCATTCTCCTGCACCATGCCAGTCACCCTGCATTCTCCTGCACCATGCCAGTCACCCTGCATTCTCCTGCACCATGCCAGTCACCCTGCATTCTCCTGCACCATGCCAGTGCCCTGCATTATCCTGCACCATGCCAGTGCCCTGCATTATCCTGCACCATGCCAGTACCCTGCATTCTCCTGTACCATGCCCGCCGCCCTGCATTCTCACCCTAGGGTCCTTATTTTAAATGGGTAATAAAAAATATCAATAATTATCGATATCGACCGATATGAAACACTGATATCGTGATACAGTTTTCAGCCATATCGCCCAGCCCTAACCTAGCCATATATATGTGTGATAGTAGCAGAAATATATTACTGTAAATGATTTCATTAGCGCAAGCATATATTTCTGCTACTATCACAATAATCTCTTTTTTTTTTTTTTTCAATAATTGGCTTTTTTTTATCAAAAATTACAATTTTTAAGAACTTTTTTTTGTGTGATTAATAGTTAATGGGGAATGACCCAGAACCCTAGGCACTTTTTAGGGGCATTTATTGGGTTTTAGGGCTTCAAAATGGTGTTTTTTGATTCCAGAAGTTCGGGTCCCATTGATTTCAATGGGGTTCTGAAATCCGAACCGAACTTTCCTGAAATTCGGGTGTTCTGGTCGAACCGAACTTTTCAAAAGTTCAAACATCCCTATTCGCTACCAGTTTGTATTGCCAAAGTTTAATTGAACAAGCTGATTGGCTGCTATGCACAGCTGCACCAGGTTCTGGGTGCAGCCGTTTTAGTAAATCTCCCACAGTATGTTTTGTTGCATCAGTTACCCAGTTTCCTTTATTAGCTCGGGGAAGTTACTTCCCTTTTCAGGTCTTGGCCACAGAGCAGCATGAAGCTGGTTCCAGTTACATTATTACTAACATATAAAATTGATGTCATGGTGATTTTGATTTTAAACAAGAGCTCCTCTATGTGGTATTTGTATGTAAAGTGTGGCATACAACCCAACTCCTCCTGATGCAAATTGGATGGGAGTTTCCCTGCATCCAATCTTCATGACAGGAGAGTGTGACCATCTCTCCTCCAGTTCACACAGCTCCGGGGGGCCGTGGTCTACACTGGAAAAGGGTCCAGTGCATCTTTGGCACCGTTTCAGGTATTCAGGCAAAAATTTGTACCTGATTCGCACCTGGATGGGTGAACAGGGACGCACCTGACCCTCTGCTCTGACCCGCATCTGCATCACTATGAACCCATCCTTCGTTTAAAGTGTATCGTTGCTTTTTACCTTTTACCTACAGGTAAGCCTATAATGAGGCTTACCTGTAGGTAGAGTTAATATCTCCTAAACCTGCAAGGTTTAGGAGATATTCGCCCTGCATGCAGCCACTGAAACCAGCGACGCATGCGCTCTGAAGGTGCGGCGGACCTTCAGAGCTCTTTGCCGGCTCCTTGCTGGAAAGTTACTCCTGCGCACATGCGCAGGAGTGACGTCATCGCAGCTCCGGCCACTCACAGCGCCGGAGCCACCGAACCAGGAAGGGACGCCGAGGGAACATGACGGCTCCCTTAGCGGTGATCGGGTGACCGTGTCGGGGCTTCATTTTGAGGTAAGTATTTCATAATGCCTTTGTCCTGCAGGGTTTTTTTTTTTTTTTCAGTGAGGATACAACTGCCTTTAAACCCATGCAATACAATCCAAGTGCTTCAAAGCAGAAGCTGTACCACATTTTAGTATTTTTTCTTTAAAAAGAGGCCACATCCTGAATAGAAAAGCCTGTCCCCTGCCAGCAGGCTGCAGAGAAATATCTGCTCTCTGTATGTAAGCAGTAGTCTCTATGCAGAAGTCCAGAACACTTCTTGCTTAGTGCTCTAATCAGCAGGGGGAATGATCCTTATCTATTGGAGAACTCTAGCGGAGAACTCTAGCTCTAACTTGGGTGGAAGCCTGCTGGACCTCTGCAGAGGGACCACTGCTTCTATACAGAGAAAAAGTAAGACCACTTCTATGAGGACAGGGTGCTTTTCTTACTTGCCTGGGTTTTCAAAAGCAAACTTGTTTGAGATATCCTGTTTCAGGGTGGATTTGAGTTAAGTCAAGTCGATTTTAAATCACTAGTAAAAAGGCTTGAGGCTGTCAGGTTAGTAAAACAGCAATATCCAAACTGGTTTAATAATACAGTTTGTAGTGTACACAGATTTGCAAAACAATGTGATAAAGGAACATTCCTGAACTTTGTTTTAGCTCATACTTACTGTGAATTTGTGTGAATGCATCAATGCTGTGCATGTTATCTCAGCTTGCAGAGCTTGGATTCATTGAATGAGTTTACCAAATTTGTAAATATTGCAGAATATAGAGCCTCATGCTACATAACGAAGCTTTATTTCATGCTGAATAAGGCTCCGTTCACATGTCAGCGTATGGATCGCGGGCAGAACCGCCATGGTTCCGCCCGCGATCCGGAGATTATTGCAAATCGCGGGACGCCTGTGCGTTGCCCGTGATTTGCAATAGCCCCCCAAACGCTGAGCGATGTTGCCGCGATTTCCGCCTGCCGAATCGCGGTAACATCGCGCAAAAAAAAATTGCGGGACGCATTACGCTCCAAAGAAGCTCTTGTACTTTTTTGGGCGTAATGCGTCCCACGATTTTTTTTTGCGCAATGTTACCGCGATTCGGCAGGTGGAATTCGCGCAACATCGCTCAGCGTTTGGGGGGCTATTGCAAATCAACGGGCAACGCACAGGCGTCCCGCGATTTGCAATAATCTCCGGATCGCGGACAGAACCGCTGCGGTTCTGCCCGCGATCCATACGCTGACATGTGAACGGAGCCTAAACTAAATTATTAATGTACCTTAAGTCCCGGTTTACATTTGTGCGATGCGGGAATGCTGTGAATATGCAGCATGATCCCGCATCGCATTCACACCCCTGGCAGTTCACACTGCCATATGTGATACGCAGGGGGTGTCATCTAAAAGTTAACTATACCCCCAGTTGCGATCGCATATCGCAGTGCGATCTGCAAGTTCGCACAGAATCAGATCGCACTAGTGTGAACCACTATGCGATCTGATTCTGCTGCGGATAAAAAAAGGGTCAGGTGCGTGTTTAGTGCGGATGCGGTGCGAATTCAAACAAAAAGGAAAGAAGAAGTTGCATATATGGCTCGAACAAGGGTATAATGTGAATAAAAAATTTGTACTTTATTGAGGCAAAAAGACAGATAAAATATCAAAAACAGTAATTAAATATGCTCATGGACACATAGATAAAACCATGCAAGAAGGGGTCCTATCTCTCAAGTCACGCTGATGTCGCCTCTAAAAGGCTCCACCCTCCACCCCAAACAACACGCCAGCAACCTAAGTATGCACAGCCCCGCCTCTAAAAATATTGATGATGTCCAGGAATGGTGTAAACTCAGGAAAGTCCAGGTGAACAGTGGGAACTCCACAATAGATGATATGTCCAGAGGCTGGGAACAGGATTATAAATAAAGAGGGGCAAGCTTCGGGCACAGGGAAGCCTGCTGAATAATGCTTCTGAGACAAATGTCACTCCTGTAGTGATCAAAACTAAGCGGCTTGAGTGCTCAACCACTAACAACTCTGGCATACAGGCATTAAATATCAGATGTAAATCCTCCGCTAGCACACAATTCTGTGGAAGCAAACACAGCAAAAGCACAGCAGGTGTATCACAATCCAGCAAAGCAATAGACAGCGATTAATGTAACAGCAGGAAGCAAAAAAGCCGGACGGTATGTGTATCTCTTCAGATCAAAGTCCCTCCTGGGTCATTAATTCAGGGAGTTGAATACCACCTCTAGGTATGGGCATGGATGGAAGTCCATAGAGAGTGGTATATGCTGTGGCGATAGTTCACAATTTATGAAGGATCAACGGTTGCTCCGGACCCAGGCACTGGGGCAGAGAGGAGATACAACAAACAGCTGAAAGCAGTGTGAGGGAGAGTGCTGCGGCAGGTACAAGTTTTGCAAGCAGAGAAGCCGGTTAGTAGCAATACAGTGCTCGTAGATCGGCACTTGCATACCAATTTCTTGGACAGTCCATGGAGGTCCGGTATGCATTCAGCGAGGGTTTCAAGTGGAGAGCTGCATGGTAAGAAGATGCTGGGATGCCCGCCAGAGGTGTGGGAGCTTGCCGCAGTCACTACAGGGTTGGCGCCAGGAAGCCGGCATAAGATGAAGGAGGCCGCGGTTGCGGCTTGAAGGTCCGGGTGGTGGGTGGAGCCGTGTGACGTCGACGCGTTTCGCGTGACGCAGCATGCTTCTTCAGGACGTCCTGAAAAGTGTATACAAAGTGTATGGCTGAAATTTGCACCGCACATGAGATCGCACGTAATTTAGGAGCAGTGCGCTCCGTGATCGCACTAATTTGAACCGGGACTAAATAGAAAATTATCTTATAAGATAGATTTTTTACTCCAAAAGCCTTTTTTTAAAATACATTTTATAAAAATAAAAATAAATCAGATTTAAATTAAAAAAAATAAATAAATATATATATATATATAATATATCTATCAGATTTTTTTTTAAAAAAATTTATCATTGATTATTATTCACCCTGTCCTGTTTAGACTACAGTAGTATCATGGGCTCTGTACATATTCTTTTTATTACTAAACCAAAGGAATTGGTGTTATTGTTCCTATGATATTGTGCCATGCATCGCCCATGATATGGATTTCTTGTGGTGACGGAGTGAGCCGGCACTCTTATTGACAATTTGTGACTACATTGCAGCTTGGCTGTTGTAAGGGGTGCTGGCTGTGCAGGGATAGGTAGGAATGGCTTGCAGATCTTTTATTTCTGTGCAATTCTGTATAAAGGGGAACGGTGAGTGTGTTCTTCATTACATGCCGCCCATCCCTTCTTAGCTATGTATGCTGAGACTGAAGATAAAGGGACCTAGCACGCTCCTCTCCCCACCTCTTCCACTCCTTCATATACATGTATATTATAGTGTGGTTGAGCACAGCTTGTACAGTATAGTAGATGAAGAATGAGTGCTGCTGTCTTCTCCAAAAAACAGCCCCTATTTGACATAATGCAAGCTGCTAGGATTGTTACACTTCATAGCCAAGAATGATAAAAATAATATTTTCAGATGTCATATTTTAGAATGAAATTAAGTGCCAGCAGTCATCCCAATAAATGGAGACCGTTGTACAGACACTAAACTTGTCATGGAGGTAAAAGCTGGAAAGCTGCCCATTTTCTGATAGCTGGAGCCAGGAAGCTCAATGGAATCCTATGTAAAGATTTTAACGACGCATTGTACAGAGTTTATTAAAAGAAATGTTCTTCACGCCCCCAGCTGTGTGTTTTTTTTTTTTTTTTTTTATTCCCTTCTTTTTCCCCTGGGTTATCTTCAAAACAAAACCTACCCGCATGTCTGGTGTTATATTATGATCCACCACTCTGCTGCCACATGTTGGGTTCTGCACCGCCGTCTTCCCCTCGGGTGTCATCAGGAGCCCGCTGTCTCTTCTAGGTTCTAGCTGCAAGCAACCGATGATGTGCCCACAGGTCCACCATTCCGCCACTGTGTGTCCCTCCTCATGCAGCCTGCTAGGATTTGTAAAGTCAAGTAGTGGGTCGAAAAATGAAGAAAATTTTTTTTTTTAATAGCAGAGGGGAGATGGTTGAAGTGTGGATAGATTTGCTTTGGAAGTAAAGGTCCCCTGTAAGTATATATAAAAAAAAAAAAAAAAAAAATTGAAAACAGGCAGGCTCTTCATTGCAAAAGACACATGCAATGTCTTGTATGCAATAAAATACTTACCTGCCTGTTTGAAACACTCTGCATAATGTACACTGCGCATGCACAGCTCTATTTACATACAGGAATAAATGACTCCGGCACAGGAGTAATGTCATCCAACGCCAGCCAATCAAGACGGCCAAAGACTGACACCTTTAAGGCACTGGGGAGAAGATGCTGACACCAGCAAGGGATCTCGTGGGCGTTGGGCTGTTGGAGAATAAATTAATATTTCTTTACTTTAAATAAATTGATATATTTTATAGCTTCTATGCTGTACATAATGTAGACTCTCCCTATATTTTATATACTGCTGTACATTATGTAGACTCTCCCTATATTTTATATACTGCTGTACATTATGTATGCTCCCCCTATACATCACATACTGTCTACATTCTATATACCTGTTATTCATGCCCTCATCCTTTCTATCACAAGTGGGTTTTTGGCCAGGCTTGTGCCCTCATAAAACCTCAAGGACATCAGAAATTCCCAGCTCTATAAATCCCATACACACTCATTCACACGACCCTAAACCTTTAAACATCATGGTGAAATGTGACATCTTATCGACTGTTATGGCTTTCTCAGCCATCTGTCCTTTAAACAGTCTTTAGCATACAATAATTTAGTGGATTCTGCCAAATACATGTCTGAAAGCCATTCCTGGGACTGTGCTGCTTGTCAGACGTTTGTATCCCAGAAGGTGTTTTTTCGGCAGAGCTCTCGGAGTTTGTGATTTCACAGAACGTAGGTCTCCTTTTTCACCTAATCTGGTTAGAGTTATGTTGGATGTCTGTGTTTGCTCTGTAAACCTGGGGATCTAGTGAGGTTTGCAGTGCCATGAGCTGCACTGATCCTGCAGATTTTCATAGCAAGCATGAAGTCATTGGCCTCTCCCATGGTCTGACCTCAGCAGTGAAACTCTAGATGCCGGTCCTACAACTCTGCATCACGTGGCGGCTCTTTGTGTGCTGAAAATCCATTTTTCCTTGAACTGCCTGCTATGATTAAATTCCAGTTAGGATTGGAGGATATTAGACTGAACTGGTACTCTGCCAGCAGCTCTGACTCTTGCTATTTAGAAGTTCATTTTTTCTGACATGTTTGGTCATGTAAGGCCAACCATAGGTGGGTTGACCTGGTAGGTAAGCAGACTGGTATCTAATTCCTGATTTTTCTGCATCCTAATACTTTGTTGTTTGTACATAGCATTACTTCATTTTTCTCCTGGCAAGAAAATGATTTATTGGTTGCCTGTCTGTTATTACTTGGTTGCATGCCAGAGAATCTCCACAAAGTTGAAGTCACAACTTAAAGAGTAACTCCACCTTCACTGAGAAAAATGCAATCCCCACTGGGTGATCTACAGTGCATTGCGAAAGTATTCGGCCCCCTTGAACTTTTCGACCTTTTGCCACATTTCAGGCTTCAAACCTAAAGATCTAAAACTGTAATTTTTTTTGAAGAATCATCAACAAGTGGGACACAATCATGAAGAACGAAATTTATTGGATATTTCAAACTTTGTTAACAAAAAGCTGAAAAATTGGGCCTGCAAAATTATTCAGCCCCTTTACTTTCAGTGCCGCAAACTCTCTCCAGAAGTTCAGTGAGGATCTCTGAATGATCCAATGTTGACCTAAATGACTAATGATGATAAATAGAATCCACCTGTGTGTAATCAAGTCTCCGTATAAATGCACCTGCACTGTGATAGTCTGAGGTCCGTTTTAAAGCGCAGAGAGCATCAAGAACAAGGAACACACCAGGCAGGTCCGAGATACTGTTGTGGAGAAGTTTAAAGCCGGATTTGGATACAAAAAGATTTCCCAAGCTTTAAACATTCCAAGGAGCACTGTGCAAGCGATATTGAAATGGAAGGAGTGTCAGACCACTGCAAATTTACGAAGACCTGGCCGTCCCTCTAAACTTTCAGCTCATACAAGGAGAAGACTGATCAGAGATGCAGCCAAGAGGCCCATGATCACTCTGGATGAACTGCAGAGATCTACAGCTGAGGTGGCAGACTCTGTCCATAGGATAACCATCAGTCGTATACTGCACAAATCTGGCCTTTATGGAAGAGTGGCAAGAAGAAAGCAATTTCTTAAAGATATCCATAAAGTGTTGTTTAAAGTTTGCCACAAGCCACCTGGTAGACACACCAAACATGTGGAAGAAGGTGCTCTGGTCAGATGAAACCAAAATCAAACTTTTGGCAACAATGCAAAACGTTATGTTTGGCGTAAAAGCAACACAGCTCATCACCCTGAACACACCATCCCCACTGTCAAACATGGTGGTGGCAGCATCACGGTTTGGGCCTGCTTTTCTTCAGCAGGGACAGGGAAGATGGTTAAAATTGATGGGAAGATGGATGGAGCCAAATACAGGACCATTCTGGAAGAAAACCTGATGGAGTCTGCAAAAGACCTGAGACGGGGACGGAGATTTGTCTTCCAACAAGACAATGATCCAAAACATAAAGCAAAATCTACAATGGAATGGTTCACAAACATATATCCAGGTGTTAGAATGGCCAAGTCAAGTCCAGACCTGAATCCAATCGAGAATCTGTGGAAAGAACTGAAAACTGCTGTTCACAAACGCTCTCCATCCAACCTCACTGAGCTCGAGCTGTTTTGCAAGGAGGAATGGGCAAAAATGTCAGTCTCTCGATGTGCAAAACTGATAGAGACATACCCCAAGCGACTTACAGCTGTAATCGCAGCAAAAGGTGGCACTACAAAGTATTAACTTAAGGGGGCTGAATAATTTTGCACGCCCAATTTTTCAGTTTTTTTTTATTTGTTAAAAAAAAGTTTGAAATATCCAATAAATTTCGTTCCACTTCATGATTGTGTCCCACTTGTTGTTGATCAAAAAAAATTACAGTTACATTTTTATATCTTTATGTTTGAAGCCTGAAATGTGGCAAAAGGTCGAAAAGTTAAAGGGAGCCTCCATGCACTGTATGTACATTGCAGGAATTTTAATATACTTTATTGCAAAGTCATGCTATTTGTTGCTCTGAAGAAATTGCTGTCTATTTCAGCATGTCCTTTGAATACTGATTCTGAATGAGAGGGTCTGATTTATTGTAATCAGCTGATACACCCTCAGTGTTCTAATGAGAAAAGCTGCAGGGTCTGCATCCCTTTAGAACTATTTAACCCTTGGCGTATCTCAGCAAAACTGAAAATGACGCGGATGCCAGAAATTTGACTCCTCTTAGTGCAGACTTCTGGGAAAATCAGTGAACTAATCACACATGCAGGAAATTGCATTTCTGTGGGCACGGTGTACCAGCTGTGTACAGAATACTTCTAGGTTGCCATATTTCATTGAATTATACAGAATATTACAGCTGCTACAGATGGAAAAGGAAAGGCATTCACCTGTGTGAGGGCCATGTTTTGCCTGCATGGGGTGCATAGGTTTTCCATGCATCTGCCTGCAGGCTATTCCATTCAAATCAAGAGGGATGCAGTGGCTGCACAGACACTGCTCCCAATTTGACATTCGTGTGGGTGCATGTCCCTGAACACCAGCCGGAACTATGTCAATGCAGCCACTGCGTCCCAATTGACATTAATGGGAATGCTGTGTTTGGACAAAATGTTGAACCCTGCAAAAAGTCGAACCCACGTCACTTCCTGTGACATGGCATCAGCTTTTCTGCAAATCTGCGCACACTGGACAAGCGGGTCATCGATTACTTCAGCCCTGACGTCGGTGCACTCAGGAATTTGCATGTCAAATTCCCCAACCGACGATACAGCGCTTGCGCACGTAATAAACTAGATGCTGCGAAATTGACATTGTATACAAGACAACGGGATTGGTCAGCTTGACATCGCACTGCTCCCGAACCATAAGTAACAGGGACACCAAACTTGAAGAACACATAAAGGGGACCCAGGACCACCTCTGGTACACATTTTGTTTGTTTCTAGTTCAGTACCGGTGATCCAAAGTTACCTAGGCTGGGTGGCACCATTTATTGAGAAACAGAAGGGTGGAGCCGCTCAGGTGTATGTCTCAGACCTGGTGCTGGTCGGACCCATCATCCGAAGACGTAAGAAATTGGAAATATGAGACCGCACTCTGGTCACAAGTTGAAATCAAAAAGTAATTCCTTTATTCCTCAAGGTGAAGGCAGACAGACGTGCAAGGTTGACGCATTTCACGACATTCCCAGTCGCTTACTCATAATCACACTAAGTGTGGTTATAAGTAAGCGACTGGGAATGTCGTGAAATGCGTCAACCTTGCACGTCTGTCTGTACACTGTCTGTCTGCCTTCACCTTGAGGAATAAAGGAATTACTTTTTGATTTCAACTTGTGACCAGAGTGCGGTCTCATATTTCCAATTTCTTGGGTGGCACCATTTCCCCATACAAGTCAATGTGAGCTCCTGCTCTGAGCCATTTACCATTGGCGACTATGAGATATCTTGGTCAGCTTGACATGGTACTGCTCCCAAAGCGTAAGTGACAGGGACACCAAACTTGGGGAGCATGTTAGGGGACCCAGGAACACAACATATGAGATTTTTGGGTCAGCCAGCTTGCATAGGTGTAAAATACCATGTCGCAGTACTGGGGGCATGTCCCGTGTCCTAAGTATCGGTGGTAGAAACAAACGGGGGGGGTATTTTGTTGGAAGCCGAAGAAATATTCAAATGAAAGCCCTCCTGGAGCTTTCCCCAGTGCACCGTCTGGGAGCTATGCCGGTTCCAAGTGGACTTTTACTGGTTACTGGAAACTTCCGGTAGGGCCAGAGACCCCAAACTCATTTTGGAGGTACCCTTAATGCTCCCCTCTGCCCCCTTTTAAGTTTGGTATTTTTGTCACCTTTAGTTCAGGAGTACCGGTACAGGGAACGAGACCAACCCCAACCAGACCATTTATCGACCCTTAAAAATCGCATTTATCATGGGTGGATCAGCCCAACCCCTAGGGCTGGTGTTAATTTGGTGTGGCTGGCACCTTTGGTTCGGGAGCTGTGGTCCTAAAACCAGTATTGACCGGGGTCTCCCATAGACTTTAACGGAGAAAGGTGCCACCTAAATCCGTCAATTATGGAGCACCGGTACAGTCAAACCATAGGTGGCAACTGTCCTTTCTACCATAGGTTGTCCTTGTGTCCCTGTCACTTATGGTTTGGGAGCAGTGCCATGTGAAGCTGACCGAGATTACCCAAAGACACCAATGTTAATTGGCTCAGAGCAGGAGCTCATATTGACTTGAATGGGGAAATGGTGCCACCCAGCCCGGGTAACTTTTGATCACCGGTACAGTGGTAGAAACAAATTTCTACCAGAAGTGGTCCTGGGTCCCCTTAACATGCTCCCCAGGTTTGGTGTCCCTGTCACTTATAGTTCGGGAGCAATGCCATGTCAAGCTGGCCAATCCCGTTGACTTGTGTACGTCAATTTCGCAGTAGCTAGTGTATTAAGTGCACATGCGCTGTATCGTCGGTTGAGGAATTTGACATGCTAATTCCTGAGTGCACCAATTTTGGCACTGAAGTAATCGACGCACTGCGCATGCGCAGTGTGCTCAGATTTGCAGAGCAGCTGATGCCACTTCATAGGAAGTGACGTGGGTTCGACATTTTGTCTAAACCCCTACACACAGATGCCAGGAACACCTGTGCAACATATTCTGGCAGAACACAACCTTTACATGGGCATACGCTTAAAGCAGAGTTTGTCTCCTAACCAACATTATACTAACAAAATCCTCAAGATCGTTGTAATTTGCCAGAACCACAATGGAAAGTGATGCCCATGTGCACATTCTAATTACTTACAATCCCATTAATTATCTATTCTCTCCTTTGATTTGTCTGCAGCCATAGAGGATGTGGGCAGCTGAAGCTGGCCTGGCTTCATTGCCCACAATGCTCTCCTTAAAAATGGTGCTGATTGCATCAGTTCTGGTCAGGAAATCTTGTGATAATACCCCCATTAGATGCCTGATCTCAGGAGTCAACAACGGGCCAGGCTGATGATGTAGTTGCCTAGGCAGCCCTGACCGGAAGTTAGGGGGAAGACTAGTAAAAAAAAAATATACTTGCTTTAGAAATCTCAAGATATAACTAGCCAAACAGTACAGCACTACGGGCGGACATTACAATGAGGCTAATTTAATAAAAATGAGTGGAACTCTGTTTTAGGTACACCTGTGCGCTTGAGGCCTAAACTATATGTAAACCACAAATAAATTCTATTTGCTCCCTTGTTCCCTTTTGGTTTGTTAAAGTGGTTGTAAACCTTTACATATACCCAGTGAAAGGACTATCCTCAGATAATACACAGAGATGAAACAAATCCTCCTACATAAGCTATATGTATCTGAAGCTCTCTCTTCTCTACATCCATTCAAGTGATACATTTACAAGCTTGTCTGAGTTTTCAGAAAAAAGGGGGTGGAGGACTGAAGATACACTGTGAGGAGAGCTCTGAGAGCTGATTGGAGGTAAGGAACACACCACACAGGAACAGAACTGAGGCTGTCAGTCAGTTGGAGATCCCTCCCCTGTCACATTTTTTCTCTTGGTGCCAGAAAAACTTGTCAGAAGTGATTCATGCTGAAGGAATGGCATAAAAAGCCCCCCCCCCCCCCCCCACCCCACATATGGAACTGTGGCAGACAAAAAGACCTTTCTATATTAAAGTTGCCAGTTATGTACTTACCTGTGATTGGTAGTTGATATATCACATGATGTCTTTAACGGTTTTGGCACGAGTTGACCCCTGGAAAACTAGAAAAACGCGTCACTGAAGATGCAGTTGCCGGGGATCTGGAAGAAAAGGCACATCCCGCCTTCCCACCCCTTGTCACGGCTCCCGTTATGGAGTCTTGTCCCTTTCTTATCAAAGGGGGCTTTAGGTTGTAGTAATTTATTAGCTTGAGCTTCAATAGCTGAGCAAAATATGTTGTTGGTAAAATGTAAGATTGGTTTATGGCCCTGTTCACACTGGGGCGATCCGACTTCCCGGGGCGACCTCACAGGTCACGCGCGCTGCTCGCACCGCGACCTCGGAGCGGCCGGCACAGACTTCATAACATTGAAGTCAATGCAGGTTGCTCCAGGTCGCCCCAAAGAAGCTCCGGACCCTTTTTCTAAGTCGGAGCGACTTGTGTCGCTCCTATTAGAACGGGTCCACAGCTTCTCTATGCCAGGCGACCTGTCAGGCGACCAGATCGCCTGACAGGTCGCCCCAGTGTGAACGGGGGCTTAGAGTGTGTGTGTACTACCTGAATATACTGAATGACCAGGTTATTCCATCAATGGATTTTTTTTTCATTGATGGCACGGGCATATTCCAAGATGACAATGCCAGGATTCATTGGGCTCAAATTGTGAAAGAGTGGTTCAGGGAGCATGAAACCTCTTTTTCACACATGGATTGGCTGCCACAGAATCCAGAACTTAACCCCGTTGAGAATCTTTGGGATGTGCTGGAGAAGGCCTTGCACAGTGGTCTGGCTCTCCCATCATCAATACAAGATCTTGGTGAAAAATAATCCAACACTGGACAGAAATAAATCTTGTGACATTGCAGAAGCTTATCGAAATAATGCCACAGCGAATGCTTGCCGTAATCAAAGCCAAAGAAATATTAGTGTGTGTGACCCACCTTTTTTTTTTTTTATATGCTTTGTTCATATTTCATGTCTGAGGTTTACAGCCTCTTTATTCCATTGAAAGTGTTTTGTTGTATCTGAATCTGATTCGGCCGCTGTGGACGTGGGTCACCTTGCTGGGTCTGCGACCATGCGCCCTGGGTTCTCAGATAGTGAGGATGATTCCTCCACTCCTGTAGCAGCGCACGAGAAGGTGCTGGTGGATGCACTGATTGTATCTGTGCGTGAGACCTTAAAAATGAAGGACGCAGCTGAAGCTGTGACGGAGGTATGGGTTCCCTTTGGCACTCACAAGCCATCCAGATGATGTTTCCCTTCCCTGCCTATTTTGACAAAATTGTTGCTAAAGAATGGGAATGGCCAAAACGTCCCCTTGTGGTCCCTAATCCACAGTCTCTGGATAATCCGATCTGATTGAGCCGGGGAATGAAAGAGTTCTGATATGGTGGATTGGTTCGCCCACGCTTCGGCTTGGCAAATCCTTCCTTCCCCTTGTATTGGACAGTGGTCACCATAGATGCCACCCTGTCTGGCTGGGGAGGCATCCTCTGCAACAATTCTGCTCAGGGGGTCTGGACACTGGAAGAGTCCAGACTTCCGATCAATGTCTTGGAACTTCGAGTGATCACTGTGCCTGGAACATTGGATGGATCATCTTCAGGAATATCCAGTGCGCATTCAATTGGACAATGCCACGGCCGTGGCTTATGTCAATCACCAGGGGGGGCACAAGAAGTGTCTTGGCGGCTCAGGTGGTAGCCGGCATTCTAAGATGGGCAGGACAGTTCGTTCCAGTCCTCTCTCTGCCGTACACATTCCCGGGGATTGGAAACTGTCAGGCGGACTACCTCAGTCGGCAGGCGTTGGACCAAGGGGAGTGATCCCTTCATCCGGATGTGTTTCCTCAGTTGTGTCTCCGATGGGGCATCCCCGAGGTGGATCTGTTAGCATCTCTGATCACCAAAAAGGTGCAGAGTTTAGAGGCAGAGGGGATTCCGGTCATCCTAGTGTCCCCAGACTGGCCAGTCTGGATTTGTACACCGATCTGGTGTGGCTGGTCGCCAACGTTCCTTGGAAGCTTTTTTTCTCAGGAAGGATCTGCTGTCCCACGGACCAATCTTTCAATCTTTAAGCGTGCTTTAGAGTCGCTGGCTTTGACGGCTTGGCTGTTGAACACCAGGTGGTGATGGATAGAGGTTTTTCTGAGTCAGTGATTCCAATGCTGTTAAAAGCTAGGAGATCTAGCATTGTAGAAGACGTGGTGTGCATTGGAGTTCAGCCTCGGTCTTTTTCGGTGTGAGCCAGACCTTAAGCAGAAGCTGGCCTTAAGTACGATCAAGGGCCAGGTGTGGTCTTGGCAGTCTTTTCAATGGCCCTTGGCCACACACTCCCTGGTGCGTACTTTTCTTCAGGGAGTTAGGCACTTGGCCCCTGCATTGCTGGCTCCGTTGCCGCCTTGGGGACCTAAATTTGGTGCTTTGTCCTCCAGAAGCCTCCTTTTGAGAACCTTCTGGAGATTCCCTGCTTACGCTGTTCCAGAAGGCGGCCTTTTTGGTGGGCATCACCTCTGCATGCAGTGTGTCGGACTTGGTGGGGTTATCCTGTCGTTCACCTTACTTTGTGGTTCACAGAGTCAAGATGGTTCTTCGCCCCTGTCTGTCCTTCCTTCCAAAGGTTGTCTCTGATTTTTATTTGAATGAAGACATTGTGTTGCCTTGCCTGTATCCCAGGCCAAAACATCCAATGGAAATTTCCTTGCATCCCTTGGATGTGGCCCAGGCAATTAGGGTGTACCTGGCAGCTACGAAGTCTTTTGGGAAGTCAGACTCCCTAATTGTGCTTAGTGTGCCTTGGAAATGGTTGTCTGCTTCCTCTGCGACCATTTCCAGATGGATCAGACTGACGGTAATTTAGTCCTATTCCCTTCAAGGGTCAGGTTCCTCCTTTCCCTGTCAAGGCGCACTCTACTCAGGCGCTCAGTGCCTCCTGGGCCTTCCGTCATCAGGCATCAGTGATGCAGGCTTGCAAGGCAGCCCCTGGTCGTTGGGGCACACTTTCACATAGTTCTATAAGTGGATGTGTTGGCATCTGCGGATGCTTCTTTTGGCCACAAGGTTTTGCAGGCTGCTGTTTAGAGGACCTGGTCCTCTTTGAGGGTCTAGTGTTCTTTTCAGGTGTGCTACTGTTGTTGTGGTTGCGCTTCTGTTTACCTGGTTGGCTATAGTTTAGCCTTGGGCATTTATTTTTTGCTATTCCCACCCCTCATGTTTAACACTGCTTTGGGACATCCCAATGGTTAGGAAGATCAGGAGCTGTGTCCGTCAATGAACAAAAGAGAAAATGGGATTTTTGAGTTATCATAATACATGGACCACAGGATACATGGCTGTGGTCCACAATTGTTGCATGCCCCATGAACACTGACATAACAATACTGTGTGTGTAGATAACAGCGCTGTGGGACATTTCACATTGTTCTGTAGAAAACCTTTTAGTACTGAGTGGGTGTGGAAAGGATAAGTAACTATTGATTTAGAATTTCCACTTACTTGGATAGAATAGCCCAGAAAAATCCCCAGTGTTTTGTGTTAGGGGATTATACCATTAAAATTTGAAGTAGATTTTAGAGGTGAACTGAATTGAAATTTTGATGCCGAAAATTCAGGATGCATTTGGCCGAAACCGAAAATGACAGTTTAAAAAAAAAAAAAAAAACATTTTTTATATATAATTGTATTTATATTGGGATTTTAATTCATATGAATATAAATTTTTCAGCAATTATCAGCACCTTTTTAGCACAAGAAAAGCGCAAAAACAATGTATCCCTTTAAATTGGTCCGTTGCGCTTCCGTTGTGGTGTTAAAAATGTTGCTGCATTTTTGGTCAGTTAAAAAAACGCAACTCCCCGTTGAAATGCATTGAAAACGCAGCAAGAGCGCATCAATAACGCACCCGTGTTATGTTTTTGATGTGGTTTTTTTTTAAAAAGTCACAAGGCCTATGAAAACACACACCATAAGCACAGTTAAGTTGTGTCAAAATCACGTGCGTTTTCAGTGCCATTATCTGCACCTTTTTTCTCTCATAGCAAGATGCCGAAAATACCATTTTCGGCCGGGGAAATTTCAGTGCATCTCTAGTAGTTTGTGGTCATGTGTATTTGTGAAGTTAAGGCTTACTTTTTGAAAATTGTTATAGATCAGTGTTACTAAAATGTTGAACAGGGACCATTATCTAATGCCTGGCTACGGGCGTTTTTTTAGTTTTAGTTGTAGAATTGACCGCAATAAAAAGCCTGATGGACATTCTAAAACCGGCCATAGATGGTTCGAATCTCGCACAGTTCAGCTGGAACCAGCCGAGATTGGAACCATGTATGGGCAGGCTGAATGTACCCAAATTGATTGGATACAGCCAGTCTGCCGGATTTTACATGTGATTATTGCTAGTGGCTGTTATAGCCGCTAGCAATTATAACTGTTCTCCTGGCAGGGACAGCCTATGGTTGGAGAAAAGAAAATTGCTCCATTTTTGGCCAGCATAAGGCCTCTTGTACACAGATTTTTTTTTTTTCCGTCCACCGACGGACGTAGCTGCTGCTTTAAATCATAGACGGATGGGTAATAAGCCCCTCCCAGTACGAGTGACAAGGTAGAGCCAAAGGCTTTGACACGCCCAAGGGCGCGGGGTCCCTGGGTTATTACCCCTGGCCTCACCGTTGCATCTTCAGTTTTAGCTGCCTGGTCTTGGGAGAGGGTGATCGCCTTTTTGGTTCCTCCTTCGGTGACTTGATCAAGAAAGATAGTTTCGTTCCCGTCCGCCAGACAGATCTTTTCCCTCCAATCTTCAGCTGTTCCCAGATCGCCTTGTGGGGCTGCAGGAAGCGATTTGGGATATGCTGTCACAAGGCGTGATTGTACCAGTTCCTCATCGGGAACGCTTTTGAGGGTTCTATTCGAACTTCTTTACCGTTCCACGGAAGGAGGGCAAATTGCGTCCAGTCTTTGACCTCAAGACCCTGAACCACTTTGTGCGTGTCCAGAAATTTCACATGGAGTCCCTGCGGTCAGTGGTGGCGTTCTTATCAGGGGGACCTGCTGGCCTTGATCGATATCAAGGATGCCTATCTCCATGTCCATATTTGCCAGGGCCATCAACGATTCCTCCGCTTTGCAGTGGGCAAGGACCATTTTCAATTTGTGGTGTTACCATTTGGTCTCGCCTCTGCTCCCAGGGTCTTCACCAAGGTGTTAGCCCCTATCCTCCTGGCTCTGCTACGACAGAGAGGAATAGCGATTCTGGGGTACCTGGATGATCTTCTCCGAGCGAACTCTTCTGTGACATTAGAACGGGATTTGGAGGTGACCATTCACACTCTGAAGCAGTTCGGTTGGAATCTCAACCTTCAGAAATCTGCCCTGGTCCCAACAACCAGACTGGAGTATCTAGGGATGATCCTAGATTCAGCTTTGGTATTTCTACCTCCTGTGAAGTTACAGAAGTTAAGGGAAGCGATTCTGTCGCTGCTGGCTTTTGACTTGGTGTCTCTGAGGTCATCTATGCAGGTGCTGGGCCTGATGGTGTTCTCCTCCGAGGCCGTACCATATGCTCAGGCCCACACGAGGAGATCCTTGTCAAATGGGACAAGGATCCTCTATCCCTGGACAGTCTGATTTGTTTGAGTCGGAGATCCAAGGACTCCCTGAATTGGTGGCTCAGCTCTCTGAATCTTCTCTACGGGAAATCCTTCCTTCCAGTATTCTGGACGGTGGTGACGACAGATGCCTGTCTGACCGGTTGGGGGTTGGGGGGGGGGGGGGCAGAGTGCTGGGCACCCTGAATGTCCAAGGGACCTTGACGTTGGAAGAGTCCAAGCTCCCGATCAACGTTCCGGAACTGAGAGCAATCAAGTTGAGCCTGTTCCACTGGACGGACAATCTCAAGGGGTGTTCTGTCCGAGTCCAGTCCGACAATGTCACGGCCGTGGCCTATGTCAATCATCAAGGGGCACCAGGAGTGCCCTGGCGGCTCTGGAGGTAGCCGAGATCCTGCGCTGGGCAGAGGACTACGTCCAAGCCCTATCCTCCGTGTACATTCCCGGCTTAGCCCATTGGCAGGCGGACTACCTGAGTCGTCAAACCAGCTGTGCCCGCATGTGGGCCTCTTCGCCTCCAGACAAAATGGGAAAGTTTCAAAGTTTGTGGCTCAGTCCAGAGATCTTCTGGCCAACGCAGTAGACACCCTGGTTGCTCCCTGGAGCCATTACCGGCTAATTTATGCGTTTTTTCCTCCGCTGAAACTTTTATCTCACCTGCTAAGCAGGGTCGAATTGAAGGGGATTCCGGTAATTCTGGTGGCTCCCGATTTGGCCCAGGAGATCCTGGTACGCCGACGTGATTCGGCTGAAGGTCGCAGGTCCATGGGCACTTCCTCTGCGGGAAGATCTTCTATCTCAGGGTCCGATCTTCCATCCTGCTTTACAGTCGCTGGCTTTAACGGCTTGGCTGTTGAGAGCAAGGTGTTAAAGGACAGGGTTCTGTCCGATTCTGTGATCCCTACCTTATTCAAGGGTAGGAAGTCCGCTTCCCAGAAGATTTTATCATCGTACGTGGATTGCTTGGTGCGAATCGCTGAAGCTGCATCCTAGATCCTTTGCTATCAGCAGGATCCTGACCTTTCTACAGAAAGGGGAGGACCAACGTTTGGCGTTGGGCACTCTTAAGTGTCAGATCTCGGCCTTGGCTGTCTACTTCCAACGCCCTTTGGCTACGCACTCTTTGATTCGTACGTTTCTTCAGGGGGTTTGCCATTTGGCTCCCCCCAGGAGGTCTCTATTACCTCCTTGGGACCTTAATTTGGTTTTAGGTTCTTCAGAAATCTCCTTTCGAAAACATAAGACACATTTCCTTGCTCGCCTTGCCGCAGAAAGTTGCCTTTCTATCGCCTCTGCGCGCACGATTTCTGAACAGGCAGCGCTATCTTTCCGCTCTCCTGGTAATACACAGGGATAAGGTAGTGTTTTCTTCATAGACCTTTCATAATGGAGGGAATAACGCATCTCCACGCTCTCTATGGTAGTATCAGAAGAAATTGTTCTGGCTTTTCTGTTCATTGGGATTTTCCCAGTAAAGTGTTGAAATGTGAGCCTGTGATTAGAGGACTGTTCCCTGTATTCTCTACATTGATGTCTAGTAATACCTGTTCCGTGACATTGCAGTTAATGGCTTTTGTTGAGTCCCCAGTAGCAGTGCCGTCTGTTTGTGTAGCTGATAAGCTCTTTTATACTGCTGTGATTGGAGTCAGAAATGTCCAGCATTGCATTGAGGACACATCATATGACCACAGATTGCTGTGCTATGATGTCCACCAGCTTTTGGACCAAGCCGACCTAGAAAACGAACACATTTTGTCAAATGTGCCTCCGACTTTCAAGAGGAAGTAAACTAAGGTATAATTTGTACCTATAGGTAAGCCTATAATAAGGCTTACCTATAGGTACTGTAAATGTATCCTAAACGTCTACTGTTTTAGGAGATATTTTGATTGCATGCAGCCAATGACGTCATTGGCGCATGCTCTCTGAAGGAACAGCCAACCATGCGTTCCTTCAGATACCTGTGCCGTGAATGGTAGCTCCTTCAGTGTGCCCATATGCTGTAGATATTCTGTTGAAAGTTTGTGTGTTTCTAATTTGAAC
Organism: Pelophylax lessonae; assembly: GCF_965119305.1. NCBI lineage: Eukaryota > Metazoa > Chordata > Amphibia > Anura > Ranidae > Pelophylax > Pelophylax lessonae. The sequence goes on from NC_138768.1 coordinate 99,583,486, forward strand.
TGTTGGAAATTTGAACAGTGTTTGTGCATCAGAAATACATTTTCAAGCTTGCTAATTATATATGGAGTCATACTTGTGGTTTAATCTGCTTATATGCCTCCCTCAGTCAACCTAATCAATAATGCTAATGAAATTTTCCAAAAAAACCTTTGTGTTTTCATTACATACCTTTATTTTATATATTCCAATCACACACCTTTCTGGGGGAGTTGTAAAGAAACAACAACTGCCAGTTGGTTGTCTGGTATCCGTATAGATAACGTATGTCACCAGAACACCATGGATCTCTTATCAATAATCCAACTGTTTATTTAAAGCAGTCACAATACCTGCAAAGTTATGTGGACACGCAGCACCTCCTTTTTTTCAGGCAAATGAAGTTCAAGGTGGAATAAAGCCGGCCATGCGTGGATCGAAATTCTCCAGTTCAGCAGGGACCAGATGAATCTCCATCCATGCATGGGCACACTCGATTTCTGTACAACCGCCCTGTCGGGTCTCCCCACTAATAAAGCCGGCCATGCGTGGATCGAAATTCTCCAGTTCAGCAGGGACCAGTTGAATCTCAATCCATGCATGGGCACACTCAATTTCTGTACAACTTCCCTGTCAGGTCTCCCCACTTGATCAGTGCTGCAGGCTATAGCCAGCAATACTGATCATTGTATTCTGACAGCGGAGAAGTCTTCCTGCTTTCAGAATACAAAGGGGGGCACCTTGAATGTGTGAATAAGGAAATTGAATCTTTCCTTTTTTATTTATTTTTTTTATTTTATTTTCGTTCAACCAGCTGGTTAAATGAAAAAAAGGGCTAATATATGGGCTGTTGGCTGTGGAGTGCAGAAAGAACTGTAACCTGCCATCTACTGAAAATTGGTCAAAGATCGCTGTCGGCTGACATCACCGAGCTGGTCCATGCTGGGGAAAGTTCGCGACCATATGGTCAGGATCAATCTAGGAGCCTGGATCGGCACCTGGCTCAGCCTCTCAGTGAGCTGCTGAGAGTCTGAGCCAGCTGCTCCTGCCCCCAGCTGCTCCTGCCCCCTCCACAGCCCAGCACTCCAGTGAGAGTTGTGGGGAGGGAGCAGCCAGCAGTGACAGCCAGCCGCACACATGCAGGGTGGCGTCATATCAGCCAGTGAGGAGATGCAGCTTGCAGCATGAACATATGCAGCCTGTTTGTCCTTGCTACGCTGAGAAATGAATGCAGCTGTCACAGCGCACAAACTAATGCTATGGAGGGGACAGCCACTGGTTTTACAGCAGGACTGTTCAACAGAAGCTGGTCAAACGATCAGAATTTTTTGAACAGAGAGCTACACACAGATTAAAATTAGTCCGGTTCCTGCTAAACAGGTGGAATTTTGGTCCCTGCGTACCCAGCTTAAGAACCAGGAACCCCTATGACACACGTAATCATTGTGAGAGTCCTAAAAATGTGATTCCCTACCAGCGATCACCCTGTAATGGATATTGTAAGGATCCCAATACAGTACAGAAACATTTCGTAGTGACAGACATCAATGGTAGAGATTTAGCTTATTTTCATGCTGTACTTTCATTCCAAGCTAGGTCCTTCTATATTTCTTGCATGCAGAGGAGTATATGGTCCTTCTTCGGGTGTTTACTGCCTTGGTGACATGGACACTTCCAGTTGGCTTTCCATTCGCCTGGTACTCTCGGGATCTAGAAGACTTCAGCATTCTGATGGTTTTAGGAAGTGGTAGACGGTTGGTATGGTCATAGACTGCAGGATTCACCAGTTGGCACACATGGAAACTAAACTGTTGAGACACACAGATGGCAGACTTGGTAGAATTCAAAGCAGCCATTGAATCCCTAAAAAAAAAAAAAAAAACTTGTGAATGGGTGGGATGGCGTAGTGTAAGGTTTTCTATATATCATTTTTAATTGTATGCAGTCAAAACTTTTTTTTTTTTTTATGTAATGAGATAATCTGTAAGCTTCCATTGTTCATCCTCTAAAAGGACCGTTTGCCGAGCAGTTGCCTGATCCACATTCATATGCCAGCCAGAAACGGGCATCCCATATGCTGAATATTTCTTAATAGGTTAGCACTGAAAAAATGTACCATAAATGAGGCCATATATAGTCAGCCGATGGTGTTATTGGAGATGTGGAACCCTTTCCGGTTCAGAAATAGCTGCCTGAGTAAGCAGTGCTCTGCCTTTGTCCATTACTGTTCTAGCAGTGTTAAATTGTGATGGCAGCATTAGGTAAAAATGGAAAAATCTAGTTAGCTTGTTTTATGTACTTAAAAAGCAACAGCTTTTAACAACGCAGTGCTAAGTGGAAGAGTAATGCTGTTTCTATAATAATGTGAGGCCAGTGTGTGCTTTTCATGCACTCTCTGGAATGGTGTGTTAGCACAGCGTCACGTCTGCCAGAACTCTCTATCCCTCCAGCGTAATACGGGTATATGAGGTTCACCATGTGGAATGCTTGCGACTTGGCAATTTCTCTAAAAAGCTTTCTTTTTTTTTTTTTTTTTCTTTACGGATTGCATATGTCTGCCTGTTTGTCTCTTTGTCTTTCTGTATCCTTGTCTGTCCACAAATATGGATCTTTCCAGCAACCTAAACAAAAACTTCAAAGCTAAAATCAATACATTAAATAAATATATACTGAATATACACACATCGGCCATAACTTTTTGACCACTGAGAGGTTAAGAGCCGGTTGACACTGGGGCGACCTGTCAGGCGACCTGGTCGCCTGACAGGTCGCCGTAGGTCGCCTGCCATCGAGAAGCTGTGGACCCGTTCTAATTGGAGGGACACAAGTCGCTCCGACTTAGAAAAAGGGTCCGGAGCTTCTTTGGAGCGACCTGCATTGACTTCAATGTTATGAAGTCCGTGCCTGCCGCTCCGAGGTTGCGGTGCGAGCTGCACACCGCGACTTGTGAGGTCGCCCCGGCAAGTCGGGTCGCTCTAACGTGAACCGGCTCTAAGTGAATAACATTTGATTCTCTCCTTACAATGGCAATGTAGGTTTAATATATTAGGCAGCAAGTAAACAGGTTGTTCCTGAAGTTGATGTGTCGAAAGCAGAAAAAAAATGGGCATCACAGTTTGTTGTGTATGGGTCTGCATGGCCGCAGACTGATCAGGTGGCCCATGGGGACCTGTGTTCACAGCCAAAAGCCCCTACAATGGACAGGTAAGCATCAGAACTTGATCACAGAGCAATGGAAGAAGGTGTTCTGCTCTGATGAATCACATTTTTAAAAAAATTATGTGGGTGGCTGTGTGGGTGTGCAATGCTTACCTGGGGAAGAGATGGTACCAGGGTGCACTATGGGAAGAAGGCAAGCTGGCGAAGGCAGTGTGATGCTTTGGGGAATGTTCTGCTGGGAAACCCTGGGCCCTACTATACCATTCGTGGATGTTACTTTGACACGTACCACCTACCTAAACATTGTTGCTGACCAAGTACACCCCATTCATGGATACAGTATTCCCTGATGGCAGTGGCCTCTTTTGGCAGGATAATGCGCCCCGTCACACTGCAAAAATGGTTCAATAATGAATTAAGAAATGCAGCAATGAGTTTGAATTGTTGACTGACCTCCAAATTCTTCAGCTCTAAATGCAATTGAGCATCCATGGAATGTGCTGGAAAAACAAGTCCTATCCATAGAGACCTCACCTTGCAACTTAAAGGATCTGCTACTGACGGTTTGGTGTCGATACCACAGCATACCTTCAGAGGGCTAGTGGAGTCTGTCTCTTGATGAGTCAGAGCTGTTTTGACAGCAAAAAAGGGGACCTACTCAGTAATAGGTCGGTGGTCTCCAAGCTATTGCTGATTTGTGTGTATAGAAAGGACAGAGATGCCTGAAAAATCATTGCTGTGATATACAGTATATACGAATGAGCAATAAATGGAGCTGTCTTTTGTGCTGAAGCCCCTCTTACTTTTGTTTTGATGTGGTGGTTATGGGGACCTACCTGTCTGCCTGCACAGATTCCTTACTGGTGGTGCTGTTCACCCCTATAGAAAGGGTTATTAACATTCTTGGATAATATTCAAGTCCAAGGGGAGACCCTGGATGTCTGCACTTTGAGTGTGTTTGGCACTGTACATGCAACCTCCTTATTATACTGTATTGGTATCTGCCATGATGGATATATGGCTGAAGACTGACATATGTACACAGAAACATGTTATGGTACAACCAGTTTGGATAGGTTTATCTCGGCCATAGATCTTTCTTCTCCCCCCTTATCTACTGATGAGAGACCCTGCTTATTTCTGGTAATTTACTCCTATTGGTGTAAAGATGATCAGATGGTTAGCAGATCTGCCTGCCCACTTTGTAATCCCATAACGCCATCAATTTTCTCTCTATCTTGACCAGTGTACATTGAATGGTATGTATTCTGAAATGATCAGTCCTTTTAATCCAAAGGTATGAGAATAGTTGGACCACGTCTTCTTTGGTAGCGGTAGTGATTGACTTCTTTGGTAGCGATAGCGGGTGATTTCTTCTTTGCTAGCGATAGCGGGTGACTTCTTTGCTAGCGATAGCGGGTGACTTCTTTGGTAGCGATAGCGGGTGACTTCTTTGGTAGCGATAGCGGGTGACTTCTTTGGTAGCGATAGCGGGTGACTTCTTTGGTAGAGATAGCGGGTGACTTCTTTGGTAGCGATAGCAGGGTGACTTCTTCTTTTGTAGCTATAGCGGGTGACTTCTTTGGTAGCAATTAGCGGGTGACTTCTTTGGTAGTGATAGCGGGTGACTTCTTCTTTTGTAGCTATAGCGGGTGACTTCTTCTTCTTTTGTAGCGATAGCGGGTGACTTCTTCTTTTGTAGCGACAGCGGGTGACTTCTTCTTTTGTAGTGATAGCGGGTGACTTATTCTTTTGTAGCGCTAGAGGGTGACTTCTTCATTGGTAGCGATAGCGGGTGACTTCTTCATTGGTAGCGATAGCGGGTGACTTCTTCTTTGGTAGCGATAGCGGGTGACTTCTTCTTTGGTAGCGATAGCGGGTGACTTCTTCATTGGTAGCGATAGCGGGTGACTTCTTCATTGGTAGCGATAGCGGGGGACTTCTTCTTTGGTAGCGACAGCGGGTGACCTATTTGGTAGCGACAGCGGGTGAATTCTTTGGCGATTGGCTTCTTTGGTGGCGATTGACGACTTTGGTAGCAATAGCGGGTGACTACTTTGGTAGCGGGTGATTTCTTTGGTAAGGTTTATTTTTTTAATGAGGATTTTAGTGTACTGGCAACACTACCCACTGTCTGTCTGGAGCTCAGTCGCAGAGACTTTTGCAGCGCTGGGAATTTTCCATATGCTCTAACAAATGCTTTCTGCAGTAATTACTGGGAATGCGATCCCTTGATAGTCTGGTTTTTGTAAGCAGCTTTCGAAGCTCTTCACCTGCATTTATGGTGCCATCAGAGAAACATTGTTCTAATAAGTACCATTTTAATGATATAAATTAGCTAGATGGGATACCCTTTATATTTATATGGAAATAGGATGAATTTCTATGTTACATGTGAATCGCAGTGTGCTAATGAAAACATCCTTAAAAACGACCTTCCGTAGTTCCTGCTATTCAGCTGCAGTCGCTATATGCTTCTGATTCAAGCCGCTCGTAAGTTAATGTTTGCTTTCTGCTTTCACAACCAATCAGAGAAGCCTTTTGCTTATTGAAATAAACACAAGACGTTCTCTGAATGGTGGAAGTGCCGAGCGAGCGACCCCCTGTGTTTAATGTATAGAGGGGAGGCCATTTGAGCAGGACCTGGATAATCATGGCCATCACTATATGTAGCACAGGTTACTACAATGGTATTCAGCATCCCCAGTGCCCTCAGAATATCAGATATGGTTAGTAATATTGTACCAAATTACAAAGTATATTCCTGGACTTCCACTTATAGCCTAAGTATCCTAATTTGACTTGGGGGGGGGGGGGTAGTTCTGATCAGTGGGGTGACTTTTAGATGTGTTGCGTTTTAGGCACATTACTATTGAACCCTAAAAAACGTGCAATATTATACAGCAAGTGGGATTTATTTTTTATCACATTCACACCACATATAAATATGTATGAGTGGCGGGCTACATTGGCAGTTTAACTACTTCTTGCCATTATCTTTTAACCAGCACATTCACAGGCTATAGGAAAGGAGAAGACATAACTGCAGTTTGATAAGTCAGATCTGCAGGCTTGCTGTATTTTTTGACAAGACTGTATAAATCTCAGAATGAATCAGGGATGATTTGATTTAAATCCGATCGATTTTAAATCATTAGTAAAAAGGCTTGATTTAAAATCAACTCTATTTAAATCATCATTTCTAAAGAGCAACTGGCATCTCTGTCCAGCAGTGGTTCTCCTCTGACCCGCTGTTGACTCACCGATATTCCTATTGGCTTTAATGGGACTGCTGGTGATGCGGCAGTGACACAACAAGGTGAGGGATGTGGCGGCAGCAGGTAAGTGGATGCCCGCTAACAGGAGCTGCCATGATGGATCTGGAATGACAGGTGCTGTTTTAATGTAAGGACTCATTCTTACTGGTAGTTGGTGTGAAATTAAATGCATCAATGCAGTGCATGTGATCTCTGATTACAGAACTTGGATTCTTTGAATGAGTTTACCAGAAATTTAAATATTGCTGAATATACAGCCTCATGCTACATAACTAATCTCCATTTCATGCTGAATTAATTAAATTATTGATGTATCTTGTAAACTATCTTTAGATACATTTTTTACTCCAAAAGCATGTTATTAAAATAAATTTAAAAAACATTAAGGGCTCTTTCACACGGGCGATCCGATCAGATCCGCCTGTCAGTTTTTTAGGCGGATCTGATCGGATCCTCCATGCAGCTCTATGGGGCAGCGGGTGTCAGCGGAGACACCTCCGCTGATACCCGCTGCCATCCGCATCCGATCCTGTCCGTGAAATCTGGACGGATGGAAACCCTATTTTTCCATCCGTTCAGTAATCGGATCGGATCGGATGAGAGCGGACAGGCGGTCCGCTCTCATCCGATGCCCCATAGAGGGCAGCGGGGGCTGAGACACCTCCCTCTCCGCTCTGCAATCGGAGACGGAGCTGTCATCCGCCGGCTCAGCGGGGATCGCGGATAGATCCCCGCTGAGAAACACGGATCCGCCTACGGAGGCGGACTGTGTGAAAGAGGCCTAAAACAAAACCTGATTTAAATAAAATCTTTATTTTTTTTATTAATTTTTATCCACCCTGGAACGAATGGATAGAAATACAGCAGGTAAAATTGCCCCCTTCTAAGTAATTTTTTTTTTTTTTTTTTTTTTAACTTGCGGAATCCCAGCCTAGACCAGGATACCACCACAGCCTCCTTGCATGTGCACATGCCACAAGTAACCTTTTCCAGTTCTCTGGCAGAGATCTCCTGGCATGTGACATCTTCCAAACTGCCTCCTGAAATGTGACGTAGCCCTTCTAGGAGCAGTCTGTGACATATCCAACATGCACGCACATACATGCATACGCAGCAATGCCACAGAAATCTCTGCCAGGTCTGACTCATGGCATGTCTGTTCATGTGCTAGTTACCATTAAGTCCTCATGCACACACTGCGTTTGAAAAAGCAAGCTGTAAAGCCAGTTCTGACGCCAGGTAAAGCAGCTGTAAAAACGTGCTTTTAGAAGCTTTTGTATTGGCGTTAATTCACGTTTTAGCCACATTTAGCAGCGTTAGTGTTTAGCAGCCTTTCTCTGCGCGCTTCTATTTTCCAATCTCAAATCCAACTACTACAGCCTAAAAACGTCTGAGGTGGCCGAACACTGTATGCGGCCTTTAGCAGCATCAGGTGTTTTTACAGCCCAACACTGCTGCTCCAGAACGCGCTGGCCCTGGGTTTTTTTTTACACCTTAAAAACGCCTAGGCCACTTACAGCTTCTAAAAGCCTGTATGTGCATTAGGCCATAGAATAACATGGAGGGGCGTTTTTTAAGCACCAAAAAAAAAAAAAAAAAGTCTGATGCTCCTTAACCACTTTAGCTGCTCAGTGACCAGGCCCTATTTTGCGATTCGGTGCTGCATGACTTTAACGGACAATAGCGCGGTCGTGCGGCACTGTACCCAAACAAAATTGACGTCCTTTTATTCCCACAAACAGGGCTTTCTTTTGCTGGTATTTGATCACCTGTGCGAGTTTTTTTATTTTTTGCGCTATGAACAAAAATAGCGACTATTTTGAAAAAACAATTTTTCACATATTTTTTTTATATAAAATTCTCAAAAAAAATGTAAAAATCAAAATTTTTTTAACATTTTTAGGCCAATTTGTTTTCTGCTACATATTTGTGCTAACAAAAATCGCAATAAGCGTATTTTGATTGGTTTGCCCAAAAGTTATTGTATTTACTAACTACGGGAAAGATATTTATGTCATTTTTATTAGTGTTTTTTTACTAGTAATTGCGGTGGACAGATCGGACCCCTAGCTGATATTTGACACTTTTGGAGGTACCAGTGACATTACTACAGTAATCAGTGCTAAAAATATGCACTGTTACTGTATTAATGACACTGAGAGGGAAGGGTTTAACTGTACTGGTGGCCAAGGGGTTAAATGTGTCCCTAGGGGCGTGATTCTAACTGTGGAGGGGCGTGGCTTGTGAAGTTATCACAGAGACATGTGATCCTATATAGCAGGATCGCATAGCCTCTGTGATCACTTCAGGGAGAATGACAGACGGCTGTGTTTACATCTGTCCTTCTCTCTCTGCTGCGGGAGATCGCGAGTGGCTGGCGGCCATCGGAGCCGCCGGTCACACACGCTGGCTCCCCAGCTAACGAGCGGGAGCGCGGTGCAGGCGGCGCGCTCGCCCCCTACAGTCTCCTGAGCGGCGTAGTACTACGTCACTTTGCCCAGGAGCGCCTGCCTGCCGCCGTAAAACGGCAGTAGGCGGGGCTGAAGTGGTTAAAGCCGCTGTAAAAACGCCTTGTGTGTATGAGGCCTGACTATGACGGCCCTGCAGGGGTGGGAGAGATTTTGCTTTAGGCAAAACAGCATTGAACTCTATAAACTAGTATGTGTTTTTTTTTTTTTAAGACAGGGTTAGGCAAAGTGAGATTTCTCTTTAAGGTTTATGTAGTTATGCACATTGTTGTTCAATGGCTGTATTGCAAAATACAGCAATCTCTTCATTGGAGTGACAAGATAATTGCAGCACATCATGTTACCATGCAAAACAAACGCAGCTGAGTATTTGGAGCACACACATCACTGTGTTGACTTCCAGGTATTCAATGTTCTCCCCAGCCAAGTTCAATAAAGGACTCGCTGGGTGGTCAGAGAAAAGGTACATTTATGTTAATAGTAATGATTTTATAATGACTAGACAACAAATGGGGAGTGCCACTCAAGGCTCCAGCTGGCACCTCTCCTGTAGTACACCGCTGGCAGTGCTGGAAAGGACAGAGATCATCCCAGCTCCAATGATACAAGAGGCAAAAAAAGTCCTATGTGCCGCACATCACTACAAGACCTTGTGGATATGTGAAATGACAGCCTCAGCCTGGGTTCCAGCCATGCCTCACCCCCAACGTGTTTCAGGCTGCCCCCCGGAGCTTAATCATGGGGATGCCCATGTTTTACCCCTTGTCAAAGGACAGCTACAGCATGGGCTTAGTTTGCTGGTAGGACATACATGGATTTCCTCCCGTGATTGCGCTGCTTGCGCGCCCACTGCAGTGTGCTCTGTGATCATGGAGTCCTTCAGCTGATCACTGATCAGGGTAAAGGGCCAATCATAGCAGCCCTGTACCACGTGATCAGCTGTGTTCAGTGACAGCTGATAACAGAAGTAAACACAAGCCTCCATGCTGACAGCGTAAGGAAGGAAGAAGAGAGCCAATAACCGCCTTGTGTTGCATGACCGCGCAATGGTCATTCAAATTGTGACAGCACTAAAAGCTGAAAATTGGCCAGGGCAAGAAGGGGGTAAAAGTGTCCAGTAAGCGGGCGGTTAAGCTCCGAAGGTGGAGTAAAATGTGTTGGGGGCGTGGCTTGGCATTTCTTTGTATGGGGCTTCCTGTCTGCAGCTGTTTGTAGAGACCCTCCTGGGTGTCCGATAGTAACAATTTATTGCAAGGCTGGCCAAAGCTTGCTTGAATTTTGAATGGTTCGGCAGGAGCCATAAATGGTCCATCAGGCACCACTCAGCTTCACCAAAGTCGTTTTAAAAATCGACTTTGCTTAGTGGAAAATTTGTGGCCGGACATCAGATGCACTCACTGTTCTGGTATTTAGGTGGCTGCAGATGCTTGAGTACAATAGCCGGCAGTAGAGTTTTTCTCATCCATGTTGTTAGCAAGGATGGGAGAACCAGCTAATTTTCTCATTTTTAGCCCTATGGCTAAATAAGAGAACATGGAGCCTTGTATGGCTTTCTTGAATGTGTGTGAAGACATTTCACAGGTGAGTGTTCTTCTCAATATTCTGGTATATGTGACAATGGCTTGGAATTTATCTTGGTGAGCAGACACGTGGCCTGTGTCAATGACTATTAAAGGACACAGAATCTTGTATTATTGACATTAAACATTGATAATTATAATGTACCAGGGATTTCCTCCTTCTACAGCAAAATCACCACTTTATATTGTGGGTGGATATTATTTGCAGTTTAAATTACACAAAAATAAAACTAGCAGACTTGAATGGACTGGCTTACAATGGTAAATCATGAGAATGTTGAAAGGGCACCCTATAAATGATGCCATGGGGTGCCCAACCCTTGCCCTGAATTTTCTTGTGAAATTTCCTTTATTACCTGGCTGCAACCAAACACTTTGGCTTTATCTTATTATATGGTGGGGGTAATTTACAAAATCAGGCTTACTTCTGTATTGAAACCAATTGACTCCTCAGCTTGTTCAATAAATCAGGGTTTCAGCTGTTTCTGTGTTTATTAAAAGTCAGCACCTACAAAAAGTGTGTAGCTGCTGACTTTTAATTAACACAACCTCACCTGTCCCAGGATCCAGCGTCGCTCCTCTCCCTCACCTATCTGTGGCTCCGGCATCACTTGTGTGGGCACCTGGCTGTGACAGCTTCTGGCTTCACAGCTGGGTGCGCGAGCCTCACTGCGCGTCCTGAATGGGCAGGCGATCTTCTGGGACCTCTGCCTAGTCTCAGAGTATTGCAGGGAGGGAGGGGGAGAGGAGAACTGCCTCTCTGAGCGGAAGTGGTGGCTGGGTACCTGTCAAATCTAGGTACCCGCTCGCCCCCCCACAGAAGAAACTGACATGCAAAACGTGGCATGTCAGGGGGTCAGGAGTACTTAAAGCAGAAGTTCTAATTTTGGATGGAACTCCGCTTTAAGCTTTGGCAATAAAGCTGATTTGTTTCTATGCAGAAATGAGCCGGGTTGTGCACTCTCCAGCTTTAGTAAATATACCCGTGTCGTCTTCTGGTTACTCTTAAAGGTGGAGGTAAAGTCTGTAACCTCCATGAGCAGGGCCCTCCTATTCCTTCTGTATTGAACTGTATTCTAATCGTACTATCCCCTTCATATGGTAAAGTACTGCGTAAACTGTTGCCACTATATATGGTAAATCCTGTATATTAATAATATAACCCAGGTTACAATGTAATTTAATAACTATCAGACTATAATTATTATTAATGCTGTGCAGCTATAGCAGTATGCATAAAAATTTGGTCTTCTACTTCAGTCTTACACAGAGCATCTCTTGAAGGTGAACTTGGCACAAAAACTTTTGTTAAAATTAAATAATCCTTAATAACTACAAATATTAATCCACTTTTTGTGACCTAAACCCCTTTGAAAATGTAGCATTGACATCACTGTGCTGTACATAGCCTGTGAATAGACCAGAGCTGTGGGAGGGTCCTAGGAGTCCCCATCCACTAGAGACTGCCTACAGAAAACTACAGGAGGGGGCGGAGGCAAGACCATTCACCCTGCACATGGGGAGAGAGCAGCCGTGACCGGTCTTTATTACAGGAAGCTTCTACACAGAGGAAGTCTCACACTGGGATTACTGCACAGATCTAGAAGAAATACACAAAGCACACCAAGATTCAAGTAAGAACACACATACTGTATGTCATGTATTTTAAAAAAAAAAAAAAAAAGTGCTTTATCCTGGAGTTGACCTTAAGTCCTGGTTCACACTACCGCGACTTGTCAGGCGACTTGGTCCATTCAGTGCAATTGGAACCGTTCTAATAGGAGAGACTCAAGTCGATTCGACTTAGAAAATAGTTCCTGCACTGCTTTTAACCAAAGTCGGAGCGACTTGCATTGACTTCCATTATGTGAAGTCCGTGCAAGTCGCCCCGAAGTCGTGTCGCCATAGTGTGAAACGACTCTTAAGACACTGGTGTAAATCGAGGACCATCACCTAATTTGCAGCTTCTTCCATAGTGGAGCCTACGTGGAATGTCACCAGATCAGATGACATTCTATGTAGTTATTGATCATACAGCACTGTAGAGCCTTATGCCTTTTGCATGTGTTTTATGAGGACTATGGAGGACATCATGAGATGGAAGCGTACAAACAGATGTTCATACTAGTGGAATGTAAGAATTCCAATGTGTGCATGTTCCTCCGAATGTCGAAATAGATGTTTCAGTTTTATCTTCTATTTAGAGGGCTGGCAGATGAGTATATACAGTGGGGAGAACAAGTATTTGATACACTGCCGATTTTTGCAGGTTTTCCTACTTGCAAAGCACGTAGAGGTCTGTAATTTTTATCATAGGTACTCTTCAACTGTGAGAGACGGAATCTAAAACAAAAATCCAGAAAATCACATTGTATGTTTTTTAAATAATTAGCATTTTATTGCATGACAGAAGTATTTGATCACCTACCAACCAGTAATAATTCTGGCTCTCACAGACCTGTTTTTTTTTTTTTTCTTTAAGAAGCCCTCCTGTTCTCCACTCATTACCTGTATTAACTGCACCTGTTTCAACTCGTTACCTGTATAAAAGACACCTGTCCACTCAATCAAAACAGACTCCTCTCCACAATGGCCAAGACCAGAGAGCTGTGTAAGGACATCAGGGATAAAATTGTAGACCTGCACAAGGCTGGGATGGGCTACAGGACAATAGGCAAGCAGCTTGGTGAGAAGGCAACAACTGTTGGTGCAATTATTAGAAAATTATTAGAAAATGGAAGAAGTTCAAGATGACAGTCAATCTCCCTCGGTCTGGGGCTCCATGCAAGATCTCACCTTGTGGGGCATCAATGGATCATGAGGAAGGTGAGGGATCAGCCCAGAACTACACGGCAGGACCTGGTCAATGGCCTGAAGAGAGCTGGGACCACAGTCTTAAAGAAAACCATTAGTAACACACTACGCTGTCATGGATTAAAATCCTGCAGCGCACGCAAGGTCCCCCTGCTCAAGCCAGCACATGTCCAGGCCTGTCTGAAGTTTGCCAATGACCATCTGGATGATCCAGAGGAGAAATGGGAGAAGCTCATGTGGTCTGATGAGACAAAAATAGAGCTTTTTGGTCTAAACTCCACTCGCCGTGTTTGGAGGTACTGTGAAGCATGGAGGTGGAAACATCATTCTTTGGGGATGCTTTTCTGCAAAGGGGACAGGACAACTGCACCGTATTGAGGGGAGGATGGATGGGGCCATGTATCGCAAGATCTTGGCTGTAACGACACCCCAAGTATGAAAGGGGTTACAGTCGTCTAGGATAATCCGCTCCCAGACACCAGGACAGCTATCGACCACTCCAATCCGCCATACATGAAGCCCATATCAATAATCCCCCCCCCCCCCAAGTACGAGACACGTCTCTGTAGTGAGGTTCAAGCAGGAATCAGACTCTTTATTAAAAAAAAGTACACACTTTATATACACGATAGAAGTAATGCAGTCATCACAGGATAATGACCCAAATCCCGCCCCCAACATCACACAATGGTTCTATAACGAGCCCCCAATAACACATTACTCTGAGTGTCAAGACATCCCTTAGCAGACAACAGGTGAGTTCATTAGCACACTTGATAATAGGTGAATGGAAAGCCACCTCAGACAAAAGCAACATTGTTAGACAGTCAGTCTCCACATTGAACTTCCTGGAATGACCATATTCAGAGTTGTACTTCCTGTGCCTTACAGTGTATAGGAAGAAGATAGATCTCCATATTTCCTGAGAGATATTGGTAATGCATATACTGTCCCATTTGAAGTAGTTCAAACCATATTCTGTGTACACCACCCTCCGAGTCACCCTGCATCCATAAAAGATGCAGGGTGACTTAAACATAAGAAAGCCACACAAGGCTGGACATGGTGCCTCCCAACCTCTTTAAAGGAATCTGGGGTCCACAACCCCCATGCCCAAAGTGACTCCTGTCACATTGGCCAACAACCTCCTTCCCTCAGTAAAGAGTATTGAAGATGGGTCTGGCCTGGGTCTTCCAGCATGACAACGACCCGAAACACACAGCCAGGGCAACTAAGGAGTGGCTCCGTAAGAAGCATCTCAAGGTCCTGGAGTGGCCTAGCCAGTCTTCAGACCTGAACCCAATAGAAAATCTTTAGAGGGAGCTAAAAGTCCGTATTGCACAGCGACCGCCCCGAAACCTGAAGGATCTGGAGAAGCTCTGTATGCAGGAGTGGGCCAAAATCCCTGCTGCAGTGTGTGCAAACCTGGTCAAGAACTACAGGAAACGTATGATCTATGTAATTGCAAACAAAGGTTTCTGTACCAAATATTAAGTTCTGCTTTTCTGATGTATCAAATACTTAGGCCATGCAATAAAATGCAAATTAATTACTTAAAAAGCATATAATGTGATTTTCTGGATTTTTGTTTTAGATTCTGTCTCTCACAGTTGAGTACCTATGATAAAAATTACAGACCTCCTACATACTTTGTAAGTAGGAAACACTTGTTCGCCCCACTGTATAGGAAGACACGGGTTTCTTTAGATAAGTCTTTCTTCACAGATACGTCTTTGACCCTGGTGCTGACCAATGCTTACCTCACATTTGGCAGCTTTGTTTTTCTCTATATTGAACATATAGGAGCTGCACTTCCCGTAAAGGTTATGTGGTGCCATTCAGACCTGTGCTAAGTGCTTATGGTTGGACATCAATAGAGAAGAGCAGTACTAGGCACAACAACTTGAATATGTTTGAAGAGGTAGGTCGTTGCTTATGGTCATGAGATTTTGAGGGAGATTTAGAACATAGTGGATTTTGCTTTCCTCATTTATAAAATACAAAGCACAGTGCGCCTTTAGTCTTTCATAATGCTGCAATATGCACTCCATGATGGAAGCTACACTTGACCACATGACTTTGGCAGATGTGATGGGACTCCTTTGTCCATTCTCCCCTATTAATTCAATTAAATAGTTTTCTCTTCAGAGGTCATAAGCAAGCAAATTGGAAAGCACATAACTGTTTTTAAAAAAGTACTAGAAGAATTTATTTCTGAAAAGCAGTTCTATGGCCCGGGGCACCACTGCTTTACAGATCAGCGGCATAGTCTAGCATAGCTTTTCTCAACCTTTTCAACATGGAGGATCCCTTGAAATAACCCCTACTAATAATTACTATATCTACAACTCATGGTACATTCGTGAAATGATCACTGAGAAGAGCGTTCCCTACATTTTGTAGTCATTGGGAAAACTTACACCCCTATAGATAGCTAAAGGATGATTGGTGTCATTGGTTACTCCTAAACTTGTTCATTGCATAAGGAACCCCTAAAAGCCTCTGGAGGAACCCTAGTTTAGGAAGTCTGGTCTTGCAGATGCGAGGCTAAATTAGAACTTAGAATTTTGTGTTATTTGGTCAGCCACCCACCCCCTCCCACTGATTCTACACTATTGATTATTTATAGAAGCACAGTAGCTTTCTATTCTATCCATATAATTATCAAGCCACCCAAATCAGATCGAGTCCATCTCTACAAGCATTAATTTTCAGGCTTGTTGGCAAGTTCAGTCCAAATAGGTAATCATAAATACTAAGATTTACTGGGTGATCACATGAGAATAAAAAACACAGTGTTGCGCCAGAAAAACAACTGTGATATAAGTGAAATTCATAAATCACAAATAATAACTGTGAAGAGGATAAAAGTAAATAGACTTTCAAAATGTAAATGGCTAAACAAAATCATATATAGTGCAATATATGTGAATAAATGTCCATCAAATAAATCCCAGAATCCAAACAGGTGACACCTCAGTGAATGTGTATTCCTTCACCTCGGAAGTCACAGCTGAGAAGCATTGACGTAACGCGTATAGAGGACGGAGCCTGCATACCCCACGTTGCATCTTTCCCTGATCTGCCACTGCTGAGTGCCATGTATGTAAGTGCAGCTATTTATTCATTAAATTACTGTTTAAATAAGCAGAGAGCACTAGATTTCTTCTTTTTTAACCACTTAAGCCCCAGCCCTATTTCGGACACTTTTTTTTTTACAAGTTAAAATCAGTATTTTTTCCTCAGAAAACTACTTAGAACCCCCAAACATTATATATATTTTTTTAGCAAAGACTCTGGAGAATAAAATGTCGGTCATTGCAATATTTTGAAAGACAGTATGGATGGAGGGGGAGATTGGGGTCTTTTTAATCAGAGATTATAATGGCACCTGCCCCCATCTACAGACAATGGAAAAAATTCTAGCAAGGGCATAGACCTGTCCCTAAAAAAGAGGTCAAGACTACGTCCCTACAAGAAGAAAAGGGGGTTTAAATGTGCCTCTACAAACAGTCAAAGTATGCACATGTTCATGTCACATAACAACGGTACACAACTGTTTTAAAAAATTCATAAATCTTTATTAGTACATGGTAAAAACAAAAAGTATATCACTCTAATAGATTGAATAGTCAATACATAGTGACAAGATTAGTACAATTTCAGATAAAAATGCTGGAGCTACGCGTTTCGCATTATGCGCTTCCCCAGGGTCCAGCAAGGGAAAGTATGTAAACAAAGATTCAGTCTTTAATAATCTAAAGGTACATAAAACAGTTATTAGATTTATAAATATACACATATGTCTTATAACATTTTTATTATCAGTTTGTTATTTGCAGCTATCAATTGTATGTTACTTACATTGTTATCTTAGCCTTGAACACATCAATTTTACTCTAATTATCTCAAAATTATATAGGTAGATCAAAAATAGATTTCCCACAGATATAGCTGGTTAGTGTATTGGTTCATATATTATAGATTCATTTAGATAACAAAGAGAAAGAGAAAAGCTTTTCTACTTATCTATCTCTTTATTCTTTGCTTGTCAAAAAGACAAGGAACTACATCCCACAACTGAAAAGGAAAAATAGGAAAGGGTAGGGGAAAAGGAAAAGAGAAAAGCGAGAAAAATCAACAGAAAGAAAAGAATGTGCACCAGTATTAAGTGAGAAAAGGAAAATCCTTTTCTCACTTAATACTGGTGCACATCTTTTAAGGGGATTCCAGTGTTTAACCCCCTTTTCACTTAAATTGGTGTACGTCTTGTTTGACTTTTACACCACCTAACATTTAAACTTTATAGAACGAGTCCCTGGTAAGTATCCACTCTTAATACTCAAATTACTATCCCCCTGACCAAAGCAATTAGATAAGGAGTAACCATATATATATATAAATTCGCTCTTTTCTTTCTGTTGATTTTAGGGGCTTTTGGCTCCCCCTTTCATACAACGTGATTTTAAATTAAACAAGTATACTCAACTTTATTCATTGTGACGTCTTAATTGGGGTAAGACAATCTAATGCCTTAGTATGTCATATCTATATTCTATAATGGAGGGAATATAGCTCTTTATGTATGCCATTCATCTTTTGGTCTCCTCCATGCCTCCTCTATGGATGGACTGTCCCTTGATCTATAGCATTCGGGGGAACTAGCCTATCCCTCTCATTGCCCCCCCTTTGGGCTACGTGGTGATTCACACTCTACATCATCTCCCCTTTTTTCATTTTTCTTTCACATTCATCCCTTTTCTCTTTTCCTTTTCCCCTACCCTTTCCTATTTTTCCTTTTTAGTTGTGGGATGTAGTTCCTTGTCTTTTTGACAAGCAAAGAATAAAGAGATAGATAAGTAGAAAAGTTTTTCTCTTTCTCTTTGTTATCTAAATGAATCTATAATATATGAACCAATACACTAACCAGCTATATCTGTGGGAAATCTATTTTTGATCTACCTATATAATTTTGAGATAATTAGAGTAAAATTGATGTGTTCAAGGCTAAGATAACAATGTAAGTAACATACAATTGATAGCTGCAAATAACAAACTGATAATAAAAATGTTATAAGACATATGTGTATATTTATAAATCTAATAACTGTTTTATGTACCTTTAGATTATTAAAGACTGAATCTTTGTTTACATACTTTCCCTTGCTGGACCCTGAGGAAGCGCATAATGCGAAACGCGTAGCTCCAGCATTTTTATCTGAAATTGTACTAATCTTGTCACTATGTATTGACTATTCAATCTATTAGAGTGATATACTTTTTGTTTTTACCATGTACTAATAAAGATTTATGAATTTTTTAAAACAGTTGTGTACCGTTGTTATGTGACATGAACATGTGCATACTTTGACTGTTTGTAGAGGCACATTTAAACCCCCTTTTCTTCTTGTAGGGACGTAGTCTTGACCTCTTTTTTAGGGACAGGTCTATGCCCTTGCTAGAATTTTTTCCATCATTGCAATATTTTGTCACCCGGTATTTGCGCAGCGGTCTTTAAAACACCATTTTTTTTTTTTTTTTAAATATTTTGAAAAATAACATTTCACTGCATTTAAAAAATATTAAACAGTAAAGTTAGCCCATTTTTTTTTTTTGTATATTGTGAAAGATGATGTCACGCCGCGTAAATAGATACCCAACATGTTACGGTTTAAAATTGCACACACCCGTGGGATGGCGACAAACTACGGTCAATCGAGATCTCAATAGGCGACGCTTTAAATTTTTTTAACGGTTACCAGTTTAGAGTTAGAGTGTAGCTCTTTTTTTTAAATTATTGCTCACGCTCTGGCGATTGCGGCGATACCTCACATGTGTGGTTTGAACAGCGATTTCATTCGCGGTTCGACTTCCGTATACGTTTTTAGCGCGAGCTAACGGTGACGGGGGCAGCTAAATTTTTTTTTCTTTTTTTTTAACTTTATTACAGGTTTTTAAAAAAAAAAAAAAAAATAAATCTGATCACTTTTATTGCTGTCACAAGCAATGTAAACATCCCTTGTGACACCAATATGCAGTGACAGGTACACTTTATGGAGGGATCGAGGGTCTAAAAGACCCTAGACCCCTCCACTACACTTTCATGTATGCAAAACGCCGAAAACGGCATTTTTGCATACAGCCGTTTTTAAAATCTGCCGTCTTTTGCAGCAGAGTAACCCGGAAGTGACGTCATGGACGCCGCCTCCGGGTTACGTCATCGGAGACCCGATCAAAGCCGTTTCTGGCTTTGATCGGGACTCCATCCAGCTGGCAGACGCGCCGGCTGGGTGCTCGGGTCTCCCGGTGGGACGGGAGGCCGTTCAAAGTCACGGGAGGGGGGGGGACGTCCCCTCCCGCTTACCCGGGTAACGATCGAGCGGCTCCCGAGCTGACGGAAAGCCGACCGTCGGTTGTAAACCTCGGTACCGGGATGGTGTCTCTAGCTAGAGGCATCATCCCGGTAAAACACTGCAAAGTTTGCCGACGTAGCCCTACGTCACTTTGCGGTAAGTGGTTAATCTTCATGTATGACCATCTATGATCGGAAGTGGAATCCAGGATCAGCCTCCCTGTTTATAGACTGACATCTCCCATGTTTGAGGGAAAAATGCTTGGATTGACCTGCATTACTCTAGAAACAAGGTGAGAGGCCACTTTGTATGGTGAAGGAATACACATTCACTGAGGTGTCACCTGTTTGAAATCTGGGATTTATTTGATGGACCTTTATTCACATATATTGCACTATATATGATTTTGTTTAGTCATTTACATTTTGAAAGTCTATTTACTTTTATCCTTTTCACAGTTGTTATTTGTGATTTAGTCCCCGTTCACACTGGGGCGACCTGTGAGGCGACCTGTGAGGCTAGGGAAGGCCATAGGGAAGCTGCGGACCCGTTCTAATAGGAGCGACACAAGTCGCTCCGACTTAGAAAAAGGGTCCGGAGCTTCTTTGGGGCGACCCGGAGCGACCGTCATAGACTTCAATGTTATGAAGTCCGTGCCGGCTGCTCGCACCGCGACCTCGGAGGTCGCCCCGGGAAGTAGCGTCGCTGCTATGTGAACAGGGCCTTATGAATTTCACTTATATCACAGTTGTTTTTCTGGCACAACACTGTCTGTTTTTTATTGGTATTTGATTGTTAAGGTGTAAGCACTTTTAGTGTTTGCAGCCGGATGTGATTTACCTGTGCACTCTGATTTAGTGCAGATATATTTAAGGTTTTAGCACATAGAGATTATTTATCACATTTTTGCGCTGATAGTTTTTTTGATAATTTGAGATCACATGAGAATTACTAATTCTTATGTGATCACCCAGTAAGTCTTCACTTTTCCATGCCGGATAAAGGATCTATAAATAGCTGTCTGGCTTTATAAACTCTATTTCCTTATTGCATACTTTAAACATGACTGTCTTGATTGGAGAAGATGGCGTGCACAGATACTTTATAGGAAAATATAGTTCAGTAGCTGTCTTTAATTGGGGCAATAAGCTTTTCTTATATCCAGTGACCTTTTAAGATATTTTAGGGGTTTTTTCATTGTGTTGCAGTGAAGGTTCTCTAAATACGTGAAGGGAACAGGTGCACGTTTTTATCTCTTTGCCACTCTGCTTCTAAATTGTAGAAAGATGTACAGCTCTACACATGAGAAGATTGTGAGTGAAAACATGAACCGCTTTCAAGAGATATGTTGGCAAACTTCTACTTCCTAAAGTTGCCTAAATGTCTCATTGCCCATTCCGTGCAACCCACTTTTACTTTTCTTTTTGTTTCCCTCCCTTGCTACTTGTATGCTTTGTGTAGGCCACATAAAAATACCCAGAGATCCCTGGTATGGGGGGCATGTAGCCTTCACCCATCATGTTTTGGTCTGTGCAGCCAATCAACAGGCCCAAACATGTCATGTAAGGCGGGAGTTGACGACGTCAACTTCGTAAGCTCGGACACCATCAGGTTACTGTGGATGGCATATCCTGGTATCGTTATTGATTTTGGATTTTACAGTGCCTTGAAAAAGTATTCATACCCTTTTTGAAATTTTCCACATCTTTTCATGTTACTACCAAAAACGTAAATGTGTTTTTATTGGGATTTTATGTGACCAACACAAAGTGAGACCTAATTGTAAAGTGGAAGGAAAATGATAAATGGTTTTCAAAATGTTTTTACAAATATCTGAAAAGTGTGGGGTGCATTTGTATTGTCCCTTTTACTCTGATACCCCTAACTAAAATCTAGTGGAACCAATTGCCTTCAGAAGTCACCTAATTAGTAAATAGAGTCCACCTGTGTGTAATGTAATCTTAGTATAAATACAGCTGTTCTGTGAAGCCCTGAGAGGTTTGTTAGAGAACCTTAGTGAACAAACAGCATCATGAAGGCCAAGTAACACACTAGACAGGTCAAAGATAAATTTGCGGGGAAGTTTAAAGCAGGTTTAGGTAATAAAAAAAAATATCCGAAGCTTTAAACATCTCACGGAGCACTGTTCAATCCATCATCTGAAAATGGAAAGAGTGTGGCACAACTGCATACCCAACAAGACACGGCCATCCACCTAAACTGACAGGCCCGGCAAGGAGAGCATTCATCAGAGAAGCAGCCAAGAGGCCCATGGTAACTCTGGAGGAGCTGCAGAGATCCACAGCTCAGGTGGGAGAATCTGTCCACAGGACAACTATTAGTCTCGCGCACAAATCTGGCCTTTATGGAAGAGTAGCAAGATGAAAGCCATTGTTGAAAGTAAGCCATAAAAAGTCCTGTTTTGCAGTTTGCGAGAATCCATGTGGGGGACACAGGAAATGTGGAAGAAGGTGCTCTGGTCAGATGAGACCAAATATATTTTTGGCCTAAAAGCAAAACCCTGTGTGTGGCGGAAAACTAACACTGCATATCACTCTGAACACACAATCCCCACTATGAAACATGGTGGTGGCAGCATCATGTTGTGGGGAGGCCTTTCTTCAAAAGGGACAGGGAAGCTGGTCAGAGTTGATAGGAAGATCGATGGAGCAAAATACAGGACAATCTTAGAAGAAAACCTGTCAGTCTGCAAAAGGCTTGGGACTGGGGAGGAGGTTCACCTTTCAGCAGGGTAACGACCCTAAACATCCAGCCAGAGCTACAATGGGATGGTGTAGATCAAAGCATATTCATGTGTTAGAATGGCCCAGTCAAAGTCCAGACCTAAAACTGATTGAAAATCTGTGGCAAGACTTGAAAATTAAGACGCTCTATGCAATCTGACAGAGCTTGAGCTATTTAGCAAATTAGAATGTACAAAAAATGTGACTCTCTAGATATGCAAAGCTGGTAGAAACATCCCCAAAAAGACTTGCAGCTATAATTGCAGTGAAAGGTGTTTCTATAAAAAGTATTGACTCTTGAATACAAATTCACAACACACTTTTTTCACATATTTATTTTGAAAACCATTTATCATTTTCCTTACACTTCACAATTATGTGCCACATTGTGCTGGTCTATCACCTAAAATCCCAATAAAATACATTTTAAGTTTTTGGTTGTAACATGACAAAATGTGGAAAACTTCAATGGGGTATGAATACTTTTTCAGGGCACTGTAGATATTAAATCTGGAAAAATTTGATAAAACAATGAAAACAACCAGGGAAATTTGTTTTAAGTTAAAAGAAGTATGACCATACTGCTCTTGTGAGTCACAGGAGTGCACTTTTGCTTTCCTGTGATCCAAAGTCGGCTTATAGCGGACTAATGCCCGCTATCAGCTCATGCCACAGAGCAGCTCCAGCCTCTGGAAGGATCCTGACCATATTGACCACTGGCTCTGGCTCTCAGCACCTGCCCCCTCTCCTGCCCAGAACCCCAGTGAGCACTTGAATGGAAGAGCAGAGAGCGGTGGTCACTGCTAGGGATGTAACGATATCAAAATCTCACGGTACGATCCAATTTCGATATTGACCTCACGGTACGATATTTATTGCGATATTGTGGTAAAGCTCACGGTATTGTTAAATAGCTCATAAAAACGCCCCTAACATTGATGGTCAGTGAGAAGAATGCCCCCCCTTAAAGTAGTAGTTACTTTGCAGACTGGAGTCGCCCAGACAGCCCAGAGTGAGAGAACATCCAGCCTGAGGGATCATCAATGAGGCCTGCAGGCCGCAGTATTAGAACAAATCTCTGTCTTTAATACTATTGAAGAAATAAGTTTGCAAATATGTGAAAGCCACATAAAAAATCACTTTGAATATTTACTCACTAAGTAAAAATATGATATGCTTGCTTTCCCCCTAAAACCAACTCTATGACCTAATGTTGCAAATCCTCCTGTTTAGTGTTTAATGAATGACCACAGGTACACTACTTGAATTTCATCAGTATGATAGTGGCACTGGCGTCAGTGTTTTTTTTTTTTTTTTTCATTTAATTTATCTTTACACGTGACATTACACTCACCGGCGGTCCGGTGTCTTGCTCTTGCCTTAGTGTAGTGGTGCTGTTTCCTGGTGCCTGCCTGGAAGCTGCTCCGCCGAGTCCGCCGCTCTCGTGCGCTGGCTCCGCCTCCGCCCCACAAGCCCGCCCACCCACACTGCTCCAAACCAACTGGCAGCCGCTCGCCTCGGCTCGGCCAGTAAGCACTAAGCACTGTGCAGCATAGGGAGGTGACAGGTGAGTGACCGTGACAGACAGGAGCCGAGACAGAGACGGCGGCCAGACCAGTGAATTTGAATAATACTCCGAGACGAGTCCCAGCCGCGACTATTTTTTTTTTTCTTCTAGCGGCCGCCCCTGATCATCTGCCGCCTGCAAAACCGTGCAACCCAACCACGACGATATCGGGACACGGTAACCATCGCGATACCGCGATAGCGGCAATATCGTTACATCCCTAGTTCTCCCCTCTGAGCAGACTGTCAGCTGAGTGATCAGTGGTCATGTGATCACTCAGCTGTTTGTGTTAGAGCCAACGTGGGACAGCTACAGCATCACACTGATATTGAAGCATAGAGGTAAGTATGAAGGTTTATTTTCTGGTTTAGGTCATTACAGAAGACAAGGGGACACACTGGGGGCGATCTACTAAAACTGGTGCTTGGAATGTGGTGCAGCTGTGCATTGTAGCCAATCAGCTTATAACTTCAGCTTGTTCAATTAAGTCCCCTTTGACGTGTGTGTGACCTAAAAGTCACGCGATTTTGACTGGACTTGAAGCCATGTGCCTGTGTGATCTTGAAGTCTATAGACCTCAAAACACATCAAAGTTGGACCAAAGTAGTGCAGGGACTACTTTGAAGTCGTTGCTACTTGAAGTCGCACAGATATGAATGGTAATCATTGGAAATCATGGAGTACGACTTGACATGCAGCTTTGCAGTCCCAAGTCGCAGGACAAATGGCACAAGTGTGAAAGGGGTCTAAGCTTTGACAACATAACCTTGAAGCTGATTTGTTTCCAAGCAGAGCAGCACCAGATTTTGCACTTTCCCGTTTTTAGTAAATATCCCATTTTGTTTCTGCAGGAATAGAGGTCCTAGTGTGCATGAACCCTAAAACTCTAAAAACGCTATTAATGTTTACAAAATATTTTGGAAGGTTCTCCTTTAGAGCTGGTTCACACTACCACTATCAGAAAGTCGCCCCGTGACTTGAGGAGACTTGAGGAGACTTGTTTAGAGACTTGTTTAGAGACTTGTTTAGAGACTTGTTTAGAGACTTGTTTAGAGACTTGTTTAGAGACTTGTTTAGAGACTTGTTTAGAGACTTGTTTAGAGACTTGTTTAGAGACTTGTTTAGAGACTTGTTTAGAGACTTGTTTAGAGACTTGTTTAGAGACTTGGAAGAGACTTGGAAGAGACTTGTGCACTACTTTGAAGAGACAGGCGACTTTGTCTGTGGGGAATGCCTGGCTAATCTTTCTTCTTCCTGGAAAGTCTGATAACAAGTCGTGTCAATTAAGATATGGAGGCGACTCCCATTGAAGTATATGGGACAGTCGGATCACAGGTCGCCTCAAAGTAGTACAGGACCCTTTTCTGAAGTACTATTCGTAACAGGACAGATCTTGTGTAATGATCTTCTAATGATTTTGGTGCCAGGTTAAATATTTGATCAGCATTATGTAAGTGAGGCAGGGTTTCAATGCTCAGGTGATCTCTTTTTATGCTGAGTAATGTCGATTTTAGTATTTCCTTTCTCTTTCTTCTATGTAAAGACTCGGATACCCCGCTGGCTGCAGCATTTCCTATTCTGCTGAAATGCAAATTCCACATCTTGCAGTGGAGTCTTGTCAACGTCATCCTGATCATGCTGGATGCTTCTGCTGCTGACTCATAGGGAACCAAACTCCATCTGGCAGCCAGATCTAAGGCAGGCTGATCAGAGGAGCTCTGCTGATCCTGTGTTCTATATCACATCTTTTCTGGTAACAGAGCTGTGCTCGCCGAGCCACTGGGAAAGGCAGGACAATGTAGAGTTTTAGTGTATCTAAACCAAAAACAAGAATTAGGTACACAAGATTTGTTGTGGGGAGATGGAGTGTTCTACATAATCTACCTTTTAGAAGGTAGCGTCCTCAAAAATAATTATTAGAAACCAAAAAGTGTATGGGACTTTTAAGTGTACATTCTAGGGTACATTAGACACAAACTCAGAAAGTATATAAGAATACAGTGCCTTGCGAAAGTATTCGGCCCCGTTTAACTTTTCGACCTTTTGCCACATTTCAGGCTTCAAACATAAAGATATAAAACTGTACTTTTTTGTGAAGAATCAACAACAAGTGGGACACTATCGTGAAGTGGAAAGAAATTTATTGGATATTTCAAACTTTTTTTAACAAAAAACTGAAAAATTGGGCGTGCAAAATTATTCAGCCCCCTTAAGTTAATACTTTGTAGCACCACCTTTTGCTGCGATTACAGCTGTAAGTCGCTTGGGGTATGTCTCTATCAGTTTTGCACATCGTGAGACTGAAATTTTTTCCATTCTTCCTTGTGAAACAGCTCGAGCTCAGTGAGGTTGGATGGAGAGCGTTTGTGAACAGCAGTTTTCAGTTCTTTCCACAGATTCCCGATTGGATTCAGGTCTGGACTTTGACTTGGCCATTCTAACACCTGGATATGTTTGTGAACCATTCCATTGTAGATTTTGCTTTATGTTTTGGATCATTGTCTTGTTGGAAGACAAATCTCCGTCCCAGTCTCAGGTCTTTTGCAGACTCCATCAGGTTTTCTTCCAGAATGGTCCTGTATTTGGCTCCATCCATCTTCCCATCAATTTTAACCATCTTCCCTGTCCCTGCTGAAGAAAAGCAGGCCCAAACCATGATGCTGCCACCACCATGTTTGACAGTGGGGATGGTGTGTTCAGGATGATGAGCTGTGTTGCTTTTACGCCAAACATAACGTTTTGCATTGTTGCCAAAAGGTTTGATTTTGGTTTCATCTGACCAGAGCCCCTTCTTCCACGTGTTTGGTGTGTCTCCCAGGTGGCTTATGGCAAACTTTAAACGAAACTTTTTATGGATATATTTAAGAAATGGCTTTCTTCTTGCCACTCTTCCATAAAGGCCAGATTTGTGCAGTATACGACTGATTGTTGTCCTATGGACAGAGTCTCCCACCTCAGCTGTAGATCTCTGCAGTTCATCCAGAGTGATCATGGGCCTCTTGGCTGCATCTCTGATCAGTCTTCTCCTTGTATGAGCTGAAAGTTTAGAGGGACGGCCAGGTCTTCGTAGATTTGCAGTGGTCTGATACTCCTTCCATTTCAATATTATCGCTTGCACAGTGCTCCTTGGGATGTTTAAAGCTTGGGAAATCTTTTTGTATCCAAATCCGGCTTTAAACTTCTCCACAACAGTATCTCGGACCTGCCTGGTGTGTTCCTTGTTCTCCATGATGCTCTCTGCGCTTTAAACGGACCTCTGAGACTATCACAGTGCAGGTGCATTTATACAGAGACTTGATTACACACAGGTGGATTCTATTTATCATCATTAGTCATTTAGGTCAACATTGGATCATTCAGAGATCCTCACTGAACTTCTGGAGAGAGTTTGCTGCACTGAAAGTAAAGGGGCTGAATAATTTTGCACGCCCAATTTTTCAGTTTTTTATTAACAAAGTTTGAAATATCCAATAAATTTCGTTACACTTCATGATTGTGTCCCACTTGTTGTTGATTCTTCACAAAAAATTACAGTTTTATATCTTTATGTTTGAAGCCTGAAATGTGGCAAAAGGTTGAAAAGTTCAAGGAGGCCGAATACTTTCTCAAGGCACTGTATAAACATTTGATAAGATATTACATATGTTAAACTTTATTTTTAAAAACATTCACAAGTTAGGCAGCCACATAGATACACTGTATTACCAAAAGTATTGGGATGCCTGCCTTTACACACATACAGTATGAGCTTTAATGGTTAGTCTATAGGGTTCAATACTGAGCTGGCCCACCCTTTGCAGCTATAACCGCTTCAACTCTTCTGGGAAGCCTGTCCACAAGGTTTAGGTTTGTGTCTATGGGAATGTTTGACCATTGTTCTAGAAGTGCATTTGTGAGGTCAGGCACGGATGTTGATGTAGAAGGTCTGGCTACTCAGTCTCCTCTCTAATTCATTCCAAAGGAGTTCTATTGGGTTGAGGTCAGGACTCTGTGCAGGCCAGTCAAGTTCCTACACCCCAAACTTGCTCATCCATGTCTTTATGGACCTTGCTTTGTGCATTAGTCCAAATCATTTGGTGGAGGTGGGATTAGCCTGTGGGGTGGTTTTTCAGGGGCTGGGCTTGGCCTCTTAGTTCCAGTGAAGGGAGCTCTTAAGGCGTCGGCATACCAAGACATTTTGGACCAGATCCCAAAACCCCAAAAAGGGACAGAAATGACAGTTGCTCTTAATTATGATTTAAATCAACTAGTACTTTAAATCATGATTTAAATTGACTTGATTTAAATCAAATCCACCCTGCTTCTTTGCATGGATCCATGGTTCCTTGTGACAACACTGTGGCCATTAAATGTGACTTTGCATCGTCTTGCACAATGTAGTGCTGTAATTGCATGTCTGGATGAAGCAGTATTTGGTTGTGATTACAGAAAAGAATGTCAGCCTTTGCCTACAAATACTACACTGTGTGCAGGATGCTTCGAGGTTGTGACCTACATAAACTTCAAAGGCCGCACTAACCACCCACACAGAACTTCTCATTACAATGGGGGAGCAAATAGGACTCATACTGATGGATCTTGTTCAACCAGTCAGTAAAAATGCAGTTTAAAGGACTTTGAAGCATGTATGTATCACAATCTTTCTTAGCCCGAAAATACACTTCTAAGACAGTGAACGGTCATATTCTACTGCCTAAACTATAGCATTTTATTCATAAGTCTGTCACTAACATAATATAATGAATGGTTATCTTCCAACCTGATAAGGAAACAACAAAAGGTGCTATCACAAAAAGGGCATATGATGAAAAAAATACATAAGCAGCGGTTATCTATGAAAAGTCTACGAGACCCAGGGGTTTCAATACATATGCCATTTCCAGTGTTTTAAATATAGGTTTATCCTTGGGAGGAGGGCACACAATACATTTCTATCAATGCAAACATTTTCATGGGGGGGATGTTTTAGGGTGATGCTACTACCCATAATGCCTCATACTCACACTCTGCTCAATCAGCTTGGGTACATTCAGCTTGCCCATACATGGTTAAAATCTCAGCCGGTCCCTGCTGAACCGGCTGAGATTTGAACCATCAATGGCTTGCTTTAAAGCTGAACTCTGTTAGTTAATTGATTCTGAACTCTGTATTACATATTAGACTTCTGAACTGTGCATTACTTACTCCTGTCCCCTGAACATTTTTGAGCCATAAGCTTTTGTGGGAGTATAGTTTTGCTAAAAAAAAAAGCTAAAAAATGCTACTGCTAAAAAAGCGCTACTGCAAAAAGCTGAAAAAAGCCTTCTACAACTACAGCTTTCTACTGGCGTTTTAATAATGTCCAGTGTGCATGAGGCCTTAGTGTTGCATATTACTGACCCCGTGCACTCTGCATTACAGAATAATGACCCCTGAGCTCTGCGTTGTTGACTCCTCACCCCTGCACTCCACATTCCATACCAGACCTCCAAATGCTACATTACTTATGTCTGACCCCTTCACTCTGTGTTACTTTCTCTTGACCCCTGCACTTTGCATTATGTACTTCTTTAGTGTTGCATACTAATGACCCCTGCACTCTTCAACAGAAACTGGCTTAGTTTCAGCCTGTGTGTACACCAGCATGCCCGATGGAAGCCGGCTGAACGGGCATGCTGGAAAACTAGCATCATTAGTGTCCGATCAGCACTGGCAGCCAATGGCTGTGAGCACTAAATGCTAAGTTCTGGCGGGGAGGGGGCGGTCCCCCAAGTACAGCAGCTCCTCATTATTTATTTATTTATTTTTTCATTCAGCCCACTGGTTTGAATAACAAAACTGATTAGTGTGTACTAGGCTTTACTTACTACTGACCCCTGCACTCTGCATGGCATACTAGATCTCTGAACACTGCGTTACTTTCTCCTGACACCGGCTCTGTGCATTTCATACTACGGAGCACTGGACTTTGCATTTCTTTTCTATTGCACCTAGTACTCTTTGATATCTTT
Organism: Pelophylax lessonae; assembly: GCF_965119305.1. NCBI lineage: Eukaryota > Metazoa > Chordata > Amphibia > Anura > Ranidae > Pelophylax > Pelophylax lessonae. The sequence continues at coordinate 99,613,415 of NC_138768.1, forward strand.
CATGTTGTATGGTTACCTCTCCAGCTCTCCAAGGTTGCTCACCCCTGTTCTGATGTTTTAGGGGTTACCTAACTTGTGATGTAATAAAGGTCTTTTGTGCGTTTGTGTATGCTAATTATGTATGCAGGATATGTACGCTATGTATATGCGGGTGTGTGATGTGCTTTTAAGTAACTTTGTTTATAATTAGCGTTTATTTTTTTTTTTTAACTTTATTAGTCCCGGTTCACTGTAGTGCGATAACAGATATTGCATGTAATTCGGTGCGCACTGCTCTGAAAATCAAATGCAATGTCTGTGCGATGCAAATTCAGCCATATAGATTGTATGGCTGAATGTGCATGGCATTCTGACACAATTCGCACAGGACCCTTTCCTTGGTTTGCAGCAGAATCGGATCACATGGTGGTTCACACCTATACAATCCGATTCATGTCCGAACTGACAGTTCGCACTGCGATATGCAAACTGATCTTGGAAGGTGTCGTTAACTTTGTATTGACACCCCCAGCAATTTGCATATGGCAGTGTGAACTGCTTGTGATTTGAATGCGATGCGGGAACCCGCAGTGGATTTGCAGGGTTCCCGCATCGCATAAATGTGAACCGCCACTTACTGTCACAAATAGACTCTGATGTTAATTCTGTGTATTGCAGGTAGATTTGGGGAACATAGTCTATGATCTCCTTCTCACCCAGCAGCTGCACTGAGCATAAATCTGGAAGTCTTTAGGGCTAAGCAATCACTTTCAGGTTTATTGAAATATACAGAGATGACTCATTTGCATTGATTCGATTACCCCTGCACCTATCCTGAGTTTAAAAGCTGGCAGTAGGACTGGCAGCAGGAAATGTCATTGCTGGAGGTATGAGAGCAAAGCTGGCTGATTTCTCAATGTTGCAAGCTTAATAAGAGACATCACTTGGTTTCCCTATCCATGCTAAACAGTGTGGATTGTTGAATCTCAAGTGCTTACTATTGGATCCGACAGCTTCTGCTCCCCTGCTTAGATGCAGGCACTGCTTGGCTGAGAATATTCCTCCCGACTCCTTTGACAAAAATCAGTTGACAAATTCATCAGTAATGAAAATGTGATTCCTCTATGGGCAGCTTTAGTGCATGGATAGCCAGCATAAGGGTGCAGAAGAAAAGATGGTGTGCCCATATTCCCATATTTTGGAAGAATACGGATCACTTTTGATGGTGGAGTGCCAGCGATTAAATTGAAAACATGGCCACTGTGAGCTTCTCTGCATTTCTGGTCCTACTAGATGGTCTTGGGTGTTCAAAAATAATCGATTTATTTTCTCGCTTCAGAAACATTCATGCTGCAACTTCTCTCACCCGCTTTTGTTGAGGGGTTCTTTTAGGTCCACCCCACCCTTTGAACTTTAAGTGTAATGACTTAATAACCGTTATATTTTGTGATTTTTTTTTTTTTTTTTGGTGGGATGGGGTAAATTGCTGGGTTTAGTTCCATTTGAAAAAATGGACTGTAATCATTCCCTTTTCTTTTGTAGGCGCACTAACCAAAGTCCGCGAGAGCAAGAAGCACGTGGAAGAGGGCAAGATGGAACTCCAGAAAGCGAGCGACATTCAAGACCGCTGTAACATTATCTCCTACGCCACCCTGGCAGAAATCCAGCACTTTCACAAAATCCGCGTGCGGGACTTTAAATCACAAATGCAGCATTTCCTACAGCAACAGATAACTTTCTATCAAAAAGTGACGCTAACGTTGGAGGAGGCACTACAGAAATACGACGTAGCCTAGTGGTCATTTCAGAGACTCTGAACTTTTTTTTCTCCTCGTTTCGGGGAAGTCTAAATCCGGGGTTGTAGTCGCCCCCCCAACACAAGATAAAAAACCTGTTGCCAATAATTGGCGGTGGTACACGAATGGTCGTACATTTTAATTTTAGTATACTGTGATGCAGCAAACAACATTGGAACCATGATATAACCGTTCCACATAGATCCAGCATAGCACATTTATATTTAAGTTCTATTATCTAAGCTTACACTACCATTGTACCTATGTTTTGGGGTATGAAGTATGCAGATTTGCCTTACCGTTTCTTGGGAGTATGATTTCACAGTGCATACTTTGGGTGGACTAATTAACACACGAAATGTCATCAGTTGCCTTTTTTTTTTTTTTTATTACATTTTGGATTTAACAAATCCTCTGTTTACAGAACTTCTACTTGAGCAACTTTTCTTGTGCCTTCCTAAACATCATTTTTTTTTCTTTTTTTTTTTTTCTAGTAATAAATTCATATTTTATCACAGGAGAAGGACCTTATATATTGTGTTCTCTTCTAATTTGTTAGCTGGTGGACATGGAACAGCTTGTATTCAGGAGGTCAGAAAGCCAAAGTGAAATTTCAGACTGTTGCTGGGTATCTTGGTTACATGATATGTACAAAGTTGTGCTGAACTCTACTAGTGAATTGTGGGAAGCACCAAGGGAGGCGATTATACATTCTTAGTATAGACGAGGATTATAGTGAATGGAAGCCACGTTCATCCTTCTGTGGGTCTTATGCTGAAGTGAACACTGTGCACAGTGCTTAAAGTAGAAGTAAAGGCAAAATATTATTATCATTATATTTTTTTTATTTTTTTTTAAATTTTGGATAGACTGGAGAGGGATTAGAATGATTGTCAGTATAACTGTCTGTGCTCCTGTTAGTGAGATTCACCCTCTCCATTCATCCAGTTTACCATTATTACTGAAAGTAAAAGAAAATCCCAAATTTTGGGTTATCACCAGAAACATAATAGAGGGGAAATCTTCCCATGGGGACACTAGTTCTGGTAATCTGGGGGTCCCCAAGGAATTTCCTCACTTCCTGTTTGGCTATGGGACAGGAAGTGATGGGAAATCTCTGCAAAGGAACACAGCTGGCGAAAACCAATCTGACAGTTTATAATCCTCCCTTGCTCAAGTTTTTTGTCTATAGTTCTACTTTAACCAGTTCCGGACCACCACCCGCCTTTTTACTGCGGCAGGGTGGCACGGACAGGCAAAGCGATGTAGGTCTACGTTGCTCTCCTGAAGGCCGTCAGGGGGGGCGCGCTCCCCCCGATGCGGGTGTCAGGCGGCTCCGATTGCCGCCTAACACCCCTGATCGCTCCCGCTGAGAGAGAAGGACGGTCGGCTGTTGTAAACACAGTCGACCGTCCTTCTTGCAATGATCGCAGAGCTCATGTGATCCTGCTATATAGGATCGCATGTCTCAGTGATCATTTCACTGGTCCAACCCCCATACAGTTAGAATCACTCCCCTAGGGTCACATTTAACCCCTTGATCACCTATACTGTTAACCCCTTCCCTGCCAGTGTCATTATTACAGTAACAGTGCATATTTTTAGCACTGATTACTGTAGTAATGTCACTGGTACCCCCAAAAGTGTAAAAAATGTCAGGGGTCCGATCTGTCCGCCGCAATGTCGCAGTCCCGCAAAAAATGCAGATCGCCGCCATTACTAGTAAAAAAAAAAAAAAATTAAAAATTGCATAAATCTTTCCCGTAGTTAGTAGACGCAATAAATTTTGCACAAACCAATCATAATACGCTTATTGCGATATTTCCTTTTTTTTTTTTTTTTTTTACTATAAATATGTAGCAGAAAACAAATTGGCCTAAAATGTTAAAAAAACATTTTTTTGAGAATGTCCTATAGCAGAATATGAAAAATATTGTTTTATTTTTATCAAAATTGTCGCTCTTTTTTTGTTTATAGCGCAAAAAAAAAAAAAAATAGCACAGGTGATAAAATACCACCAAAAGAAAGCTCTATTTGTGGGAAAAAAAGGATGTACATTTTGTTTGGGTAGTGTCGCACGACCGCGCAATTTGTCGAAATCCCAAAATAGGGCCTGTCATTAAGGGGTAAATCCTTCCGGTCCAGACGTGGTTAAGAGAAATTTTCATTAAAAAGTTAGTTGCCTGGTAATGCTGATCCAGTGGCCCCCGATTCTTTACTTTTTCTCCATAATAGGTATGCAGATCAGGAGATCTGACTTCACTTGCTGCATGCTTGTGAAAGCAGAAGCAGATGATCAGCTAGCATTTTCAGGTCAGCAATGGTAGCTTCCTTTTTTCCCCACAACACATTTCCTTGAAACATTAAATGGTGCCAGAGTTGATTACTGTATACAGTTGCCCCCGGGGCACATTAGAATTAGATGCATATGTATGTGACACTTGAAAGCGTTATTAAATGCATAACCAAAAATGTATTTTATTGCAGCTTACCAATCAGATGTGATAGCTGCTTTTGTTTTCTTTTAAGGCTTTTTCCTCCCTTGGTTTTCACTTGTTGGTCTGGCCAGTAGCACACCTCCTGTGCTAGAGCTCCCCCACTCTGGATGAATGAGCACAGGGGACACCTTTTGGACATCAGCATTTTTTCAAGTCTGGGGGAGACAAGTGTTTACATGTAATATCTGATTTAAATACACTAACAAATTGAAGCCAAACTCTGGCTAATACTTTATAATCAGTTACATTAAACAGTATTTTCCTTTTGAGAACATTTTTACATAAAATCTGATCATTGTAAGCACCTCTGCTAGTGTTACATGGTTTGTCTCATCTCTGTAACGGATATATTCTGCTGAAAAGCTTGTTCTTTTGAAAAACATCAGATTTACTGGCAGGATCACCAGAAGAAAATAGAAGATCAAGATGCTAAAAAAAAGAATACAGCCATCACATCTAAGAATTGGTAGGCTGCAATATAATAAATGTTTTTGGGTTTAATACCACTTTAAAGTTCAAATGAATTTTCAGTTCAAATCTGATAAATACATTCCAAGTACATCAAAGCAAAAGGTGTGCAACATCTCACAAATTCAAACAAAAATTGGCTCAAATGAAGGGGACCAATGGGGAGGCTTTGCTTCACAATAGGCAAATTGTCTATAGGCAAAAACTGTCCATGTATGATGAAGCTCACTTTTGTGGCAGCTCGGTCTAGAGGCAAGAAGAAACTCTATATGGATACAAGGAGAGAAGGAGACACAAGTGCCTACTTAGTGTAGCATGGACGTAACTTTAATATAGATAAAAAGAATGTTACCCACAAGCGGAGTATAAAATCAAGCATATAGTGCTGTAACAACGGGTCCTCGTTGGCACAAATTTTGGTCTACATCCAGGTGGATTGAAAGGACTTGGGTCGCAACTCTTAGGGGCGCCAGAGGCTCTCAGTGCCGACAAGGACCTATTCTTATAGCACTACATGCTGGATTTTTACTCAGTTTGTGGGTAACATTCTTTTATCTTCATTAAAGTTACTTCCTTGCTACACGTAGTTGGCCCTTGTGTCTCCCTCGCTCCTAACATCTCACAAATTGTTTTCTTTAAAAAGTATTTAAAAAAACATAAATCAGGCGCATCAGCTGCACAATTTAGAATAGTCTATGCATGATAAAGTCCAACATGTAGGGCTGCCATCAAATGAACCAATAAGCCAAAGGTTCCAACAGAGCTGGAAATGAAAAGAGAAAGGAGACGCCTCTAAGTGTAGACTTTAGTACATTTATTGAGATGTAATAAAACACTCACATCGGTTCAAGATTACAAATGGTAGGTGGGCACCATCCTGGGTGCTCCAAGGTGAGAGTGTCCGTCATCCTGTGGACGCTGCTATCGGAAACAGTGTCCCCTCTTCATAGTTATGCCGGCAATAGCGGTGGATGTAGCAGAAGTGGGAACGAGGCTTGGAATGCAACCCAGACGAAACCAAGGCTTGGAGAGCAGGAAACTCTGGCGTTGTGATTAGATAACGTTACAAAGCTGCGACGCATTTCTGAGCGTGCTTGCTGCCGATGGATAGGTGGCCATGCTCCTTCTTCTTTGCACTTAGAGGCGTCTCTTTTCTTTAAAAAAGTAGCCACAGCCTTTATATACAAAGTCTGTCCCCTGGCAGCATGCTGCAGAAAAGGACCTTTGCATTGTTTATGGAAGCAGAAGTCTCACATACCCTACCCAGTAAGACCTAAAGCTCGTCAACCAGCAAAGCTCACACTCCTTACTGTTTATAGAACTGTAGCTGGGACTTGGCAGGAGATGTGCCAGACCTCTACAGAGAGACTACACCAGGGCTCTTCAAACAGTCCTCCAGCTGTTGCGGACCTACAAGTCCCATGAGGCATTGTAAAACTCTGACATTCACAGATATGGCTAGGCATGATGGGAATTGTAGTTCCTGAACAACTGGAGGGCCATAGTTTGGAGACCCTTGGACTGACTACACAGAATTGGTCCTTCTCTGTAGCATGCTGTCAGGGGACAGGCTTTTCTTCTGAGACAGTGGAGGATTTCTAAAGAAAACCAGCTGTAAGACCTTCATGTTAGATGCAACTATAATATTATAGGAAGATTGCTGTTGAAATCAATGGTCTGGAAACAGGATCTCATCTGACTGGTCAAATTTGTAGGTTCTATGTACAGAGATTGTTAATCAGTAAAACCAAATATGTGCAGCACGGCACAAGGCAGTGCCATCGCTTCCTATAATATACAATTTCTAAAATCTACTTTTACTTTGCCACTATGCAAATCCGCCTCCTCCTGTTCCTTCTCCAGTGGCATTGCACGTCCGGCTCTTACTTTGGTCTTCTCTCAGTATCCCCCAGGCTCCTTACACATTTTTTTTTACTTAAAAACAATAAAACTGGTTTCTCCATCCTCATAAATGAAGTAGATTGAGGAATCTCCCAACCTTCCCCAGAACTAGGACATTGCATCCCAACGGCGATATCCACTGATTAGCTGCAGCCGCTGATCGAACAAAAAAATTTCAACATTTCCCTTCAACACAAATCAATTAAACAATCGACTTCTGTGGAGTAGAGGAGCCCACACACTGATTTCAATGCTTGTATGGCCAGCTTTAGTCTACAGTCACAGCATAGACACAGCCCGAAGGATCAGTGAAGATCAGTTCAGCAGCAGTCTCTTCACTGGGAGAAGAATGTGATTATTGCTAGTGGCTATAGCAGCCACTAGCGATAATCGCAAGTAAAATCTTGCAGGCTGGTTGTACTCGAATTGATCGTTTTATCAACTTGATACATTCAGCCTTCCCATACATGGTTAGAATCTTGGCTGAACTTGCCAAGATTCGAGCCCGCTATTGCCGGCCTCATGCCTCGTACACACGCAACGATTATCGGCTGACCGATCGGCCGTCTTTTGTCCAGTGTTCTTTTGTTGGTTGAAATGTGCCTAGACTGCACACGAATTTTCTCGGCCAACAAAAACCAACTTCAGAAGTGATGTCATGTGCTGGTTTACTTTCCCTGTGTTTTTTCTTCACTGAGCATGCCCAGTCTTGCTCATCAGATTTTTTGTCTGCCGAAATCTGTAGACTGACTGATGGAAAATTGGCCGTTGTGTTGACGGCCAACAAAAATTTTATAGCCTGCACACCAGATTTTATTCGGCCGAAAAGTTGGAGTCGGTTGTCGAAAGCATCATACTAACAAGCCGAAAATCGGCCGATCGGACGTTGGCCGAAAATTCACGGCCAACTATCGATGCGTGTGTACGAGGCATTAGTGTCATTACTTCTCATTGTTCAGTGCAGGATTCTGTATGTAAGGGCATATATTGGTCTCTCTCCTGTACCCTGCCCCCTCTACACACAAATATCACTCCCCAGTAGAGATGAGCTAAGGGTCTAAAAGGTAAGAGATGCACTTTATTGTCAAAAGTATTGTGATGCCTGCTTGTACGCGCACATGAACAGTATTGGCATTCCAGTCTAAAGGGCCATACACACTATAAGAGTTTCTGAAGACTTTCCTTCAGATTTACCTTTTCTATGTAGTGCAAGGGCCTGCCAGATTGCATACAAATTGAAAGTGTTTAGGTTTGACCTCATATTATATGGTTTTGGTAAATCTAAAGGAAAAAGTCTTCAGAAAATCTTATAGTGCAGGGGTCTTCAAACTATGGCCCTCCAGTTGTTCAGGAACTACAATTCCCATCATGCCTAGTCATGGCTGTGAATGTCAGACTTTTACAATGCCTCATGGGATGTGTAGTTCTGCAACAGCTGGAGGGCCGTAGTTTGAGGATCCCTGTTATGGTGTGTATGGCCCATTAGTCTGTAGGGTTCAATGTTGACTTGGCCCACCCTTTGCAGCTATAACCGCTTCAACTCTTCTGGGAAGGCTGTTCCTAAGGTTTAGGAGTGTGTCTATGGAAATGTTTGACCATTCTTTCAGAAGCGCATTTGTGAGGTCAGGCACTGATGTTGGACGAGAAGGCCTGGCTCCCAGTCTCCGCTCTAATTCATCCCAAAGGTGTTCTATCAAGTTGAGGTCAGGATACCAAGACATTTTGGAGCATTTCACGCTCCTAACTTTGTGGGAATAGTTTGGGGATGGCCCTTTTTCTGTTCCAACATGACTGCGCACCATTGCACAAAGCAAGGTCCATAAAGACAAGGATGAGCGAGATTGCAGTGGAGTAACTTCACTGGCCTGCACCTCAACCCGATAGAACACCTTTGGGATGAAGTGGAGTCAGGCTTTCATGTCCAACATCAGAGCCTAACCTCACAAATGCGCTTCTGGAAGAATGATCAAACCTTCCCATAGACACACTCCTAAACCTTGTGGACGGCCTTCCCAGAAGAGTTGAAGCTGTTATAGCTGCAAAGGGTGGGCCATCTCAATATTGAACCCTACGGACTAATGCTGGCTATATATTATAAGGAAAATTGATCATTTGGACAGTTTGTTTTTTGGCCAGTTAATGGGCACAAATCGGTAATCTGTTGTGACGTTTTTGAGCGAAAAAAAACAGACAAGTTTGGAAATTTTCTGCTGAACGATTGATAAATTGAAAGTTTAATGTGTTTCTCGTCCAAACTGTTTGCACTAGGTACATGTAAAAAAACAAACAAAAAAATGATTCATTTATGTCAGTTGAATGATTTATTGGTCATTACATGATGGTACGATCGTTTACTCTCACAGCTGAAATTTTATTTTTCCGAAAATGAGTTTGAACAATTTTTCGTATAGTGTATGGCCAGCATTAGACTGGGATGCCATTAAAGTTCATGTGTGTGTAAAGGCAGGCGACCCAATATGTTTGACAATATAGTCAGTGTTGGGGTAGTTACTCAAAAAATGTAACTAGTTACTAGTTACTTCTGTAAATTGTAATGAGATTACTTTACTAGTTACTGCATTTGAAAAGTAACTTCACTACTTATTACTTTACTTTACTCTTTCTTCATTTACCGTGTAGAAGAAGATACATGACACTCTTTCTGCATAGAGTTTATTGTATAAACGCAGGCTTTGGGAAAAATGAGAACAAAATCTGAAAAAACAGAATAAAACATAAAGTGCAACAAAAAGTCATAAATTTCATCCCTCTCTATTCTTCGAAATAACGATTGTATCGCACGGCTTGGGTAACGCAGGAAAGCGTGTTCCTATAGTCTAGTAAAGTAGTGTAGTTACCTCCTATAGCCTAGTAAAGTAGTGTAGTTACCTCCTATAGCCTAGTAAAGTAGTGTAGTTACCAATATTAGTATTGTAACTAGTTACTTTACTTAGTTACCAAAAAAAGTAATGTAGTTACTGTAATCCGTTACTTTGTAACTAGTTACCCCCAACACTGAATATAGTGTATATTTGAACATAAAAAGCAGGTATGCTGTATGAATGGGAAAACAAAAAACATAATGCAGTTTTTTAACATTTGACTGCAAAAGTGGAAATACTTATTAAAATTTTAGGTAAATAAAATATAAGTAACAATTTTTAAACTTTTTTTTTTTAGGTTATGCTATGTGAATGGGATCCCAAAATTGGTATCCTAAATTGGCTGCAAAAGTTGAAATACACTTTAACCACTCCGCACCTAATCTACCGTACTTATGTGCATTTACCCCTCAGCAGCCAGTCTCCAGCTCATGTGCAATAATCGTCAGTTATTCAGTGCACCGTGTTGCATGTTGGTTTCATCTTCACTGACTCTGGCCCAGTGGGAATCTCCACCCTAGTGCCCCCATTCCTGTTTAAGCAAGTCCTGGCAAAAAAATAAAAATAAAAAATCTTCCCCTTCTACATTCCCAGCACGATCTAGACTGTCCCTTGACTTCATGATAGACTCTGCTAATAACGACACATTCCTTGTGGTTCAGTATCCAGCCCACCAACTTCACAGTCTGTGTTGCTGCTGACACATTGCCTACCCATTTTACTGTCTCAGAAATCTGCTTCAAATTTAATGGTCCCATTTCCTGTACAGTATATTGATTATAACCACTGCTTCTTCTCTTTGAAACCCTGTGTGTGAAGAGCTCGGCTCCCATGCTGCTGCTCCATAACTACTCAGCTTTGTAAATAATTTCCAGAAACAAGTGAGTGCTGTCCGTTTATACTTTTTTTTAATTTGCACTAATATACCATTTTTCAGGACAAGGTTTACAATCACCTCAATCAAAATAGTAATTACAAAATGCATTTTGGGGCACATTTCCCTACCCCATCATTCACCTGTATGGCTGTGACCATATTTTTTACTATGGAAAGAGCTGTAACCACCATTTCTGAGTCAAAAGATGAACTATTCTTCCCCTGGCATACCTTCCACATGTCTTTCCTGCATGTATTGCTTCCCGTCATACAATCCACAGTCCTCTTCTGTACATACCTGTTGTCACCATCCTTCTATTCTACATAAAACTCTCTGCAGTCAAAACCCCACAATCCTGTACATAATCCCTCTTGTCATACCTTCTGGGCACCTCTCCTTTACATACTGCCTTCTGATATACCAACTGCACTCCTCTCTTGCACATACTGCTCGCTGTCATAACCCCCACACTCCTCTTCTGCACATACTGCCCATTGTCATACCCCCCACACTCCTCTTCTGCACATATTGCCCCTTGTCATACCCCCCACACTCCTCTTCTGCACATACTGCCCATTGCCATACCCCCCACACTCCTCTTCTGCACATACTGCCCATTGTCATACCCCCACACTCTTCTTCTGCACATACTGCCCATTGTCATACCCTCCACACTCTTCTTCTGCACATACTGCCCATTGTCATACCCCCCACACCCCTCTTCTGCTTATACTGCCCGTTGTCATACCCCCCACACTCTACTTCTGCACATACTGCCCATTGTCATACCCTCCACACTTCTCTTCTGCATATACTGCCCACTGACACACCTGCACACCCTCCTTATTCTCATGTCCTGAACATATTGCCTGTTGTCCGCACTCCTCTCCTGCACATGCTGCCCTCTGTCATACCCTCAGCGCTGCTCTCCTGCACATACTGCCCTCTGTCATATCCGCAGCACTCGTTTCCTACACATACTTCCCACTGTCATACCCTCAATGCTCTTTTTCAGCACATACTGCCCACTGTCATACTCTGTGCTCTTCTCTTAAACTTACTGCCCACTGTCATACCCCTCATCACTCCTCACCTGCACAGCTGACACACTCCTCACCTACACATGCTGCCCTCTTTCATCCTCGCTGCAGTCCTCTCCGGCATGTGCTGCCCCCCTGTCATCCTGTCTGTACTCCTCTCCTGCACGTGCTGCCCCCGTCATGCCCTCTGCGCTCCACTCCTGCACGTGCTGCCCCCCTGTCATGCCCTCTGCGCTCCACTCCTGCACGTGCTGCCCCCCTGTCATCCCGTCTGCCCTCTTCTGCACGTGCTGCCCCCCTGTCATCCTGTCTTTACTCCTCTCCTGCATGTGCTCTACCCTGTCATGCCCTCTGCGCTCCACTCCTGCACATGCTGCCCCCCCTGTCATCCTGTCTGCAGTCCTTTCCCACACATGCTGCCCCCTGTCATCCTGTATGCACTCCTCTCCTGCACGTGCTGCCCACCTGTCATGCCCTCAGTGCTCCTCTCCTGCACATGCTCTCCTTTTCACTCCTCTCCTGCCACACTCTTCTCCTGCATATGCTGCCCTCTGTCATCCCGTCTCCACTCCGCTCCAGCACATACTGCCCCTTGGCATCCTCTCTGCACTCCTCTCCTGCACACACTGCCCTCTCTCATCCCCTCTGCACTCCTCTCCTGTACATACTGCCCCTTGGCATCCTCTCTGCACTCCTCTCCTGCACACACTGCCCTCTGTCATCCCCTCTGCACTCCTCTCCTGTACATACTACCCCTTGGCATCCTCTCTGCACTCCTCTCCTGCACACACTGCACTCTGTCATCCCCTCCGCACTCCTCTCCTGCACTTACTGCCCCTTGTCATCCCGTCTGCTTTTCTTTCCTGCACCTACTGCCCCTAGTCATCCCCTCCACACTCTTCTCCTGCACATGCTTGCACATACTGCTTTTCAAATGATTGGATAGTTGAAGTGAATATTCACATGACTTATTGTGTGAAGATCCCCACGTCCTTTATTAAATCAGCCTCTGTCTCCCAGATTAGAGAATCAGCTTCAAGAAGAAAACCTGTTTATGTGATGAGCAAACTAGGAACCTATCCAAGCACAACATTCAGTGGATCTTTTTGAGGTGTATATCTGAAACTTAGTACAGAGGCTGTAGGTTCTCCTTTATGGCTTGGGTTGTATTTGTCCTCTCTCACTCTCCCCCGTGTGTTTGGTAGATATCGCACAGGATGTGTTATCTTCACATCTTCCAGTTTATTGGAGTGTCATTTTCCCCACCGGAGAGGAAAACTGGGGGCGGTGGGTTTATGTAGATGTGCCAAGTGAGGAATGATGTCATTGACTGTTCACACAAAACTGTGAAAATGAGATTAGGAAGTTCTCTCTTTAATCACAAAGTAATATACTATTAGACCTTTGTGGTAGAATGTCCAGTCTCCTCTCCAGTGTATTCCTCAATACTTGTCTACATTGTCCATATAACATGGTCTTCATCCATCTAGTCCGACTTTATTTAGTTCATACATTGGCAGGCTTAAAGTGACACTAAATTCTAGTTGAGAAAGAAAAGCTATTTAAGTATGTATTCTGAACTCAAAAAAAGTCCCTTCCATTGGTCTCAGTTTTCCAAGTTCCTATGTTTTTGTTGCTGTGATCCATTTTTCTTTCAATGTGGATGGAGCAATCACTTCTGCTGAGCTATTGTATTCTGACAGCTGGGAGACTTCGCTGCGGTCAAAATACACCGATCAGCCTGCTATAACCTGCGGCGCTGATGAGCAGGGAAAATTAGTCAGGGAGCTTGTACGGAAGCTGATCGGTAGGTCGACCTTCTCCATATGTGGATTGAAATTTGGCTTGTCCATGCTGAAATTGATGAGTTTTGATCCATTTTTGGGCAGTTTAAGTCTGACATGTACTATACAATCTGTACAATCTCCTTTAGATCTACCACCAACCATGAAGTGCAAAGAGCCTGCCTGATTTGATACATATTGAGTGGATTGTTTAGGTTTGTCCTCAATTTGCATAGTTTTGATAAATCTAAAGGAGATTGTACATCCAGCTTGTTTGGTGTATGGCCAGCTTTAAAGTGTCCCCAATAAATAGAGTGGAGGGAAATCCAACATTTTAGAATTGTACCTAAACAAGAAGTAAGTGGACATTTTTCAATGGGAACACCTGTTTTGTGGATAATTGCCTAAAATTATCGCAGAACCCTATGGCTGCGCTAATGAAATTATTAACAGCCATAGGACTTCACTCCTTTCACACCTATATGTGTGTATGTGTATAAATACATATAAGTGTGAGTGTATATATACCCCTATACACAAGTTCAGATGTTATGCCTGCCTCCAAAGACGTCCAAAAAAAACGCCTAGGTGTGTTGTTGCAGGCGTTTTTTTTTGGGCATTTTTTGGGTGTCTTTGGAGGCAGGCATAACATCTGAACTTGTGTATAGGGGTATATATACACACACACTTATATGTATTTATACACATACACACATATACGGTAGGTGTGAAAGGAGCGAAGTCCTATGGCTGGTAATAATTTAATTAGCGCAGCCATAGGGTTCTGCTACTTTCACACCTATATATGTGTATGTGTATATATACATACGTGTGTGTGTGTATATATATATATACCCCTACACAGAAGTTCAGATGTCATGCCTGCCTCCAAACATGTCCACAAAAAAGCCCAATAAAACGCCTGCAACAAAACGGCCAGTTGTGAAAGGAGCGAAGCCACTATCCTGTTCTATTGCAATTCTAATAGAAACAATCTTTTTTCTTTGGCGGTCACCCTGAAATGGGTTTGGTCACCCTGCCATAGCAGTCAGAGTCAGTTAACCCTACACTACAGTCCCCTGACACTTAACACTTTCCCTACAAAAACTAGATTATTAAATCTAACTATAGTGGAAAATAGTACCTTAACTACACTAGATATCCCTTTCCTCACACTAATAATTGCTAAATGACACTTTTGAAGCAGGAGTAACAGAACTGCTTCCACTCTCTTCCACAGCCCTGTATTAAAGTGCTAGAGATTTGGCGGGGCTATCTTATATACTGGGGGGCATATTCACTACTGATTGGCCTCTGGACCCCCTAGTCACTCCAATCACATTCCTAGCATCCTCCTGCCCCCTCAATTGGCTTTTACTGATGGTTCTGGTCCAATCACAGGCTTTTAAAGCCCAGTTCCTGTCCCATTGCATTTTGGTCAGTTCTGGTTGCCGAATTCCGAACTTTTTCAGCAAAAAGTTTGAAATTCGGCCGAATTTCAAACAGTCAATGTTCGGGTCGAACCGATGGTCGACCCGAACCGTTCGATCATCCCTAGTTACAACCCTACCTTACTCTATCCAAAATAAAATAGAATAATAAATAAAAGGTCTGTCATTACTTGCACTTTAATGCTTGTTCTGATAGAAAGGTGTCAGAACATACAGTTCATCACAGTTTGATGCGTATGGGGCTGGGTAGCTGCAGACTTATTAGGATGCCTATGCTGACCCTTGTCTGCAGTCAAAAGCGCCTACAATGGGCACTTGAGCATCAGAACTGGACTACGAAGAAATGGAAGAAAGTAGCTTGAAATGATAAATTCAAGAACGGCTTGAACATCTATAGGACCTGCTGCATTTGAAGAAATGAAAGGCAAAGGACAAAAGCAGCACTCGAACAGTCATCTGCAATACTCTAATAAAGTTGGTGGAAATCTGTTGACCTGTGTTTCAAATGCTCATTAACTGCAAAAAAAATGCCCATCTTAGACCATTATAAGTTCTATCCAGGTTGGATTAATGTAACTATGCATATACCAATGCCTGTGGGATCCCTGTGCAAGCTGAAAATCACTGTAGTAGGCAGTGCCATTAGAGTGATCTCCACCAGCTTCCAGGTCCTAAGCTGAATGTTTTCCCTGCTGCTTACTGAACACAAGCGGTTGTTTGCTTGGCACGGGGGCCATTCAGGGAAAATTTTGCACGGACCTATGTAACTATAAAAATATGCATATATATATGTTTTGGATTGAGCGGTGAGTGAGTAGAACTTTGGTTAGGTTTTTATAGCTGTTTTTGTCCCCATTAGGGAGATTTGCCTTCTCAATTTGTCTGGGTGATAGGTATCACTGAAAGGTAAAATGAAAGAAAATCCTAAATTCTGGTTTGTATCTAAACAGAAATAGTGGGGACATTTTTCAATGGTAAGCCTAGCTTGTGTGACTACCAGTGATTCCTTCACTTTGGAGGGATTTCCTCTCATTTGCTGTTATGGCTTTGAGACAGGAAGTGAAGAGAACTTTCCCCAATGGGACCCAGATGGCAGAAAAAACTGTCAGGGGTTATAACCTTCCCTTACTCTATCCCAGTGTTCTCCAAACCGTGGCATGTGGGCCAGATGTGGCCCTTTGTTTGTCTTTATCTGTCCCTTAGAGCAGTGGTCCTCAACTCCGGTCCTTGGGGCCCACTAACAGGCCAGATTTTAAGTATTACCTTGGGGAGATGCAGACTAGAATACTGCAATCACTGAGCAGCAAATGAAATCACCTGTGATGTAATTTAGTTATCTTGCAAACCTGGCCTGTTAGTGGGCCCCGAGGACTGGAGTTGAGGACCACTGCCTTAGAGCACTATTCCTCCCACTAACACCAGTGATGATGATTATTTCTCCCACTGAGAAAAATGATGGGGCACTATTCCTCCCACTGACACCAATGACGGGGCACAACTCCCCCCCCACTAGTACCAACTATCGGATACAATTCCTCCCCCTGACACCAACTATGGAAATTACTATTCCCACGAATACCAATTTCGGGATGCTATTGTTCCCACTGACACCAACGATGAAAATTATTCCTCCCACTAATATTGATGGGACACTATTGCTCCCACTGACACCAATGATGGGGCACCATTGCTCCTCCTACTGCCCCAAGGTTTTATGTTATTTTTTTGTACCCCACTGACCACCAAGCTTGAGGCATTTTCTAGTACCAATGGCAACAATCCAGCCCTCTTAAAGTCTGAGGGACAGTAAACTGGTCGTTTGCTAAGAAAGGAGACTGCTCTATTCAAAATGAAAAAAAAAAAAAGTTTTCCTTTAGTTCTACTTTAATAATAGTGACTGTATATTATTATTACATTGCACTAGACTAAAATCTACTGCACGTCTCATGGGGATTGAATTCAGAAAAAATAGTACTGGTACTAATAAGCTTCAATCAAGTGAGTTAACTAGGCAAACTTCTAGCATTGCCTTGTCATGCCCATTCAGTCACTTCTACAGTACTTGCATTATCACCTTCCACTGAAGTAAGCTTATGTATATTAAAGTTCCTGGTTGCAGAGGAATAATGTAACACACAAGAAACATTCTTAAGGATTAAGATGTGCTAAAGGTGAAATGGGATTTGCTTTGTCTCCCATTTTAAAGCAAGAGATGTAGAAAACATCTACTCTCAAAGTTCAACTAAATTAGTACCAGCTCAACATGTTGTCAATATAGAGAAGAAATGCACACCCCATTAATCAACCATATAGAAGGAAGGAACTACAATGATAGACAAATCCCATTGTCCAGTGGTTCCTCAGCGGTGCCCAGACCTACACATCATAAACAGTTCTTCAGTACATCACCATCAAAGATGGAAGTCCCACATCTGTTGCCCATTCAAGCAGCTTTTTTTGTCACAAGAAATTATCCTGTGAAAGCCGACAATTCACAGATCCCAGTAGCCATTCAAAGAACTTGAAGAAACTGAGGCATTCACCCAGGAAAGCTTTCCCTATTAAAGGGAAGGAAGATATGGGTTACCTTTAGTGACATAGTTCTAGTTGGATGGCTACCATGTTGATCCAATGGCTTCAATACTTTCTGGACCTGGAAACAGCATGCAGAATAAAAAATCTGACATTCTAAGCTAATGTTACTGGGGAGGGTGGCATATATGTGTACCTGTTACTTTGACTTGCATTTGTATGAAAGGGTATATAAATCCTAAAAGTGACCTTCTTATATTTGCTCCCTTTTGATCTATTAAATTTACCATTGAAAGTATTTTGTTATACACTGAACAAAATTATAGACGCAACACTTTTGTTTTTGTCCCCCTTTTTCATGAGCTGAACTCAAAGATCTAAGACTTTTTCTATGTACACAAAAGGCCTGTTTCTCTCAAATATTGTTCACAAATCTGTCTAAATCTGTGTTAGTGAGCACTTCTCCTTTGCCGAGATAATCCATCCACCTCACAGGAGTGGCATATCAAGTTCCCGATTAGACAGCATGATTATTGCAAAGGTTTGCCTTAAGCCTTGTACACACGCAACGATTATCGGCCGACCGATCGTCCGTCTTTTGTCCAGAGTTGTGTTTTGTTGGTTGGAATGTGCCTAGACTGCACACTAATTTTCTCGCCCAACAAAATTCTACTTCAGAAGTGATGTCATGTGTTGGGTTGGTTTCTTTGTGTTCTTTCTTCACTGAGCATGCCCAGACTTGCTCATCAGATTTTTCCCTGTCGAAATCTGTACTGACTGCACGAAAATCGGCCGTTGTGTTGACGGCCAACAAAAATGTTATAGTCTGCACACCAGATTTTTTTTGGCCAAAAAGTCGGAGTTGGTTGTCGGAATCATCATACTAACAAGCCGAAAATCGGCAGATCGGTCATCGGACGAAAATTCCCTGACAATTTTCGACGCGTGTGTATGGGGCTTTAGGCTGGCCAAAATAAAAGGCCACTCTAAAATGTGCAGTTTTATCACACAGCACAATGCCACAGATGCTGCAAGTTTTGAGGGAGCGTGCAATTGGCATGCTGACTGCAGGAATGTCCACCAGAGCTGTTGCTCGTGAATTGAATGTTCATTTCTCTACCATAAGCCGTCTCCAAAGGCGTTTCAGAGAATTTGGCAGTACATCCAACCGGCCTCATAACCGCAGACCACGTGTAACCAGACCAGCCCAGGACCTCCACATCCAACATCTTCTGAGACCAGCCACTCGGACAGCTGCTGCAACAATCTGTTTGCATAACCAAAGAATTTCTGCACAAACTGTCAGAAACCGTCTCAGGGAAGCTCATCTGCATGCTCATCATCCTCATCGAGTCTCGACCTGACTGCAGTTCATCATCGTAACCGACTTGCGTGGGCAAATGCTCACATTCGATGGCGTCTGGAGAGGTGCTCTCATTCATGGATGAATCCCAGTTTTCTTAGATCTTTGAGTTCAGCTGATAAAAAATGGGGGCAAAAACAAGTGTTGCATTTTTAATTTGGTTCAGTATATGTTTGATGCAAAAAATATCTGTTGATCCTACTAGAAATACAGTGAGTTCCAATCTTCCTGTGGACTCTTCCCCTGCTGCTTTGAAATTTCAAGTTGTATTATCAGCCCTTCCCAGTTCACCTTTGTGCACTGCAGAACACCTTACCCCTTATGTTATAGAAAGGGGAGGTGTTCAGTAGTCCTATTAACCACTTAACGACCAGCCACGTAGATCTACGTCGGCTGATTTTGAGTGGTTATACCGGGATGATGCCTCTAGCTAGAGGCATCATCCCGGTACCGTTGTTTGAAGCCGGCGGTCGGCTTTCCGTCGGTAACGATCAATGCGGCTCGGGAGCCGCTCGATCGTTACCCGGGGGGCGGGAGGGGACGTCCCCCCCCCTCCCGCCGCCTTCCGCGGCTTTGCTCGGGGCTCCCGTCCCACCGGGAGCCCCGAGCACCCAGCCGGCACGTCCGCCGGCTGGATGGAGTCCCGATGAATGCCGGAAACGGCATCGATCGGGTCTCCGATGACGTAACCCGGAGGCGGCGTCCATGACGTCACATCCGGGTTACTGTGCCGCAAAAGGCGGCAGATTTAAAAAACGGCTGTATGCAAAAATGCCGTTTTTGGCGTTTTGCATACAGGGAAGTGTAGTGGAGGGGTCTAGGGTCTTTTAGACCCTCGATCCCTCCATAAAGTGTACCTGTCACACATATTGCTGTCACAAGGGATGTTTACATTGCTTGTGACAGCAATAAAAGTGATCAGATTTTTTTTTTTAAAAAAACCTGTAATAAAGTTAAAAAAAAAGAAAAAATAAATAGGAAAAAAAAAAAAAAAAAATTTAGCCGCCCCCGTCACCGTTAGCTCGCGCACAAAAAAAAACGTATACGCAAGTCGAGCCGCAAATGAAATCGCTGTTCAAACCACACATGTGAGGTATCGCCGCGATCGCCAGAGCGTGGGCAATAATTTAAAAAAAAGAGCTACACTCTAACTCAAAACTGGTAACCGTTAAATAAATTTAAAGCGTCGCAGATTGAGATCTCTATTGCCCGTAGTTTGTCGCTATCCCACGGGGGGGCGCAATTTTAAACCGTAACATGTTTGGTATCTATTTACTCGGCGTGACATGTTCTTTCACAATATACAAAAAAAAATGGGCTAACTTTACTGTTTAGTATTTTTTAAAATTAGTGAAATGTGATTTTTCTAATTTTTTCCAAAAAAATGGCGTTTTAAAGACCGCTGCGCAAATACCGTGTGACAAAAAATTTTGCAATGACCGACATTTTATTCTCCAGAGTCTTTGCTAAAAAAATATATATAATGTTTGGGGGTTCTAAGTAGTTTTCTAGGAAAAAATACTGGTTTTAACTTGTGAACAAAAAGTGTCCGAAATAGGGCTGGGGGTAAAGTGGTTAAACTTCCTGCTTTAGGGTCACAGGAAGAATGTTTCTCTACTGCTGCTATTTCGTTCTTGGTCACAGTGTCATATTATACTCAAACAACGAATTGAGGTGATTCTGACATTTTGAGTCCTCCCAGATTTATATAATATCTGAGCCTCGAGGAAAGGGGATATCTTTGAACCCCTGGCTATTTTATATTTTCATGCTGAATGAACTCCAACATGAAAGTGATACTAAACAGAGAAGTGTTAATTGGCATAATTCGCTGTATTTTTTTGAAATGCTTGATATATTTAATACTGATTAATATATTTATATACTGATTTATATATATATATACTGATTTATATAGTTATATAGTTATATAGTTATTCCTGCAGCATTATTGTGTGGTCACATGATCTTTCTTTGTTCTTTGGCCTCTGCAGGCAAAGCTCTTTGAGAGGGTCTTTTATTACTCTACTGATGTATGCTCTCTACAGTATGTGTCTGTGTCTGGCCAGCCCTGATTGGTGCTGCGCTAGTCACATGGCCAAAAAAAAAAACGTTTCAGGAGAGCAAATCAAATTAGAATTCAATTAGATATAAAATATCAATTAACTGTTTTACAGCTCCCTATAAATCTATATTGAACATCAAATGTGTATTTTATTGTGATAAATATGGTGTAGGCGGAGTCAGAGATGATTGACACTAGCTTTCATTTTGTTCAGATGGCATGTACATCCAGTTCTAAAGTTCTTTTTTAACCTTACAGATATTAGCAATTATGTTAGATATATTTGTTACTGATTTATATTAAACTAAGCATTTTTGTGAATGTAATCATTTAGCGTACTATATCCTACCCCCATAATGTTTATTTATTTATTATAGGTACTTATACAGCACTGTCAATTGACACAGCCCTTTACATACAGTATATATTGTACATTCACATCAGTCCCTGCCCTCAAGGAACTTATCTAAGGTCCCTAACTTACATTCATACATATACATAGTAGACTGGATCCAATTAACCTACCAGCATGTCTTTGGAGGGAACCGACACTGGCACAGGGAGAACATGCAAACTCAAGGCAGGTGTCATGGTTAGGATTCGAACCTGAGACCTCAGTTCTGCAAGGGGGAAGTGCTAACCCCTTAGCCACTGTGTTGTTTAGCAATAGGATGACAGGGAGGAGGATGGAGGATGGAGGATGGAGGGAAGGGAGTGTCATTTACCACTGTGTGTACTGTATACCCACATGTGTGACTCTACAGTCACATGGGCTGTACAGATAGGAAAAGAGAGGAAATGAAGAGCTTAGAAGGGAACTGTAATTGAGCATGGTCCATAGAGGACACCAGCTGGTCTGCAAAATCTCAACCTGCAGTGGGGACACAGAGAAGATGGGAGGGTCAGCTGAAGGCAAGATCAACCAGGTATTTCACTCCAAACAAAACTAAAGCTGTAATGGCTTTGAGAGTATGAACACT
The DNA here is from genome assembly GCF_965119305.1 of Pelophylax lessonae. Taxonomy (NCBI): domain Eukaryota; kingdom Metazoa; phylum Chordata; class Amphibia; order Anura; family Ranidae; genus Pelophylax; species Pelophylax lessonae. The sequence goes on from NC_138768.1 coordinate 99,635,032, forward strand.
CATATAGCATGTACGGAGAGTTTTTCATAGTCTAGGTTTAATGACACTTAAAGGATTTCTTGGACTCTGGGCTCATTGGTCTTAATCTTGTTTTGTATATATAGCCTCCAGACTTGAGCCCTCCCCCCTGTTTATTGGAGCACCCTGTTTGTTTTTCACCACTTCTCCTTATCATATCGTCATATGACTTCCTGGAGTTTAAGTGGTTCAATCTAAATGATACCTGCAGCTGTAGGCATCATTCAAATATCATTCTTTTCTGCCGGCAATTCTCTGCACAGTAAAAACAATCATAGTGGCTGTTCAGCCACTTGATTGTTTTTCCCGGTGTCGGGAGGGCACGTACTCCCCTCCTGCCACCCTCCAGTGTCCGTGCAATTGGCGAGCCGGACAAGGAATCTGCCGGAAGTTTACCATAGAGCTGACCAAGAACCAGATGGTCACTGGTCATCTCTAAGGCTCCGGAGGCAGGGCGCGACATTATGACGTCACGTCAGACCCCGGCAGTTGTAAACACTGCTGTGAATTTGGCTGGAGAGCCTGAGTTTGTTTTATTTATTTTCTTTATCTCAGGCTTTCCAGCCTAGAGGAGATATGTGGGGACTTTTAGTCCCCACACATCTCCCCATTGAGAAGACCTGTCACGCCCTATTCCTATTACAGGGGATGTGTACATTCCTTGTAATAGAAATAAAAGCGATTAAACAAAAAAATAAAAAATAAATTGAAGGAAAAGTGTCAATATAAAAAATAAGGAAAAAAAACCATTTAAAGCACCCCCGTCCCCACGTGCTCGCACGCAGAAGCAAACGCATACATATGTCACTCCCGCATACGTAAATGGCGCTCAAATCAAACGTGAGGTATCGCTACAAACATTAGAGCAAGAGCAAAGACCTTCTTTGTGACTCTAAACAGGTAACCTGTAAAAATCGGGCTAACTTTAGAGTTTTGTGTTTTTTAAATTCATGAAACTGTTTTTTTTCCAAAGAAATGTGTTTGAAAAATTGCTGTGCAAATACCGTGTGACATAAAAAGTTGCAACAACCACCATTTTCTTCCCTAGGGTCTCTGCTAAAAAACATATATAATTTTAGGGGTTCTGAGTAATTTTCTAGAAAAAAAAAAAGATTTTCACATACTGTATAGAAGAGGAGTGCCAGAATAGGCCTGGTATGGAAGTGGTTAAGGGCAGCCCCATCGTAGACATATTCATTTTTTAGATCTTCCCCGATCATGATCCATTGATGAATCAAACCCATCAGTTAGACATATTTCAGGAGGTGATTTACCGGCAGGATCACCAGGTGAAAATAAAGGGGGAAAAGCCTAAAAAAATAGGTGAAAATAAAGAGGAAAAAGCCTAAAAATATAAAAAATAAACTAATCTTCACAAGTAAGGACTGGTAAGCAGCACTATATTACATTGTGTTCATGGGTAGATGCCCTTTAAGCATAATCTGCATTGTTTAATGTAAAAGAGTCTGGTCATCTTGTCCTGGAAGATGCCTTCATGCTTACTGAGCTTTGAAATTGGCTGATTTTGTAGCTGTTTGATTTCACTCCATCCTCCCTCTAATAATTATTCTAGTTCTTTCACATTCCAAGAAAAACCATGTCCTCGCTGTACCCTTTCCAATTCATTCCTCATGTAAAGGGAGTGCAGCACTTTCTGGGATGAAAATATAAATCAGCATTGGGTGGATACGGGTTATTTAGTAACATTCGTGTCAACATTTTCTCGAGTTTTTTTGTGTATTAATTGGATTCAGTTTTTGTATTATTCATCTGTACAGCTGATGTAAAACTATAGATCTGCGTTTGCCTCGTCAGACAGTTCCTCTTTTCCCTATGATCAGTCTGCAGACATTCGGTCCACACCCAATCTCTTGATGTCATTAGGCTTTGCTCCTTGGCCATGCCTCCAGTCTGTGTAGACTGTCATAACTCAGGAAGACTTCTAGCAAGGCTTTGGGAGGAGATTGTTGGCTTTTTACTTATCCCAGTAACAGTAGGAGATGATTCCTACCTCCAATAAAAGGAGATTCACTAAGCTAACCATAATTAAGATCCTTAATTAATCCTCAGCAGTTTAAAGCAGAACCTCACTCTCTGAATCAACTTTGACCATTTTGATCCTCATGCTGCTAGCATTAGTAAATAGATAGGAAAGTATATCATATATACTTGTGTAGCAAAGTTTACAGGCCTATGGCCTGATGTGGGTCTGCCATTAGTACCGGTAATCCCTCCAGCCCATGTGAGCTGTGACCCTGTGTGTGACAACTGAAGCAGCGACAACTCCGGCATCTTTGTTTGTGGTTTTTTATTGACATTAGGGAATGGGAGAAAGGAATGAGGATACTCCTTGCGGCTCAAACTAATTACAATTGGGTATTTTACTCCTGAAATGCCTGCCGGCGCCAGCCAATGCTCACTGACACTGAGAACATTCTATAGAACAGAAGTGCTGAATCCTCGACTTATGGCGCTTTTCCACTGCATGGAACCGAACAGTTCGGCTCGCTTTTGTGCTTTTCCACTGCTGGTACCGCATGGTGTGGTGTAGGAACGGTTCGGTACGGTACGGTACGGTGGCGCTTTTCCACTGCATGGAACCGAACGGTACGGCTCTCAAAAACAGTACCACCTCGATTGTGGTTCCAAGAGGTACCATACCCGGAACCATATCCCACAATCCTTTGCATGCAGTCACTACTAGCCACTGATTGGTCAGAGAATCCTTCCCACCCACTTAACTTTAGTACTACTTTAGTGGAAAAGCAAACCATACCGTACCGTACCGAACCGTTCCAACACCGTACCATGCGGTACCAGCAGTGGAAAAGAAAACCGGGCCAAGCAGGGCCGTGTAGAGCCGAGCCGGTACTTGCAGTGGAAAAGTGCCATTATAGTCCAGAAGATCCAAGACTGAGAACTGTAGAACTCCTGACACTGTTGTACTATGAAAGTCACTGCATATTTTCCCCCGCCTGGCACAGCTTGAGGTAGTATATTGTAGAACTCTGTATAGCTGTCACTGTAACTGGCACGCTCTGTGCAATTCAGGGCCCAATCTGCAGGTGCCCCCTTTAACCTTGAACTCTTCAGGGTCCACTGACTATGTACCTCTGTAGCTTCAGGGTCCTCAACCTAGGTACACCCTTTACAGCTAGCTGACACTGGATCCCAGAACCTCTTTCGGAGTGGTCCCCTCTAACTTCAGGCAGAGCCCCAGGGGCAATCCTCAGTACTCACGACCAGTGTAGGCTTTCCTGGGACTGGACCCCTCTCTGTCGGCTCTCGGCACACCGGATCCCCTCAGCTCAACTCAGCACTCTCTGGACACTCAGGCGGCACCCCGAGACATCCACCTTCCTCAGACAGGAGGAGAGACAGCCGCACTCTCCTTCCTGGGACTCTGCTCCCGCAAAAGACCCTGTGCCATGCACTTCCCCCCAAACTTGTACCCACCCCCAGAATCCCTTGCAGCATAATCTGCCTTCTGGGGGTAGTTACAAGCTGGGATGTGTCTCCTGATTGGGCTTCCCACACTGCCCTATGAGAATCCTCTCACAGGAGCCAATGGGGATACTTCTCCCCTCAGCAGGCACATCTGGAAGCTCTGACACCCTAGCAAAATGAATCACAGCCCTGCTGTTAGGCAGACAAGGCCCACTATACATTTACCTAGCACCTACCTGTAGGGTGCTACACCTGTTTTAAACTCTTTTGTTTTTACATTTCTATAGTTACTTCCTGGTTTCTATGCCTAAGCAAATGATGTCATAAATCCCAGGAGTCTTCAGGAGGGGAGGAGGTGTTTACTGAGCTAAGCACACCCTCCTGTCTGCATGCCTGAGCTAAGGGCGGATGGATTCCAGGAAGTAAATGCTAAATAAATCATCAAGATGGATGTGGAAATGCTAGGGGGTGTTTTTCAAAATAATTTCTCAGCAAAATAAAGCATGGAGACATGGATGGGGGAATTTGTTTTGGAGTGAATGGATTGGGTGCCCTTTGGTGGCTAGTGAGCATCTCTACTCAACATGTGCCAGATATATGTTTGGTGAAATGCTGGGAGAAATAATGGACTTTAAAGGCACATACCCTAAAATTTAAACAATTTATTGCTCTGCATCAAAAAGTTTCCACATAATACCAAAGGAAAATAGAAAATTAAAGAAAAAAAACAAAGCCTAAAATTATTTTTGGACTACATGTGGCGCCTCTAGAGGATAAAGTAGCGGGTATGATGCTAATAATACAGTATCTCTCAAAAATGAGTACACCCCTCACATTTTGTTAAATATTTTATTCTATCTTTTCATGTGACAACACTGAAGAAATGACACTTTGTTAAAATGTAAAGTAGTGAGTGTACAGCTTGTATAACAGTGTAAATTTGCTGTCCACTCAAAATAACTCAACACACAGCCATTAATGTCTAAACCGCTGGCAACAAAAGTGAGTACACCCCTAAGTGAAAGTGTCCAAGTTGGTCCCAATTAGCCATTTTCCCTCCCCGGTGTCATGTGACTCGTTAGTGTTACAAGGTCCCAGGTGTGAATGGGGAGCAGTTGTGTTAAATTTAGTGTTATCGCTCTCATACTGGTCACTGGAAGTTCAACACGGCACCTCATGGAAAATAACTCTCTATGTAGAGCAACAATTCTTTTTTCAGATCCTCCAAGATGGCCTAGGCTATAAGAAGATTGACAAGACCCTGAAACTGAGCTGAAGCCCGATGGCCAAGATCATACAGCGGTTTAACAGGACAGATTCCACTCAGAACAGGCCTCGTCATGGTCATCATCTATTTCCTTGTGAGATACTGTACAGATCTCAATACATCCACATATGTAAATCCTTCAGGAGGGGTTTACTGAGTTAAGCACTCCCTCCTGACTGCATGCCTGAGCTAAGGGCAGATGGATTCCGGGTAAATGCTACGTCAATCATCTGCTTTTATTTAGGATGGCTGTGGCCAGAAATGATAGGGGGTGTTTTTCAAAGTGATTTCTCAGCAAAATAAAGCATGGAGACATGGATGGATGGGGAAGTTTGTTTTGAATATTAAAAATGATTTAAATGTCATTTTTGGTTTGTGGTGCTGAGATGAAGCATAGTTCCCTCTTGAGGTGATCCTGTAAGAGGGTCAACAGAATAAGAAAGGCATTGCTTGAGAAGAAAGCAGGTCTATAAATTTCTTTTAGTGAACTTGGTTGCTAAAACTTTGTAGCAGACAATCTGTAGCAGAGAATTTGGCACCAATCCTATTCTACACTTTCAGGTGTGTGGAATACCGTGTCCCTCAATGGTTGCTGTGGTTCTTCCCACCAACATCTGCATCCCTCTTGAGTCCTGCAATGAATCAGCAGGAGGAACTACAGCAACCAACAGGGGGAACTGCTATTTGACTAACTGAGGTGTTGAATCAGATTGGTGCCTGGAGTTCTGCGGCAGAGTGAAATTTTAGCAAATGGACCCACAGACGGGGATGTATAAAGCTGCTGAAATGATGAATAATGTGGATTTTTACTGAATTATTATTAATTTATAGCAGATTGGAGTCCTTTACACTCCCTGCACAGTCTGTGATCAAATATAGACAGTAATAGTATACTTCACAAACACCCTCATAGAGTCGTAACATGAGCAGGAAAATTCCAGAAAAAGAATATAGCTATGCTTTTATATCAGACACACAATGTATCTGGCACAGAGGGTATTTACTATTGCAAAAAACAATAAAATAAGGTATCAAAAAAATAAACAAGTCCATACAATGATAGTCCAGCAAGTTCAACATATAAATGATGGCAGCTATCCTCAGAGTCTAGCAGGCTCTGTATCTAGAAAAAGAAGAGGGAGATTGCAAAAAGGAAGCACCACCTAAGTGTAGTATTAACGATGATTTATTTCCACACAAGGATTAAAAAAACTCATAAGATCGTGGTGCATAAGAGGAGCTGTTCTGATCTGTTCCTCTCTCTGTCCAAGCGTAGCCTGAACTTGTTTGCTGTGCCTGTCCGACTGTTTCCGCTTCCGGTGACGTCACATCCTTTGCGGTCCACGCTTCCTGGTGGCCACGGGCAGAGTTGTATAAAGTACTCGAAACCCATACTTGAGTAAAAGTACAAGTGCTCGATCAAAAAGTGTCTTGAGTAGAAGTACTAAAGTATTCAACATTTTTTGTACTTATGTATTGCAAGTAGTTTTTTAAAAAATTTTGCTACTCAAGTACTGAAAGTAAAAGTACCAGTAGTTTTGAAAAAAAAGTTGGAACATCATATTGTTTTTTATTATTTCAAATGCAGCTTTTATTTATACATACAGTAGCATTTATTTTCGTATGCGCTGATAATACACATGTTTTGAGCTTCATGAAACCTGCCATCTACTGTTCTGGCAGTGGTAATTTTTATAATTGTAACGAGTAACTATGCAGCACAAAAACAAATACCGGAGTAAAAGTATTGAAGTGAAGTAAAAGTGGAAGTAGGAGAAAAAAATTCTACTCTAGGAAAGTACAGATACCGCCTTTCGGTACTTAAGTACAGTAGTGAAGTAGTTCTACTTAGTTACTCTACGTCTCTGGCCACGGGACAACCGAAGCATCTGTATCATCATCATACAGTCCTGTGGATCGCTTAGGTGGAGAGAGGGACAGATCCAAATGGCTCCTCTTATGCACCACCATTCATGAGCTTACTTACTCCTGCATCTTGTGAGTTTTTTTAATCCTTGTGTGGAAATAAATCATCGTTAACACTACACTTAGGCTGCGCTTCCTTTTTGCCCTCCCCCTCATGTTTTTATATCAGAAGGTTTCTTTATCAGCCAATCAGCAATAACCACAAAAATCACATTGATATTCTCCGCAGATTACCAACACTGATAATTCTTAAAGTGGAACTTCTCTCTTTTAGACGTTGACTATTTTTTTTTTTTAAATTCTTTATTTAAAGGAGTTGTAAAGTCAGAAGGTTTTTTTTTTTTTCTTTTCCAAATTTTTATTTTTATTGCTAAGCAAAATAAGGTACAAACACATACAGAAATACAAAGGTTCCAGTCAGAGTAAGTTACAATCGTAACAGGATCCTGTTAAATTAAAAAGAAAAAGAGGGCAAAGGGGATGTCCAAAACTACCCAACAAAAAGTAGATATCCTGACAAATATCAGCTATAATGTGGATCGAGATCGGTAGTCAGAAGTTTTTTTTATCTTAATGAATTCTATGCCTCAAGATAAAAAACCTTCTGTGTGTAGCAGCCTCCCCAGCCAACCCTAATACTTACCTGAGCCCCATCTCTCTCCAGCAATGTCCACAAGTCCCTCAGCCATCCAGGACTCTCCCTCCTGATTGGCTTAGACATAGTCTCAGCGCCATTGGCTCCTGTGACTGTCAATCAAAGTCAGTTAGCCAATCATGGGGAGGGGGCAGAGCCAAATGGCAGCTCCATGTCTGAATGGTTACACGGAGCTACAGCTCCGCTCGGGTGCCCCCATAGCAAGCTGCTTGCTGTGGGGGCACTTGAAAGGAGGGAGGGGTCAGGAGCAGCGAAGAGGGACCTGAGAAGGGGAGGAACGGGACTCTCCTGTGCAAGACCAACTGTACAGGGGAATTAAGTATAACATGTTCGTTTTAAAAAAAAAAACAAGACTTTACAATCATTTAAAGAAATAGCGTACATACAGGGCATAAAGGTATAGGAATACGAATTACCAGGTATATGGCAAGACACAATAGCTGCCTAACGGAACAAGTACATGGGATTGCACAAAAGACCCAAAAACAAACCAAATACAACCATATTTAAACTAATGAAAAACACAGAATACAGAAATTGGCATACATTTGCCGGTGCACTATTATTGGTTTAAAAATTCAGACCATTTAGTGATTTCAAAATACATTTATAACATTCTCATATGACAAACAGATGATCCTTAGCCATAATGACTCAAGCAAAACATACATTTTTGTTTATAATGAAGTCCTCCTTTGATACAAAGGTGACAAACCACATAAAGTGCTTGGAACGGGCGGGGGTTGGAGGTGTGGGTACTGTCCTGCCAAAAGGCCGACCACCATCAGAGGCCCCTTTATATACTGAGGCCTCTAGACACCTAGCCAGGTCCCTCGCACACCCTTGGGCAAGGCTTACCAGCCACAAGTGCACCCAACTTAATAAAAGTAGATTGAGCTAGGCCAATACATTATTAGCCCCAGCACACCTAACCTACACCAAAATAAGGTGGGGGGGGGGGGGTGAGGGCAGAGCCAAACCCATGACAGGTTTGCACAAATAAATTGTGCCCACTCTTTTGCATTATCAGAAAAACAGCTTGCTTGTAGTATGTATCCAACTGTAACCAACATTGACTATTTGTAATGCTTATGTTGCTAGCAAGAGTAAATAGACAGGAAAGTATATCATATTTACTTGTTTCCATATTTTATTTTTTTAATTTTTTAGGTTACTTCTAGATTTCCAGGCCTAGACAAATTAGGTCATACATTCCAGCAGTCTCAAGAGGGGAGGAGGGTTTTCTCAGCTAAGCACACCTTACTGCCTTCCTGCCCAAGCTAAGAGAAAATGGATTCTAAAGAGTAAATGGTACTTGAATCATCTGCCCTTACTCAAGATGGCCTCGGCCAGAAACGTTAGGCTTTACTCCTTGGCCATGCTTCCAGTCTGTGTAGTCTGTCATAGCTCAGGAAGACTTCTAGCAAGGCTTTGGGAGGACTTCTAGCAAGGCTTTTTCACTTATCCCAGAAACAGATGATTCCTACCACCAATAAAAGGAGATTCACTGAAGCTAACCATAATTAAGAAGGCAGTGGCCCGTCCTCAGCAATTTAAAGCAGATCTTCACTCTCTGAATCAACATTGACTACTTTTGATCCTCATGCTGCTAGCATTAGTAAATATATAGGAAAGTATATCATATTTATTTGTTTTAAACTTTTTACTTCCTGTTTTCTTTGCCTAGGCAAATGATGTCATACATCCCAGGAGTCTTCAGGAGGGGAAGAGGTGTTTACTGAGCTAAATACATCCTCCTGTTTGCATGCCTGAGCTAAGGGCAGATGGATTCCAGAAAGTAAATGCTACATGAATCATCTGCCTTTACGCAAGATGGCTCTGGCAAGAAATGATAGGGGTTTTTTTCAAAGTGATTTCTCAGCAAAATAAAGCATGGAGACATGGATGGATGGGTGAGTTTGCTTTGAATATTAAACTTAAATGAAATAGTTTTTTTGGTTTGTGGTGTTTAGATGCAGCTTTAATACTGCAGCTTTATTACTGGCTGTTGTTTCTGCTCATACATATAAATCCAAATGATATGCATCTTCTGTGGTCACTTTGAAGTATCTTCTTAGAATAGAATATAATGTGTAATATAGGGTTGTATTGGTTTGACCACATCCTTTCAGCTCTCTGCATAACTCAGCACCTTTACAAGCTTAAGGCAGTTTATGCTTCTTCAGATTTCATGACATTAATGAGAAACTCCAGAAAGAAGAAGAGTTTAAATTAATTCCATTCACCCAACTCCTAACACACGACTCTTACTTCTTTTTACTACAAAGTACACAAGTACAGAATTTTTTGGAGTGGATTTCTCTTTTCTGTTGATGCTCAGTTCTGTTCCTTAAGGTTTCTCAAATATGCATTTGTTTTAGTTATATTCCCTGACTCTTCAGGTAGGGATTCATAACATTTATGGACACCCAAAGGCTTGCCCAAAGTGCGCTCTTACTTCCTTTATCAGTCTGACAAAATCATCACCATTATCATCACAAATCGTCATCATTATCATCAATCATCATCATCAATCATCATCCCTTTTAGGTACCAGCGTGACTTCAGATGATGTAAATAGGAACAGAACAGCTGAAGAAAGATCATCAAGATTTTATCATATGTTTATAAAAATGTCAAATCACAAATACACAAGGTAGCTACAGTGGGTTGTTTGCTGTTGTTTTTGTGCAAACAAAACATGGAATCCATGCCGCTCCAGATGACGTTGATGTGACAAAACGCATAGGGAGGAGTATAGCGTCACACGTCACTTCCGGTAGAGGGGATCCGGTCCGTGAAACGTGGAAGCGTTACGGCGATCCCGATGAATTTCTCAACTGTAAGTTCTCTACATTTTCTTTTCTACTAAAATACTACACTATGGGGATCTTCCGTTTTGTAGCTTGAGCGTGCTAGACCCATTAGACGCCTGAGAAGGGACCAGATACTACTGTACCTAAGGACCCACGGGAATCCAAGAGGGACCAACATGAGCTGGACAAACATTAATACGAAGCCTGCACCCTTGTTGAAAGGGGGATTCAGTACGGTGAGCATAATACCTGTGGGGGACCACGGGCATATACACCAGAGAACCTGCATGGTATCTGGTTGTTTTAACTCCGGGATTGCACACTTCACTGTCTGACAGAGACTACCAGATTTTTTATACCACCACCTAGATTGCACTATAGGCACTGGGCATTCCTTACAATTAGGGAATCACATAGCACTTGTGTATATATATATATAAACCACAATAAATAATAAGTTTAGAAGCGATTATTTCTGCATAAGCACTTGCATCACCAATGCACGGATAAGACCATTCAATAAGTTGCATATATTTATATAGCATATTGCACCAAGCATCAAGTGGTCATGAGCACTACAGTTTTTATTTATTAATAGTTATTAGCACCTGCAACTAGGACGTGGCACTTTCACTCGGGTTGCCTACAGGCACCCAGCACGCTGACACTTTTTTCCTTCACTTCAGAGCACGTTTTTAAACTATATTTTATATAATCTTACCAGTATTATTCACTATATGCCCTCTTTTAAACTGTATTTGTAAGTGGGGGTTTAGACATATCCCAACACACACATATCTCTTTGTACTCTGCCATTATATTCCTTCTGCACAGGTAGCGCCATATACCAACATCTTACCACATACTGTTTAATGTGATGGTTTTATGATATACTTTTTTTATCAATTTTGTATCAAATACAATTTATTGTTTTATATAGACTACTATTATATGGTGTGTTCATCTTTACGTGATAACTCTACATCCTTCAAAGTTCATTTTTATGGGCGGGAGACGGTCCAGTGCTATATTTTGGCCTTGGCCGACAAGGCCCAGGCCTAGGGCAAAAAAGCCCCCATGAAAACGCCCCCCCCCCCCCGACCCTTCCTCTAATTCCTGGCTCCCGTGTCTGCCTCCCGCGGCCGCCTCCTGCACACATACAGTCCCCGGCGGCTTGCAGTGGCACTTGGTAACGGCATATCGGCAGTAAAGGCAGGGAGGGACTGGCGCCCCCATAGAGCAGCCGGTGACTGGCCAAACCAGGTGCACTGAATTTAGTGGGTGGGGGCAGAGCCTAATGCTCCGCCTACTCTCCTCCACGCTGCATCATTACACACTGTAACTTCTCCCCAGGGCGGGGTCTGCCTGTGTCGAGGAGGAGGAGAGAGAGGAGGACCCCCAGGCCAGGACAGCAGGTAGGAATCACGATTAACAGTAGATTTGCAGTAGATACATTTTCACTGAATATGGACTGTTTAATGACTTTGCATTGATTTCAGCATGTGCAAAGTGCTCCATGCATGCTGAAATCAATGAAAACTCATTAAACAGTGCATATTCAGTGAAAGTTCATGTACTGCAAAGTGCTCCATGCTTTAACCCAGTGGCGTACCTAGAGCATTTGGCACCCGGGGCGGATCCTATATCTGGCACCCCCCCCCCCCTCCCCCAACTTTAAAATGTAAAAACACCCACAGAAATTTGTAATGTTTTCAAGAATATTTATTGCACAAATTTCACAGCCCCCCATCACAGTGCCCCTTGCCGTCTGCCCCCTCCCCCGTCTCTCTAATCGCAGTTCCTCCTTTTGCACTCTCTGCCTCCCCTGCACAGTCCTACCTTCAGCATAAATAGATAGAGACTGCAGACATGGTACAGGAGATGGTCAGAGACTGCAGACATGGTACAGGAGATGGTCAGAGACTGAGGACATGATACAGGAGATGGTCAGAGACTGAGGACATGATACAGGAGATGGTCAGAGACTGCAGACATGATACAGGAGATGATCAGAGACTGCGGACATGATACAAGAGATGGTCAGAGATTGCAGACATGATACAGGAGATGATCAGAGACTGCGGACATGATACAAGAGATGGTCAGAGACTGCAGACATGATACAGGAGATGCTCAGTCAGAGACTGCAGACATGATACAGTATATGGTCAGAGACTGCAGACATGATACAGGAGATGGTCAGAGACTGCAGACATGATACAAGAGATGGTCAGAGACTGCAGACATGATACAGGAGATGGTCAGAGACTGAGGACATGATACAGGAGATGGTCAGAGATTGCAGACATGATACAGGAGATGGTCAGAGACTGCAGACATGATACAAGAGATGGTCAGAGACTGCAGACATGATACAGGAGATGCTCAGAGACTGCAGACATGATACAGGAAATGGTCAGAGACTGCAGTCATGATACAGGAGATGGTCAGAGACTGCAGACATGATACAGGAGATGGTCAGAGACTGAGGACATGATACAGGAGATGGTCAGAGACTGAGGACATGATACAGGAGATGGTCAGAAACTGAGGACATGATACAGGAGATGGTCAGAGACTGAGGACATGATACAGAAGATGCTCAGAGACTGCAGACATGATACAGGAGATGTTCAGAGACTGCAGACATGATACAGGAGATGGTCAGAGACTGAGGACATGATACAGGAGATGGTCAGAGACTGCAGACATGATACAGGAGATGGTCAGAGACTGCAGACATGATACAGGAGATGGTCAGAGACTGCAGTCATGATACAGGAGATGGTCAGAGACTGAGGACATGATACAGGAGATGGTCAGAGACTACAGACATGATACAAGAGATGGTCAGAGATTGCAGACATGATACAGGAGATGGTCAGAGACTGCAGAAGTGATACAGGAGATGGTCAGAGACTGCGGACATGATACAAGAGATGGTCAGAGACTGCAGACATGATACAAGAGATGGTCAGAGACTGCAGACATGATACAGGAGATGCTCAACCAGAGACTGCAGACATGATACAGTATATGGTCAGAGACTGAGGACATGATACAGGAGATGGTCAGAGACTGAGGACATGATACAGGAGATGGTCAGAGACTGAGGACATGATACAGGAGATGGTCAGAGACTGAGGACATGATACAGGAGATGGTCAGAGACTGAGGACATGATACAGGAGATGGTCAGAGACTGCAGTCATGATACAGGAGATGGTCAGAGACTGCAGTCATGATACAGGAAATGGTCAGAGACTGCAGTCATGATACAGGAGATGGTCAGAGACTGAGGACATGATACAGGAGATAGTCAGAGACTGCAGACATGATACAGGAGATGGTCAGAGACTGAAGACATGATACAGGAGATGGTCAGAGACTGAGGACATGATACAGAAGATGCTCAGAGACTGCAGACATGATACAGGAGATGGTCAGAGACTGCAGACATGATACAGGAGTTGGTCAGAGACTGCAGACATAATACAAGAGATGGTCAGAGACTGCAGACATGATACAGGAGATGGTCAGAGACTGCAGACATGATACAGGAGATGGTCAGAGACTGCAGACATGATACAGGAGATGGTCAGAGACTGCAGACATGATACAGGAGATGGTCAGAGACTGAGGACATGATACAGGAGATGGTCAGAGACTGCAGACATGATACAGGAGATGGTCAGAGACTGCAGATATGATACAGGAGATGGTCAGAGACTGCAGACATGGTACAGGAGACGGTCAGAGACTGCAGACATGATACAGGAGATGGTCAGAGACTGCAGACATGATACAGGAGATGGTCAGAGACTGCAGATATGGTACAGGAGATGGTCAGAGACTGCAGACATGGTACAGGAGATGGTCAGAGACTGCAGACATGGTACAGGAGATGGTCAGAGACTGCAGACATGGTACAGGAGATGGTCAGAGACTGCAGACATGATACAGAAGATGCTCAGAGACTGCAGACATGATACAGGAGATGGTCAGAGACTGCAGACATAATACAAGAGATGGTCAGAGACTGCAGACATGATACAGGAGATGGTCAGAGACTGCAGACATGATACAGGAGATGGTCAGAGACTGCAGACATGATACAGGAGATGGTCAGAGACTGCAGACATGATACAGGAGATGGTCAGAGACTGAGGACATGATACAGGAGATGGTCAGAGACTGCAGACATGATACAGGAGATGGTCAGAGACTGCAGATATGATACAGGAGATGGTCAGAGACTGCAGACATGGTACAGGAGACGGTCAGAGACTGAGGACATGATACAGGAGATGGTCAGAGACTGCAGACATGATACAGGAGATGGTCAGAGACTGCAGATATGGTACAGGAGATGGTCAGAGACTGCAGACATGGTACAGGAGATGGTCAGAGACTGCAGATATGGTACAGGAGATGGTCAGAGACTGCAGACATGGTACAGGAGAGGGTCAGAGACTGCAGACATGGTACAGGAGATGGTCAGAGACTGCAGACATGGTACAGGAGACGGTCAGAGACTGCAGACATGGTACAGGAGATGGTCAGAGACTGCAGACATGATACAGGAGATGGTCAGAGACTGCAGAAGTGATACAGGAGATGGTCAGAGACTGCGGACATGATACAAGAGATGGTCAGAGACTGCAGACATGATACAAGAGATGGTCAGAGACTGCAGACATGATACAGGAGATGCTCAACCAGAGACTGCAGACATGATACAGTATATGGTCAGAGACTGAGGACATGATACAGGAGATAGTCAGAGACTGAGGACATGATACAGGAGATGGTCAGACACTGAGGACATGATACAGGAGATGGTCAGAGACTGAGGACATGATACAGGAGATGGTCAGAGACTGCAGTCATGATACAGGAAATGGTCAGAGACTGCAGTCATGATACAGGAGATGGTCAGAGACTGAGGACATGATACAGTAGATGGTCAGAGACTGCAGACATGATACAGGAGATGGTCAGAGACTGAGGACATGATACAGGAGATGGTCAGAGACTGCAGACATAATACAAGAGATGGTCAGAGACTGCAGACATGATACAGGAGATGGTCAGAGACTGCAGACATGATACAGGAGATGGTCAGAGACTGCAGACATGATACAGGAGATGGTCAGAGACTGAGGACATGATACAGGAGATGGTCAGAGACTGCAGATATGGTACAGGAGATGGTCAGAGACTGCAGACATGGTACAGGAGATGGTCAGAGACTGCAGATATGGTACAGGAGATGGTCAGAGACTGCAGACATGGTACAGGAGAGGGTCAGAGACTGCAGACATGGTACAGGAGATGGTCAGAGACTGCAGACATGGTACAGGAGACGGTCAGAGACTGCAGACATGGTACAGGAGATGGTCAGAGACTGCAGACATGATACAGGAGATGGTCAGAGACTGCAGAAGTGATACAGGAGATGGTCAGAGACTGCGGACATGATACAAGAGATGGTCAGAGACTGCAGACATGATACAAGAGATGGTCAGAGACTGCAGACATGATACAGGAGATGCTCAACCAGAGACTGCAGACATGATACAGTATATGGTCAGAGACTGAGGACATGATACAGGAGATAGTCAGAGACTGAGGACATGATACAGGAGATGGTCAGACACTGAGGACATGATACAGGAGATGGTCAGAGACTGAGGACATGATACAGGAGATGGTCAGAGACTGCAGTCATGATACAGGAAATGGTCAGAGACTGCAGTCATGATACAGGAGATGGTCAGAGACTGAGGACATGATACAGTAGATGGTCAGAGACTGCAGACATGATACAGGAGATGGTCAGAGACTGAGGACATGATACAGGAGATGGTCAGAGACTGCAGACATAATACAAGAGATGGTCAGAGACTGCAGACATGATACAGGAGATGGTCAGAGACTGCAGACATGATACAGGAGATGGTCAGAGACTGCAGACATGATACAGGAGATGGTCAGAGACTGAGGACATGATACAGGAGATGGTCAGAGACTGCAGACATGATACAGGAGATGGTCAGAGACTGCAGATATGATACAGGAGATGGTCAGAGACTGCAGACATGGTACAGGAGACGGTCAGAGACTGAGGACATGATACAGGAGATGGTCAGAGACTGCAGACATGATACAATAGATGGTCAGAGACTGCAGACATGATACAGGAGATGGTCAGAGACTGCAGATATGGTACAGGAGATGGTCAGAGACTGCAGACATGGTACAGGAGATGGTCAGAGACTGCAGACATGGTACAGGAGATGGTCAGAGACTGCAGACATGGTACAGGAGATGGTCAGAGACTGCAGACATGATACAGAAGATGCTCAGAGACTGCAGACATGATACAGGAGATGGTCAGAGACTGCAGACATAATACAAGAGATGGTCAGAGACTGCAGACATGATACAGGAGATGGTCAGAGACTGCAGACATGATACAGGAGATGGTCAGAGACTGCAGACATGATACAGGAGATGGTCAGAGACTGCAGACATGATACAGGAGATGGTCAGAGACTGCAGACATGATACAGGAGATGGTCAGAGACTGAGGACATGATACAGGAGATGGTCAGAGACTGCAGACATGATACAGGAGATGGTCAGAGACTGCAGATATGATACAGGAGATGGTCAGAGACTGCAGACATGGTACAGGAGATGGTCAGAGACTGCAGACATGGTACAGGAGATGGTCAGAGACTGAGGACATGATACAGGAGATGGTCAGAGACTGCAGACATGATACAGGAGATGGTCAGAGACTGCAGATATGATACAGGAGATGGTCAGAGACTGCAGACATGGTACAGGAGATGGTCAGAGACTGCAGACATGGTACAGGAGTTGGTCAGAGACTGCAGACATGGTACAGGAGATGGTCAGAGACTGAGGACATGATAGAAGATAGAAGAGCACTAGGGGGGCCGGAGAGCACAGGCGAAGCAGAGAGCACTGGAGGAGCTGAAGGGCACGGTGGGGGGGGGGGGCTGGAGAGAATTAAGAGGGGGTTTGGAAAGCATTGCAGGGTTGGTTGGAAGGCGCAGGGGGTGGAGAGCACGGGGGGGGGACAGGTAGCACTTGGGGGGCGGGCAGGGAAAACCAGGGGGGTGGAGAGCATTGGGGGTGGGGACAGGTAGCACTTGAGGGGTGGGCAGGGAAAACCAGGCAGGTGGACAGCACTGGGGGGGGACAGGTAGCACTTGGGGGGCGGGCAGAGAAAACCAGGGGGGTGGAGAGCACTGAAGGGGACAGGGAGTCAGGGAAAGATGAATTCCTCATATGCAGCTGCCCCATCCCACTCCTATCCAGCACACACACTTCGGAACTCACCTTCTTCCTGCCGAGGCTGAGGCTCCGCCCCTTCTTCCCGCCGAGGCCCCGCCCCTTCCCCCGCCGCGGCTCCGCCCCTTATTCCCGCCGCCATTCCGCCCCCCCCGCAGCGCTGACTGAAGGAGCTGCCTTCACAGCGATACGGAACACGCCGGGCAGGGCACAACACCGGCTGACACCCCCCAGTGCGTGGCACCCGGGGCGGGCCGCCCCCCGCCCCCCCTCTTGGTATGCCACTGCTTTAACCACTTCTGGACCGGAAGGATTTGCCCCCTTAATGACCAGGCCATTTTTTGCTATTCCCCACTGCGTTAATTTAACAGACATTTGCACTGTCGTGCAACCCTGTACCCAATTAAAATTGATGTCCTTTTTTCCTACAAATAGAGCTTTCTTTTGGTGGTATTTAATCACCTCTGCGATTTTTATTTATTGCACTATAAACCAAAAAAAAAAAAAAAACGACAATTCTGGAAAAAAAAACACAATTTTTTTTCCACATTCTGCTATATAACAATCCCCCCCCCAAATGTAAAAATCAAATTTTTTTCATTCTTTTAGGCCAATTTGTATTCTGCTACATATTTTTGGTAAAAAAAATCCCAATAAGCGTATTTTATCTTCAAACTAGGGGAAAGATTTATGTCATTTTCATTTTTTTAATTTATTTTTTGCTAGTAATGGCGGCAATCAACGATTTTTAGCGGGACTGCGACATTGCGGCGGACAGATCTGACCCCTAACTGACATTTTTGACACTTTTGGGGGTACCAGTGACATTACTACAGTAATCAGTGCTAAAAATATGCACTGTTACTGTAATAATGACACTGGCAGGCAAGAGGGTTAACCCAGGGGTGATCAAAGGGTTAAGTGTGAGCCTAGGGGAGTGTTTTCTAACTGTATGGGGAATGGGCTTGTGAAATGAACACAGAGACCTGTGATCCTATATAGGAGTATCACAGGCGCTCTGTGATAATTTCAGAGAGAACAACGGTCAGCTGTGTTTACAACAGCAGACCGTGGTTCTCTCTCAGTGGGGAGCGATCGTGGGTGCCCGCTTTTAATGTACAGAGAGGAAGAGGTGGAGCTCTAAGAGGAAAAGGTGGAGCCTAAAGAGGAAGGGGTGTGGTTTACAGATGACAGGGCGGCTCTGAAACAGGAAGGGGTGTGGCCTTGACAGGAAGGGGTGGGTTGTAGTTAAATTAGGGGGTGCACGAGTTTAGTCAGGCCTAGGGCAGCACAAAACCTAAATACACCACTGACCACTGGGGAGACCTATATCTCCTAGTCACCCTGTGCTTGTTCTTCATGTGAACAATACTGTCATTGCGCTAAATCTGAACAGCTCTGTGCTGAAAGGACGGGTGCCATGATCAGTACTGGATACGATTTCTGAGTTGTTATCAGAATGTGAGGAAAATCCCCTTTTACTCAGTTGGCTTGAGTAACAAGTACCTTCATTGGAAAATTTATCATCTATTCTTTCCAGAAGGCAACTCAAAACTTTGGGTTTACTCCCACTTACCCTCATTTTTATTGCAGGGGACATTGTTGATCAGGACAATTAGAGGAAGTGTATCTCCCTAAGGAGGGGTTACAGATAGCACTCTATTCAAATAATAAAAAAAAAAAAAGTTTTGTCATTAGTTATTACAATAGTTTTAATACAATCAGGATATTTAGAAAGCAGACCTATTTCTAAATGATGAGATAATAATTCAAAGGCTCCAAATAAAGCAAGTAAAAAGCCCCCTGTCTAAAAATAAACATTAATGATTTTTTTCCAGAGAAATCATAACAGTTACTAAAAGGGGAATTTTCCACTGTCTTGTCTATTTATAAGAACTTTACTCACTAAATTATATCCAGATCATTATTCTGTTTGTTAGACTATCTCTATATTTATCCCTTCTGAATCAGGATGTTCCAGATTGTAAGCATTCAGGTGAACGGATTTAGGCCTTTTAAGAATGACATCACGTGTCATAATACATGAAAGATGGCCAGACTTGATTTCAAGGAACAGAGAACCACCAGCACTAGGGACACTATTCATGCATATAAGTATCATTCCTGCTGCTGATTTAACACGGTACTAAACCCAAAACCAAAAATATATTGCAGCTTTCCAATCCTTATATGTAGTGGCTTTATTACTTTCCTTTTTTAGGCTTTTATTCGGATCTGGCCAGTAACACACCTACTGTATTATTCAGACACCACTCTGAATGAAGGAGCACAGGGGGCACATTTGGACAGCAGCCTGCTGTACTGATAACTATCAGATTTCCCTCACTGCCTGAATCCCCTGGTACTGATCACCCACTGTATTCATTCATAACTGAAGCATAGTAAATTGTGTTTACTATGATTCAGTTTATGAATCGTCAGGATTCTCTGTCTCCTGTTCATTTATCTGCAGTGCAGCTGAGGCTACAAAACGGAACGGGATATGTGCTTCCTCCGTTCCTTTCTCTATCTCAAAACTGAGACTTTAGGGGTCTGTTTAGACCCCTGGTATCTCACCAAAGACCCCCCCAACAGTGTTGTTAAAAAAAAATGTAAGCAAAAAATATTAACTTAAATTTAATTAAAATTAAAAATTTTAAATAAAAATTATTCAAAAATTCATTTATCATCAAAAATACTTAAAAAATTGTAAAACATCAGACTAAAACTTCTAATCAGACTAAAAAGGCACCCCCAATATGTAGCATAATTTAGCCACACCCACTGTTTGCCACGGCACAGAAGCTTTAGTACCACTTTAAAGGTTAGATAAGAATTGGGTAAGAATCAAACAGAAAAACAATTACACCAGTTGGGTCATGTTCATACTGTCACACTTGATCTGATGTGCCCAGGCAATAAACATTACCCTAACCTGCATGTGGCCATTCTGCTTGCAGTGGAACATAAAGTGGTTCTTTGCTAACCAGTGGCAGCTGGTGCATGATAATTTGGGGGGGGGAGCGGCAAAACCAACACCCCCCCCCCTGCGGTGACGGCCGGCTGGCCAGCAAATCCACCACCCCCCCGTGGGACAGCCGACCAGCCAGCAGTCAAATCTACCACCCCCTCCCCCCCCGGGAGGGATGGACAGACGGACGGACGGCAGCATCCTTACCTCCTCCTTCCCCGAGTGGCTTCCTCCGGTGTCTGCCCTACGTCTCCTCCCTCTTCCTGGCCAATGTCCAGTAAAATCGCTTTTCTCTTTTCAGCCAATCAATAAAGGGGTCTTATGACCCACTTCCTGATTGGCTGGCAGGAGAATCAGTGTGATAATAGCGAATATTCATTCGCTATCGTCATACAACTGGGTGGGCTCAGGGCACAATGCTCTGCGCCCTGAGCCCACCCTTTTTTAAAGCCTATTAGAGCCTCTGGCTCTAATCACGTGCTTAAAAAAAAAATCCCCTATTGGAATCCATGCGTCCGGAGCCCTGCATGTAGATTAGTGGGCCGGACACATGGATGGGGGTGCCCCCCAATGGACGGGCCGCCACTGTTGCTGACAGAAAGCAATCGTTTACCAGAAGGGTAGTTGTGTCAATTCTCTTTACATGATAATGTTATCTGTGAACATGGGATAACTGGTTTATATAAATAGTGCTACAACCACTTGCTAGATGTTTTTTGGTAAAAAAAAAGTATATGATAGCTGCCTGTCTGTGAAATGCTGAGCTTGGAGATATAAAGGGAGTTGATCCATTTCCTTCTACAATCTAAAGATAAGGATAGGAAACAACAAGATACCAAGAATGTCTGTTTTCTGACCTTCACCAATTGCCATATAAGATTGAAAAAATGCAATTGCATGGTTTTGATCTCTGTTAGTCCCGCCAATCACATTTCTCACTCACATTTACAGATTATGAGAAATTTGCTTGTTGATCTAATATTTGTGTGAAATAAAAACACATCTGAAGTGCAAATATAAATGTGATCTACTTGTGTACATTGAGAATGGTTACTAAATACAAAATGTTACAGTATATCCTGATATTTCATTTTTAGGACCTCACTAGTAGGGTGCATTTAAAAAAAAAAATAGAATATATCCAATAAAAATAAAAAAAAAATAGATTTTTTTCAAAACGACAAAAACTGTACTAATTAAAGGAAAATTGGACGTTGTGTTCACGTAGGATAAAAATTGTATGGCCTGCACATCCAGTTTTTGTCGTACAAAAAATTATAATCGGCTGTCAAAAGCATCATACTAATGATCTGAAAATCGGCAGATCAGTCGTTGGACGAAATTTTACTTCCGATTTTTCTATCGTGTGTACGGGTCTTTGGTCTCATCTGCTCTTTGTGTTGGTGAATGATTATTTCCAATGTGAAAATTACTACAGGTGGATGACCAATTGTGTCAAGTTAAAGTTTGACTCTAATGTTACTGTATAGTAAAAAAAGTTAAATTAGTTGTATAAGTCAGTATTTCAAAGGTTGCTTTGGACAAGTTTTGATTCTTGAGATACTATAAGTCGGTGAGTAAAAGTATTTATGCACTAATTCCCTGTGTTGTAATGTACAGTATATAAAGGGGGCTACCTGTAAGTTCTCTTCCTAGAGCAACAATAAGCTGGCACAGCTCTCTGCCTCTGCAATGATGTACCAGCCAATGTTTTATATTAAACTAGATGTTTACTCTGGTCAGAGTTTTCTACAGTCCATTTCTTTTCAAGTTGTGGATGATTTTATTTGTGGCGCTCGGATACAGTTGAGTTCAACTTTAAGTACATTTCATTTTAAAACCGTTTTGTAAATTTTTATTGCCCTGTTTTTCTATGTTTTTTTTTATGTTTGTTAATTTTCTTTAACCACTTAAGCTCTAGGAGGCTTTACCCCCTTAATGACCAGGGCATTTTTTTTCTATTTGGCACTGCACTACTTTACCTGGAAAATGTGCGGCTATGTTACACTTTATGCAAATTAAATTTGTATCTTTTTTTTTTTCACACAAAGAGAGCTTTATTCTGGTGGTATTTAATCACCACTGGGTTTTTTTTTATTTTTATTATATAAATGAAAAGTGTCTGAAAATGTAAAAAAAGACAATATTTTTTACTTTTCATTATAAAACATATCCAATAAATAAATTTAAAAAATCCTATTTCTTCATTAATTTAGGCCGAAATGTATTCTGCTATATGTCTTTGGTAAAAAGTTGTGAATAATTTTCAAAAAAACCCCAGAAAAATAAAAGGCCTTTTGTTGATAAATTAGTAAAAAGAGAAAATGGAAAAACAGAATTAAAATAAATCTCATTAAAATAAGTTTCATTATCTTGGTAAAAGTGAAACATTTGTTAGAATTAAACAGCATCTTTTCCACACTACTACCACCCATGAGTGCCCTATTCCAAACTCATTTTTGTTTTTTTTGTTTTTTATTAGATGCACCCAGGTCTTGGAATGTTATAAAAAAACCTTTGTCTATCAATGGCTGCAGCCACCAGTATATTAGTCTATTTTGACATCAGAGGAGTCCTTCTGTCAGAATACAATGACCAAGCAAGGAGGATTCCTCTATCCACCTTGTTTGTGCGGATGAGGGAGTAAGTAAATTTTTTCTCATTTGGCCAAAAAAAAAAAATCTATGTGCAGCTTAAAACATACATAGGATATATTAGATAATAATGTTTATAACATTTCATGCAGAATGGCATGCAAGCAACATTAACCTTTGTGTGTATTAGTCCGACTTTAAGAAAACTATTAGGAAAAGTATTGCGTTTTGATAAATATGTGATTAACATATATAATGTTAGCATTCAGTATATTATATATTTTGTATTGTTTACCACATTTACAGTATTTACATACAGATCAAACAACTTAGTAAATTGATAGGGACTGAGATAAATTGTAACCCGTCAAGGGTGCCACCTTTATTTCAAATGGTTTGGGGTGTACAAACTATGGCCCTCCAGTTGTTCAGGAATTGCAATTCCCATCAGACTCTACTGAGGAAGTCAACGTCTGACGTAACACGTCTAGGGGCGGAGCCTGCCTGTTGATGTCACATCGCAGCCTATGTATCATAAACAGTACAGAGTGTTGTACGCCGCAACAGTCCGCAATGCTGAAGTACTTTATTTGTTTTAGATTTAGAAGCTGGCCAAAGGGAGCACAGTCTTGGACATCACCAGACCTAATTTATCCCCAGAGGAGAACTGCTGATTCTGACCCACTGGTGAAACAGGGGTCAGAATGTAAGGTGAAGCTTGATTGCACAGGTGGAGGAGAAGCACTGAGCACTTTTACCGTATAAATGCACTGATGGTGGATTATTTTGTTGATTTACTTTATTATAACACATTTATGATTTATGGACTTTTTATCTATATTGTTTTTTTGATATTCACTTTTGAATATGTTCACAAGTATTTATGATGAGGATTTCTGACGCAGCACTGTTTTTTGATATATACAATTCCCATCATGCCTAGTCATGTCTGTGAATGTCGGAGTTTTACAATGCCCCACAGGACGTGTAGTTCTATAACATCTGGAGGGCAGCAGTTTGGAGATCCCTGGAAAGGAATCCTGTATTGAAATTGGGAAGCTGCTATTACTGACCTTCTTCTTAAAGTACCAGCTAACTGTCTGGCTAACATACTAAACCAAAGGCATCAATATTTCCTAAATCACAGACCAGAGAGATGCATGCAGAACAAAAAGTCACACTGAACTCAGAATCCCTACTCTTTATTTTTGTTCAGCCTGTGATTTAGGAAATATTAAAAGGAAGGTATCAGTTTTAGGCCAGCTAGTTGTTTTTTTAGGAAGGAGAATTCAGTGATGGCATCCTCTATTCTTTTCTTTAACCACTTGCCGACCAACGCAAGTACATATACTGCGGCGGTCAGCCCCTCCTGGGCAAAGTGACGTAGTACTACGTCGCTCGCCCAGAAGCCTGTAGGGGGCGAGCGAGCGCCGCCAGAGGCGCGCTCCCACTCCCGCTCGTTCACTGAGGTCCCCGCGCGAGTGACTGGCGGCTCCGATGTCCGCCGGTTACTCGCGATCTCCCGCTGGAGAGGGAGAAAGGCAGGTGGCTAATGTAAATAAAGCCGCCTGTCATTCTCCCTGGTGTAACTGCAGAGATCATACGATCCTGCTATGTAGGATCGTATGTCTCTGTGGTTACATAAAAAGCCACGCCCCTTGACAGTTATAAGCACGCCCCTAGGGACACACTTAACCCCTGGATCTCTAATAAAGTTAACCCCTTCCCTGCCAGTGTCATTTTTACAGTAACAGTGCATATGTATAGCACTGATTACTGTAGTAATGTCACTGGTACTCCCAAAAGTGTCAAAAATGTCAGTCAGGGGTCCAATCTGTCCGGCGCAATGTCGCAGTACCGCAAAATAAAATCGCAGATCGCCGTTATTACTCGTTAAAAAAAACCCAATAAAAATGACATAAATTTTTCCCGTAGTTATTAAATGCAATAACTTTTGCGCAAACCAATCAAAGTCCGCTTATTGCAATTTTTTTTCCCAAAAATATGTAGCAGAAAACAATTTGGCCTAAAATGTTAAAAAATTTAGTTTTTTACCTTTTTTTCTTTTGAGAATTTCATATAAAAAAATGTGAAAAATATTGTTATTTTTTCAAAATTGTCGCTCTTTTTTTGTTTATAGCGCAAAAAATAAAAATCGCACAGGTGATCAAATACAACCAAAAGAAAGCCCTGTTTGTGGGAAAAAAAGGACGTCAATTTCATTTGGGTACAGTGTCGCACGACTGCGCAATTGTCCGTTAAAGTCACGCAGTGCCGAATCACGAAATAGGCCCTGGTCTTTGAGCAGGAAAATCCTCCGGGGCTTAAGTGGTTAAATAATCTGTTCGTGAAACTACTCAGGCACCCCTACCAGCAGTTTATCCCAATCCCTGTCACTTTTGCTTGGTCTACATGTAAATAAAATCGTGAATAATTTCTAGCGTGAAATGTTCAGGACATCATGCTGGTCATTGCTTGAAAAATCCACTTTAAAAACATTTCTGACATTCTTCAGGAGGGTCATCTGTATTTCAGGGGCAAGAAGGACAGGAACCGACTGTGGAGAAAAAAGAGAATGTGAATTATCTCTGTGACAGATATCACTTCCACCATATCCTGCCATTTTGATGGACTCAGTAAAATACATGCACTTCTTAACCATTCATTGCTAATTCCAACAATGCATTGTTTAGAGAGCATTTCCAAGAAAGGCACCTCACTGACAGCTCCTGGCTTTCCCCCAACTAATAAACCACAGAGGAACCCCAACGTCAGCTTTGTCACTGGGAATAATAAAATCATAATGTTTAAGTGGAATATAGTGGAAAAAAGGAAATTAGAATCTATTTATTAAAAGAGAGAAGAAAAGCTTGAGTTAAAGTCAGCAGAGGCATTCATATTGAAAAGAATTGCAAGAAATATACTGTATGTATATGAGAGACACTATACACCCTTTCCAGCTATAACAGCTTCAACTCTTCTGGGAAGACTGTCCACAAGGTTTAGGAATTTGCCTATGGGAATGTTTAAACATTTTTCCAGAAGCGCATTTGTGAGGTAGGCACTGATGTGGATGAGAAGGCCTTGGTCTCTGCTCCAATTAATCCCAATGGTGTTCTATCGGGTTCAGGTCAGGACTCTGTTGAGGCCAGTCAAGTTCCTCCACCCCAAATTCGCTATTCCATGTCTTTATGGACCTTGATCTGTGCACTGATCCAAATCATTTGGGGCTGTCTTTCAGGGGTTGGGCTTGGCCCCTTAGTTCCAGTGAACGGAACTCGTCAGCATACCAAGACATTTTGGACAATTTCATGCTCCCAACTTTGTGGGAAAAGTTTGGGGGATGGTCCCTTCCTGTTCCAACATGACTGCGCACCAGTGCATAAACAAGGTCCATAAAGACATGGATGAGTGAATTTGGGGTGGAGGAACTTGATTGTCCTGCTTAGTCCTGACCTCACCCTGACAGAACATCTTTGGGAAGAATTAGAGTGGAGACTGTGAGCCAGGCCTTCTCGTCCACATTAGTGCCTGACCTCTCAAATGCGCTTCTGGAAGAATGGTCAAACATTACCATAGACACACTCCTAAACCTTGTGGACAGCCTTCCCAGAAGAGTTGAAGCTGTTATAGCTGCAAAGGGTTTGCTCAATATTTAACCCTACGGACTAAGACTGGGATGCCATTAACCACTTGCCGACTGCCACACAACTATTTACGTCGGCAGTCAGCCCCTCACAGGCAGAGCGACGTAGTACTACGTCGCTAGCCTGTGAGGGTCTAGGGAGCGAGCGCGCGCCGCCGGAGGCGCGCTCCCGCGTGGTCACGGACCCCCCGCGCGTGTGACCGGCGGACCCGATGTCCGCCGGGCACTCGCGATCGTCCGTGACAGCGGGAGAAAGGCAGGCGGCTGATGTAAACAAGCTGCCTGTCATTCTCCCCTGTGTGGGAATAGTGATCATACGGTTCTACTATGTAGGACCGTTGATCATTGTTCCTACACCTCAAGCCACAGCCAATCACAGTTAGAATCATGCCCCTAGGGACACACATAACCCCTCCCTCTCAAAAAAAGTTAACCCCTTCACTGCCAGTGTATTTTTACAGTAACAGTGCATATGTATAGCACTGATTACTGTAGAAATGTCACTGGTAACCCCAAAAGTGTCAAAAATGTCAGTCAAGGGTCCGATCTGTCCGCCGCAATGTTGCAGTACCGCAAAAAAAAATCGCAGATTGCCGCCATTACGCGTTAAAAAAAAACAACAAAAATGACAAAAATCTTTCCCTTTGTTAGTAAACGCGCTACCTTTTGCTCAAACCAATCAAAATACGCTTTTTGAGATTTTTTTTTACCAAACATATGTAGCATAAAACAAATTGGCCGAAAATGTTAAAGAATTTTGATTTTTACATTTTTTTTGGATGAATTTCATATAAAAAAATATGAAAAATATTGTTATTTTTGCAAAATTTACGCTCTTTTTTTGTTTATAGCGCATGATCAAAAAATCGCACAGGTGATCAAATACCATCGAAAGAAAGCTCTGTTTGTGGGAAAAAAAGGACATCAATTTCATTTGGGTACAGCGTCGCACGATTGCGCAATTGTCCGTTAAAGTCACCCAGTGCCGAATCGCAAAATAGGCCCTGGTCAGGAAGGGAGTAAAATCTTCCGGGGCTTAAGTGGTTAAAGTTCATGTGCGTGTAAAAGTAGGTATCCCAATACTTTTGACAATATAGTGTATATCCCTTCCCCCTTCCTTTTCTTATTCCTTTTCCTCTTTTTCTATTCCTTATCTAACCGATTTCAGCTAAATTATGGAACATTTTGAAGGACATGGGGATACAAACCCTGGTTCAAGATAGGCGCAGGAATTCTTCTAGGTATGAAACTGTGAGCCTGGGTTGTCAAGGCTTTCTATAGGATGTACAATTTTGGTTTGTATTTACTTGCAAAAACGCTTTGTACTTGATGTGTCAATATGCATCCTGGAAAATTTGCTCAGCTGCGTCTGAGTTGATTTGCTTTATGATTGTTTTTGTCTATGCTCTACTCTAAACAATACAAAAAGGTGCGCTCAGCTGCAAATATATGAAATCAAAAAACTGCTGCAATCAAACACTCCTTGAATAGAGAGGAGAAAAAAACATTGTAAAATAAATAAGATTTGCTGTTTTTGACTGAGATGTTCTCCTAAAAGTGATTAGGTAACAGATGCAATAAACAATGTTCAAT
Organism: Pelophylax lessonae; assembly: GCF_965119305.1. Classification (NCBI taxonomy): domain Eukaryota; kingdom Metazoa; phylum Chordata; class Amphibia; order Anura; family Ranidae; genus Pelophylax; species Pelophylax lessonae. The sequence continues at coordinate 99,663,291 of NC_138768.1, forward strand.
AAGCAAAATCAAACAATAGTGAATGCTCAAATGGGAAAGTGTCACCGGATAAGTGAAACTCTTGTTGCCTAGAACGGTGTAACAAGTAAATTACATCAAAAATAATTTTTTTGTGAATAAGTAGCCACGATCTGTTAACAAAAAATGACAAATAGTAAATGGTGCAAAAAGTTCATAAATAGTCCAGTGCTCCCCAATTCATTGTGTTTAAGTGAAAAGATGATGCTCCAACTTTCCCACATGTAAATACAACAAACTGTTTGTAGTGCAGCTGAAATAATCCAGAATGGAAAGTGTGTCACCGCTGTGCTCTATATGTGAAGATTGACCGCTTACCAAATCAAATGATCCCACCGAGAGATCATATACCTGTGAGTGGAAGCGCATCTGAAGACAAGCGGTCAGCCAGCTCCCGGGAATGTATCCAGGCTTATGGTGCTCCTTAACCACTTGCCGACCGCATAGTTGCCAACATTTAAAAAAAATTTCCAGGGACACTTTGCAGCACAGCTATCAATTACCACACCCACTTCCCTGAAGCGCCGCCCACTCTGCATAATTAATCTCGCCTACTTATCAGATTATAGAGTCTACTCAATATAGAGAGAATTACAGGAAATTAAAATGGGAATTTCAAACTTAAAGCGGAGTTCCACCCATTTTTAATAGGTTGGAATACATAGATCTCTGTAATCCCCTTTAAAACGGCTTTTACCAATGGAAACTTTTTTTTTTTTTTTTTTTGCTAGTAAATACCTTAATTTCGGCTTTATTCCTCCTCTCCTCACTTCCTGGTCCGATCGGCGATGACGTCATTCGGCGATCCGCAGTGTCTGCTGGGATGTATTCAATTCCAGAAATCTCGCAGTAGCTGTATCTGTACTGAGCCGTGCCTGCCCCGCCTCCGCCCCGCCTCCTCTCATTGAGTTGCATTGTATGAATGTATTAAGGCCATTCTCTGCCCCGCCTCCGCCCCGCCTCCTCTCATTGAGTTGTATTGCAATACAACTCAATGAGAGGAGGCGGGGCGGAGGCGGGGCAGAGAACAGCCTTAATACATTCATACAATGCAACTCAATGAGAGGAGGCGGGGCGGAGGCGGGGCAGAGAACAGCCTTAATACATTCATACAATGCAACTCAATGAGAGGAGGTGGGGCGGAGGCAGGGCGGAGGCGGGGCAGGCACGGCTCAGTACAGATACAGCTACTGCGAGATTTCTGGAATAGAATACATCCCAGAAGACACTGCGGATCGCCGAATGGCGTCATCGCCGATCGGACCAGGAAGTGAGGAGAGGAGGAATAAAGCCGAAATTAAGGTATTTACTAGCAAAAAAAAAAAAAAGTTTCCATTGGTAAAAGCCATTTTAAAGGGGATTACATAGATCTAAAGTTCCAAAAATGGGTGGAACTCCACTTTAAGGCCACAGTAGCAGAGTTGGAATAAGTCTCCCATTCAGCTGCACTACTTCTGCCTAACATTTATGGGCAGCCTGATTAACAGGCGCTTCCAGGGACAATATAAATTACCTGGGACAAGCTCCTATTTGCAGGGACTGTCCCAGGAAAAAAGGGACAGTTGGCAAGTATGCGACCGCATACTGTATATATACGGCGGCAGAGTGGCTCTCCCAGGCAAAACCATGTAGGGGTACGTCATTTGCCTGGGAGGAGCTGGGGGGCGAGCGCGCTCCGCCAGCAGCACGCTGCCGCCCCTGATCATTAGCAGGGAAGCCAGTGCGGGTGTCAGGCGGCTCCGATTGCCACCTGACACATTCGATCTCTCCCCGCTGAGAGAGAAGTACGGTTGGCTGATGTAAACACAGCCATCCGTCCTTCTCCCTGCAATGACCACAGAGACCATGTGATCCTGCTATAAAGGATCACATTTCTCTCTGATCATTTCACAAGCCCAACCCCCCCCACAGTTAGGATCACTCCCCTAGGCTTACATTTAACCCCTTTATCACCAACAGGGTTAACCCCTTCCCTGCCAATGGCATTATTACAGTAACAGTGCATATTTTTAGCACTGATTACTGTAGTAATGTCACTGGTACCACCAAAAGTGTAAAAAATGTCAGTTAGGGGTGCGATCTGTCTGCCACAATATCGCAGTCTCGCAAAAAATCGCAGATCACCGCCATTACTAGTAAAAAAAACAATAAAAATGACATAAATCTTTCCCGTAGTTAGTAGACGCGATAACTTTTGCGCAAACCAATCAAAATACGCTCATTGCAATTTTTTTTTTACCAAAAATATGTAGCAGAAAAAAAATTGGCTTAAAATGTTAAAAATTTAGATATTTTTTTTTTTTTGGGGAATGTAATCCTGACAGTTATTTAGCAAAAAATTAAAAATATTGTTTTTTTTTCAAAATTGTCGCATTTTTTTGTTTATAGCACAAACAATAAAAATCGCACAGGTGATCAAATATCACCAAAAGAAAGCTCTGTTTGTGGGAAAAAAAGGACATCAATTTTATTTGGGTACAGTGTCGCATGACCGCGCAATTGTCCGTTAAAGTAATGCAGTGCCGAATCGCAAAATGGGGCCTGGTCACTAAGGGGGAAAATCTTCCGGTCCAGAACTGGTTAAAGAGGTGTTCCAGCTGTGGAAAAAAAATTTAAAGTCAGCAGCTACTGTAGCTGCTGACTTTTAATATATAGACACTTAAGCCCCTTTCACACTTGTCCGACTTGTCTTGTGATTTGGGACTGCAAAGTCGCATGACAAGTTGTACTCCATGATTTCCAATGAGTACCGTTCATATCAGGGTTAACCACATATAAGCGCTATATGAACCCACCAATGATGATTACTGATGGCAGCAATAATAGTCATGAATGATGCCAATGTAGTAAATAGAACATTGAAAAGTTGTCAGGACAACCATACGAGAAGCAGGCACTCCTCGTGCTCCCCTGGCTCCCCTGCATTGGATCACCGCACATGCCACCACCACCAGCGGCTCTATAGCGGTTCAAGCCTCGTTTTGGTCCTCCTTCCCCCAGAGTTCCATGTATGTATAAACCAGCAGTACACCTTGTGCAATTGTAAAGCCAAAATAAGGGGTTAAAAACTCACAGTTTGGTGACTATCCAGTGTGTGTGAAGGCATAAAACCAGCCAGGAACAATGCAGCAGTGTGGACAGTTGTGCCTTGCTCTGGCTGCGAGGAGATGATAACAGAATGCCTCAATCCTGGACAAGGAAGGGTGGAAAAAGGCCAAACAATGCCCGATATAGGAGGCAAGGGGGATCACTCATGAAGGGGACCCGGACGTGACGTCAGACCCTGGGGAAGGAGGACCAAAACGAAGCTTGAACCGCTATAGAGCCGCTGGTGGTGAGCGGCATATGCGTTGACCCAATGCAGGTGAGCCAGGGGAGCGTTAGGAGTGCCTGCTTCTCGTTTGGTTGTCCTGACAACTTTTCAATGTTCTATTTACTACATTGGCATCATTCATGACTATTATTTCTGCCATCAGTAATCATCATCGGTTGGTTCATATAGCGCTTATATGTGGTTAACCATTGTATGACTGATACTTTTGAACATCCCTCCTGGTGTGTTTTGTTTCCACACAGCTGCTACTTGACCTCCAGGTGTTATGCCAATTATCACGGAGAGGGCGCTAGTTCTGTCATACTAGCGTCGGATTTATTTGTGGTTTTTAGTGCTCCCTAATCAGGCAAAGATGGAGGCCATATTGGGCAAAGGATATAAAGCTGGCGGGGCCGGCTTAACAATAGTGTATTCACAAGTAACAGGGATGTTGAAAGATCCAGAGATCCCATGGGGTCCTGAGCAGAACTCGGGGATTCACAGGGGCCACAACAATAGATTTTACCAAATTACCAATTGGCCCGCGGGCCAGACTTTGGACATGCCTGTTCTATTTACTACATTGGCATCATTCATGACTATTATTGCTGCCATCATCATCGGTGGGTTCATATAGCGCTTATATGTGATTAACCCTTGTGTGACTGATTAGGGAGCACGCATGCTCCGAATTGAGATGAATACATTGTAAATGTCAGTTGGTCTAAATCAGTTATAAATATATTTGGACACAACATGTATACTTGGTGTTATGTTCCTGTTAATATTTTTTTAACTTAAAAGTGGACAGACAACCTTTATTACCAATAATATGTAATGTACTTTACAATGTTCCTGACACATATTTCAGCTTCCTGGATATTTTTCTATCTGGCCTTCAGATATGAAAGGCGGAGCGATTTAACACCTATTTAGATTTGTCATCCATGTGCCGAAATAAAAAGTATGCGATTTGCAATAAACTTTGCATGAAATAGTTAATTTGTATTTATTTTAATGGTCCACAGAATGTCAGGCAAAATGGTCGGCCCTCACGCATGTTCACTTCATCAAATCTGGCCCTTGAAAAAAGTTTGGACACCCCTGATTAATGCAACAATACCAGATTCACCAGCAGATATGCTGAAAGCAATAATACTACGGAGAATTATGGAAAAAAAAAAAGTGTGTTCTACGAAAGCTATTAAAAAACATTCACCACTAGTAGGGTTCCCATTCGTGGTAACATAAAAGACTAAGTTTTGCTAATTTTGCTACTTTTTTTTTAAACAGAACATAAAACTGTACTTACATTTAAGGTGCTGCTCGCTGCTGTGTTAGTTGAAATACAAGTCCTCTGCAGAGCTCCACATTCATCAAGAGTGCAGACTATGCCCATCTTTCTGCCTTCTTTCTCCTTAATGTTTTATTAATGGAAGCTGTACTATAGCTTCCATTAATAAAAAATGATCTATGAATAGAGGAGGTGGACCTTTCATTCATCCACCCATCCTCCATTCATAGAGCACTTTTCACTGATGGCTGCCATAGAAAAACTTTCTATGAATGGAGATGGGTGGTGGAAAGGATGGGCGTAGTTGGCACATCTGCTCGGGGGGACTTTGGATTTCAACTAGGCAACCAGCAGCACAAGTAACACAACACAAGTAATCAGGATAATTAATAATAAAACTGAGATGGACACTGAACATTAGGATACATGCCCCCATGACACCTTTATTATAACACACTCAATGTCAAGAGATCCAAGTACTGATCATCAGACCAACACTACCCTTACCCACCCCTCCCTCTTTTTTTTTGGAAACAAAAAAAATAATACAACTGAAACAGGTTGATTCTCTATTTTAAGCGTAACTCCACTTTTGTGGAGAAAAAAAAACATTACCCTCTGGGTGATCTACGTACATTACAAGGATTATACAACCTTTGTTGCAAATTCCTACCTTTTGTTATTGTGAAGAAATCACTGTTCCTCTGTGCCACTTTGCTGAGGGGGTCTAATGGGAGTTTTTTCATAATTACCAATCAGCTGTGCAGCTGCAGAGCACTAATGAGGATATCTGGTGGGCCTGCATCCCTTTAGACGTGATTTCTTATTGGGAGTATCTCAAATGACATTTATGTTGCAGGGGATGCCAGAAATCTGACTTGTGTTTTAGGCAGACTTCTGGAAAAATTGGTGAGCCAATCACACAAGCAGCAAATGATGTTTCTGGGGTGTGGTCAGTACACATTTTGTATACAGAACATCTCTAGGTAGCCATATTGCATTTTAAGAAAATTAAAGCGGCTGCAGATTGAAAAGGAAAGGTAATTTTTAATACCATTCAATTACAATATGACTTGTGTCGCAATTGTATAGGCTATATTATTTTTTCTTTGTTTGCTATTTTTTTCCCGATGAAAGTGGAGTTACCTTTTAAAGATATACAAAACGAAAGGTCAACAACAGCCTTTGGAAGAGTTAAGCCTCGTACACACGCAAGATTGTTGGCCGACCGATCGGCCGTCTTTTGTCCAGTGTTGTTGTGTTGGTTGAAATGTGCTCTAGACTGCACACAAATTTTTTCGGCCAACAACAACCAACTGCAGAAGTGATGTCATGTGATGGTTAACATTCCTTGTGTTTTTTCTTCTCTGAGCATGCCCAGTCTTGCTCATCTGATTTTTGTCGGCCGAAATCTGTACTGACTGATGAACAATCGGCCAACAAAAATTTTATAGCATGCACACCAGATTTTGTTCGGCCGAAAAGTCGCAGTCGGTTGTCGGAAGCATCATACTAACAAGCCGACAATCGGACGTTGGCCGAAAATTCACGGCCATCAATCGGTGCGTGTGTACGAGGCATTAGACCTGTATTTGAGGCTCCCAAACTCTATATGGTTTCTCATTAATACCATAAGGAACCCTCTAAAAGGAACTACTTTTATTCTTCAATAGGAGGTACTTATAGCTGCAACACATATAGGTAAAGAGAACCTAAGTATCCATAACACATGTTTATTAGTTTTCTTTTATATTGCTTTGTGATCCACATTGTGATCCCAGTGTACATTTGATGAACCTTTCCTTCCATTTATATAATCACATACAACATAACCTTATGAATAATGGGTTATTCAGGTCTGAACTGGGAAATGTGCTCCCTTCACCTCATACTTTATTACAATTCCTGCTCAGCGCCCAACTAATATTCTAAAATCGTGTTTGGTTCTGCCAAGTGCTCTGGAGTCAGAATGGAAACAGAATGAAATTCTGGGAAAAAATCTGATAAAAGTTATTGCAACACTTTTACAGGAAAATGTATAAAAGGAGCACTCAAACCTAAAATCAGGATGCTCTTCACTTTGATCTACTTTTCTTATTTGACAGTCTAAAGCAATGCACCAGTTATAACATTGGTGTGTCAGTGAAGACTTAGGCAGGCCATAGACGATTCGAATTACGTACGATTTATCGTTCGATAAACGAAAGCGGCACTTGTGCACATCATCGAGTGTACCATCAATGTGAGCCGAAAATCCTACGACAAAACACTATTTTTTGTGCCTTTTAACCACATCTCTACCGGACACACTCCCTACTGTTCGGCAAAATCATACAACTCCCCCACTAATGATACGAAATTCGGCCGATTTTCGCAAAAAAACCCAACATGTTGGATATGTGAATTTTTGCTGTCGTACAAAAATCGAACGTTTTACATACCACACTAACGATACGAAAATCATTCGATAACACTGCCATTTACGATTTTCGAACGAAATTCGAATCGTCTATGGCCTGCCTAAGGCTGGCCATACATGCTCCAATTTTCTTACAATTTTCTGTCCAATTTTCTTCAAATTTGCCTTCAAGTATGTAGTACGAAGGCCTGCCTAATTAGATGTAGCGGGGTTAAACATGCCTAAAGACACTGTTTGATATGTGGGAAGGAACTAGGCTCCCTCTAGTGGTAGCTGCATGGAATTTCCCGGGCTGTGACTTCCTTTTCACAAGATGAAGAAACTACATCTCCCAGGCTGCTTTGCAAGATCCAGGAACTAGGCTCCCTCTAGTGGTAGCTGCATGGAATTTCCCGGGCTGTGACTTCCTTTTCACAAGATGAAGAAACTACATCTCCCAGGCTGCTTTGCAAGATCCAGGGTGCACGGCTGCACCGCACGGCACTATGGGGGAGGTTATTTAAAGGAAGAGAGAAGCGCGCGAAGGGGGGGGGCCTTTCTGCGCTGGACTCTGAGGAACCAGCGAGCGAGAGTGAAGGACTGACACTGGATATTGGGCCAGAGCCTTTTAGCCTGGAGGGACGACGTGGAACCGTCCCATCTCAAGCACGAGGCACATTCCTGGAGGTCATACTGCTGTTTGCCGAGACCGGAAGTCATCCGCCAGAAGGACCCCGCGCGGCTGGCATATAGCCAAAGGACTGAGACCGCAGTGGAAGCGCGCGAAGGAGAAACTTCTGTTGGTGAGAGGGCACATGCCCAATAACTGACTTTATCTGCTGAAGAGACAGTTTTATCTACAGATAGCGGTAGCGCAGCAGGAGGTGATAAAACCCCGGGGTTTATCACCATACTCTCTCAGGAGACTCATAGACAAACAATAAGGTCTGTAAAGGAGTCGCCAGAGGCTTATCTCTCTCGCAGAAGTTATTGCTCAGTTACGCAGACACCCTGCGGTGACAACTAACAGCTCGTTGTTTTTTCTTTCTTGATCTTTATTCCTAATCTGGATTACAAATGAGCTCTATTCAATAACCTTGCTAGCGAAGATCAACAAGAAAGAAGAGAACTCTGGGGGAGGGACTCAGATAGGCCCACCTACCTGGTACTGTGTCTAGCCTTAATGCAGGAGGAGTGTGGGGGTATTCTTTTACCTTTTTTAAAGCTGTTTTAAATAACCTTTTATGGACTTGTATTGTATTGTATTGTATCTCCCCTATTCAATTTGATACATAGTAAACTAAGTTTGGTTAATTACAATCTTGTGCGTTGTTCCATTGTGTCACCCAGAAGCACTACTATTCAAGAAGGTAACAAGGTATTGTTGCATAGTGAAGTATTGTATTCCAACCTGTGTATCTATTTGATAGTCCAGTCCTATTCTGGGTCAGTTGTGCCTGAGGAGGGATCGAGCCAATTTGATTGGGTTGTTAGGCAGGGTGTAGACCCAATAATATAATCAGCAGCTCCTGCGGGGGTGGTGCTACACGTGGAGGCTCGTCCGGGATTTCTACAGTCCTGCAATACAACCCTCTCAGCCATAGAATTCCCTCCCACGCAGAAATGGATCCTGTCGCTGCTGCTGAGTGGTGCAAGGAAGAGAATGTCATAGTGGAAAATGGCCTGGTGGTTGAAATCAAGGGAGAAGCCTGGACTGAAGAAAAGCTCCTCCCTGTTTTGAGGGCACTATCCACAGACAGGAAATTTTGGGTGATTGACATGAAAACTGACACCACTGTCCCACACACGTATGCACTGTGTGAGTGGAGGAAGGGGGTCCCTGATTATTTCAACGGAAACAGTGTAAAAACTACTGACCAAACAGAACTTTTCCTGATACATCCAGGAGTTCCTATTGCGGGTCCCTCATCCACCACCCCTGGGGTATCCAGCCAAGAAAAAGGTGTCCAAGAAGGGCATCCTGAGTCATCACCTTTGTCGACTTTTAGCTCAGAACTGTGTGCTGTTCTTGGGGAGATTGTGGCAAAATGTAGTAGGGACTCCTCAAGCTATTTGATGACTGGATATAGGAAGCTCCGGACATTCTCTGGGAAACAGCCTGTGCCTTCAGCAGAAGATGGGTTCGAAGAGTGGTTAGATACCGCCACTCAGGCTTTGGAGGAATGGGAGGTACCAGAACAGCACAAGAAGCAGAGAATCACAGAGAGTTTAAGGGGACCTGCATTAGAGGCTGTACGTAATCTAAAGCTTAGCAAGAAGAACTGCACTGCACAGGATTATTTGGACATTCTGCAAGATGTGTTTGGTCGGACGGAGAACGCGGCTGAACTTCTCTACCAGTTGGACCACTGTTATCAAGAAGAGGGGGAGAAGTTGTCCGAATTCATTAAACGTCTGGATAGGATTATCCACCAGATTCTGTTAAAGAAAGGAATAGACCACCGGAAAATAGATGAGACTCGTGCACGACAGGTTCTGAAAGGGGCTCAACCTTTAGATCCCATTGCCATACTGTTACGAACTCGTCGAGATGGCGGCATTCTAGAATACCCCGATCTGATTCGAATGGTCAGAGAGGAAGAGGTTATGTTGGACAACAAGAAGAAAAGCCGGCAGTTTGACTCAACTGCCCGGGTTGGAGTGATAAGTGTGGAAGAGGGTGACTCTCAAGTTGAACTCCTAAAGACCCAAGTGTCTCAGTTGATAGAAATGGTGTCCATCCTGACTGGTCAGGTATCCACTCTACCCAAGGGGAGTATATCGGAGAGGCCAGATGAACCTGTTAGTCTCAGCACAGATCCAGAGCCACGGCCTGCAAGATTGTTAACTTGTTTCAACTGTGGGGGAGTTGGGCATGTTAGAAGGGTATGTCCCAGCTCAGGAAATGCTGCCGCGAAACCTCGCGAGCCAGCGGGAAACTTCAGAGGACACCGGTGAAGGAGTCAACCGGGTGTCCGCCAGTCTTAAGGGACTCCAGAAGTGGTGCAGGATCAGGGAAACTGAGTCAGGGGGTCAGACCCAAATATAATACCCCCAGTTCTAGACTCCGGGTTACTGAGGGAAGGAAAGTCAATGCACACCGGGTTCAGCGGGGGCCCAGATCAAGGAAGAAAAAGGAGAAGAGGGCCAGGGTACAGAGAACTGAATCAGACAACCAGGCTACATCAAGAGAATTCCCAACTAACTTGGTCGGGCCCTCCCCAGTGGTCTCGGTTCAGGTGGAAGGAATTTACACAAGAGCCCTCCTTGACACAGGGGCCCAGGTGACTCTTTTGTATAGAGACTTCTATGATAAATATCTTACCCATCTACCTTTGCAGAAGTTGGAAGATCTGGAGATATGGGGTATTGGGACCCAAAGTTTTCCCTATGACGGGTATCTGCCAATCAAGTTGACCTTTGATCCATCAGTGGCTGGTGAAGCGGAAACCTTCGACACCTTAGCGGTGGTCTGTCCTCGTCCACCAGGGGCCAACAAAAGCTCTCTCATCGTAGGAACAAACACTGACCTGGTAAGGCGCCTTCTGATACAACTGGTCCAGGGACAAGATGCTCAGGCGCCAAGGATCCATCCCATGCTACGGCAGGCCTACCAACGATTAGTGTTGGAGCAAGAGACCCCCGCAGAAGGAGTTGGACGACTCTGGAAGCTGGATAGAGCAGAAAAGGTCTTACAGCCAGGAGAGGTGGCCTGTTTTAAGGCTTCTGTTAAACTCACATGGCAACAGCCGGGTCCCTTCATTATCTTTGAATCAGGTCAAAAGGAGAGACAGAGAGGGATAGAAGTGATCCCTGAGGTGATCCCTTTGAAGGTGTTACAGGAAAACCGTGGAAGGGTTTTAGTGAGTGTCAGAAACACCTCTATTACACCAGTGAAGGTACCGGCCAGAGTGCTCCTGGGCCAAGTCAACCCGGCTACCCCAGTTGCCCCCATTGATTTCAAAGAAAAGGAACAGGGTGAAGCGGTTATAGAGGAGCTTTGCTCTGGAAACGCTGCCCTCCCGCCGGAATGGGTGAAGAGGGCCAAGGCACAACTTGCTCGATGTAGGGAAATATTCTCTAAGGACGAGTTTGACGTGGGATGTGCCAGGAGCGCCACTCATAAGATCCGCCTGAGTGAGGACAAGCCTTTCAGGGAGAGAGTCCGGCGAGTCCCCTTAGGTGACTTAGAAGATCTACATCAACAGCTGGCAGAGCTCAAAAAGATCGGGATTATCCGAGAATCCAGGAGCCCGTATGCTTCCCCGATAGTGGTAGTCCGGAAGAAAAATGGATCTTTGAGGCTTTGTATCGACTACCGAACGCTGAACAGAAGAACCATCCCAGACCAGTATACCACTCCTCGAATCGAAGATGCCCTACAGAGTCTGTCAGGGGCGAAGTGGTTCAGTGTGATGGACTTAAAGAGTGGGTATTATCAGATCCCCATGCACCCTGAAGATCGGGAGAAAACAGCCTTCATCACCCCTGTGGGGTTCTTTGAGTTCAATCGCATGCCTCAGGGGTTGTCCGGGGCCCCTGCTACCTTCCAAAGGCTGATGGAGAGGACCGTTGGAGATATGAATTTGATAGAGGTACTGGTATACTTGGATGATGTTATCGTGTTTGGCAGAACTTTAGAAGAACATGAGGAGAGGTTGGAAAAGGTCTTGAAGAGGCTACATGAAGAAGGTCTGAAACTTTCTCCTGAGAAGTGCCAATTCTATCAGTCCTCGGTCCATTACCTGGGCCATATCGTGTCTGAAGAAGGGGTGGCCACTGACCCGGACAAGCTGGATGCTGTTGCTTCCTGGCCGAGACCCACAAATGTGACCGAACTCCGGTCATTCTTGGGCTTTTGCTCCTATTACAGGAGGTTTGTGGAGGGGTTCGCCCAGATTGCCCGACCCCTAAATGAGCTCCTGAAGAATGAAGAAGATGATGTCCCTGAGTTGGTAAAGCCGGCGAAGTCCACCATAGGCCCCCGGAAGGCTAAGGAATCCATCCAGGATCAGTGGACCCCGGAATGCGAAGGGGCCTTTGTCCAGCTGAAGGAAACCCTAACCACTGCCCCTGTGTTGGCCTATGCGGACCCCACAAAACCATATGAACTGCATGTTGATGCCAGCCGAGATGGGCTGGGGGGGGTACTTTATCAGGAGCATGAGGGTCATCTGCGACCTGTTGCCTATGTGAGCAGAAGCCTACTGCCTGCTGAAAGGAATTATCCTACTCACAAACTTGAATTCTTGGCCTTGAAGTGGGCAGTGGTTGACAAATTGAAAGACTACCTGTACGGAGCTGAATTCATTGTCAAGACAGATAATAATCCCCTCACCTATCTGTTGACTACGGCCAAGCTGGATGCAACAGGACATCGATGGTTGGCTGCCCTCTCTAGCTTCAATTTTAGCCTGAAGTATCGGCCAGGAATCGGAAATAGGGATGCAGATGCCCTATCCAGAAGGTTGCATGTTCCACAGGAACCTGCGGAAGAATGGACTCATTTGGCTCCAGAAGGGGTGCGTGCCCTATATCAGGGAACTGAATTTCGATCCCGAGGAGGGTCAAGAGCAGAAGAGATTGGGGTTTCGGCTATCGGAGTACCCAAATGCTACTGCCAGGTGACCCAAGTTGAAGGGGAGGGTTTGCCCCGGCTGTCCAAAAGGGACTTGCGGAAGGAGCAGTTGGAAGACCCTTTGGGAAAACTTCTCTTGGAAGCCCTGGAGATCCAGAGCCCTGAGTTGCTTCTAACTGACTCCCCTCAGGGGGCCCGTCTGTTGCATAGAGAGTGGACCCGGTTACAGATCAGAGAAGGAGTGGCCTACCGGAGAGGTCCATCTGAAGATCTGGAGGAGAAGTGGCAACTGTTCTTACCAGCTAAGTACAGAGAGGGAGTTCTGGCCGCTCTTCATGATAATCATGGCCATCTGGGGCCCGAAAGAACCTTTCAGCTTGTCAGGGACAGGTTCTACTGGCCTTGTATGAGGGCCGAAGTTGAAGGATACTGTCATTCTTGTGTCCGGTGTATACAGAGGAAGACTCTGCCACGTCAAGCAGCCCCAATGGGCCATCTACAAAGTCAGGGACCCATGGAGCTGGTGTGCATTGATTTCCTTTGCTTAGAGCCTGATCTGAGTGGCCAGGGGAATGTCCTTGTGGTAACAGACCATTTTACCAGATATGCTCAAGCATTCCCAACAAGGGATCAGAAGGCCTCAACGGTAGCCAAAGTTCTTGTAGAGAAGTTCTTTGTACATTATGGGTTACCACAACGCCTCCATTCTGATCAGGGAAGGGACTTTGAAAGCAGACTGATCAAGAGACTGTTAGATATGTTAGGCATTCAAAAGACTAGAACCACTCCCTACCATCCACAGGGGGATGCCCAGCCTGAACGATTTAACAGGACTCTTTTGGATATGTTGGGGACTTTGAGCTCAGAGAAGAAACAGCATTGGGGCAAGCACGTAGCTGCCATTGTGCATGCCTACAACAGCACTGTCAGTGATGCTACTGGATATTCCCCTTATCGGCTGATGTTTGGAAGGGAGGCTCGGTTGCCAGTGGATTTGGCCTTTGGCATTTCGCCTGATCATACCTCTTCAGCATCGCATAGAGGATATGTGGACCGACTGCGGAAGAGTCTGAAAGCGGCCTATGACAAGGCTCAGGCCACATCTGATCAACGTGGACTGCGGAATAAAAAAAATTTCGACCTAAAAGTTCGGATCCATGACCTGCAACCAGGGGACAGGGTTTTGTTGAGAAACTTGGGTGTCCCGGGAAAACACAAGTTGGCAGACCGCTGGAAGTCCCAACCTTATGTTATCTGCAAGCAACTGCCAAACCTTCCTGTGTACCAAATTCGGCCTGAAGGAAGTGTGGGTCCATTGAAGGCTTGGCATCGGAACCATTTGCTGCCTCTCTCTGAAGCGGTTCGTATGCCCCCTGTGGAAGACTTGTCAGAGGCCCCTTCGACTTCTCGCCGGTCCAGACCAGTTACCAGATCTCAGACGACGCTCCCAGATGAGGGAGAGGGAAGTTCTCCATCTGAAGATTTGGAAGATGAAGAGGAGGTACCCGACTGGTTGTGGTCATCTCAGTTGCCAGAACCCACACCTGCCTCCCTGTCTTCATCTGACTTGGCTGATAGAGGAGCCCTTCGGGCAGAAGCCCCTGAATTCATACCCTTTCATATGCTTCCAGAAGAAGCAGCTGAGGATGAAGGTTCTGAGGAGGAGGTTGCACCCTTCTCTGAAGAAGAACTGACCTCTCTTGAACCATCAGGTTCCTCTGTGTTGGAACATGAGGAGGGGGACATTGAAGAATCCTCAGAAGTGCCTGATCCTAGCACCTCTGAGAGCATGCCTCCACGGGAACAGAGGGAAAGGAGAGTCATTCACCCACCTAAGAGACTGACCTATGATCAATTGGGTGAATGTTCGGAAGAAGCTGTTTTTACCTCCAAAAGATCTCCTGACCAGCCTAGTTCCTCCACTGTAGATTTGGTGGGGGACAACCCTAGCTCACCCCCAGGCACAACTGTACAAGCCACCCAAGTTTTGGGGGGTCTGTGAGAGATCATGAGAACAAAGTATTGAAGTAGAAAACGTTTGCATTTAAGTTTGTACATAAGGATATTGGGTTTGGCCATTATAATAAGCACAGTTTTTGATGTTCACAATTTGGTTTACTTTGTGAGTTAATGTTTGCGCACATTTTGTTGCTCTGACTTCACTATATGTTTTTTTCTCTTTCTCACCTTTTGATGTTTTTTTTTCAACACAAACTTTAAGATGTAAGTGTTTAAGAAATTGCAAAGGCACATGTGCTTTTTAAAGGAGCACTATATAAAAGCACTAGAAATCAGCACTATATTAACACTGTAGAAATCACTTATTTGTTTATTAATTGCACTTTATCGTTTTACTGTTGCACTGCTATTAGAATACAAAATTGGATGTATTCAGATTGACTTATTTCAGCAAAATGTTAATGTTTTTGTTGTATAATGCCAACCTATGCACTAGGGTACATACTGTTGACCTCTTTGGGGACCAAAGTTTCTCAAGTGGGGGGAGTGTGTAGCGGGGTTAAACATGCCTAAAGACACTGTTTGATATGTGGGAAGGAACTAGGCTCCCTCTAGTGGTAGCTGCATGGAATTTCCCGGGCTGTGACTTCCTTTTCACAAGATGAAGAAACTACATCTCCCAGGCTGCTTTGCAAGATCCAGGAACTAGGCTCCCTCTAGTGGTAGCTGCATGGAATTTCCCGGGCTGTGACTTCCTTTTCACAAGATGAAGAAACTACATCTCCCAGGCTGCTTTGCAAGATCCAGGGTGCACGGCTGCACCGCACGGCACTATGGGGGAGGTTATTTAAAGGAAGAGAGAAGCGCGCGAAGGGGGGGGGCCTTTCTGCGCTGGACTCTGAGGAACCAGCGAGCGAGAGTGAAGGACTGACACTGGATATTGGGCCAGAGCCTTTTAGCCTGGAGGGACGACGTGGAACCGTCCCATCTCAAGCACGAGGCACATTCCTGGAGGTCATACTGCTGTTTGCCGAGACCGGAAGTCATCCGCCAGAAGGACCCCGCGCGGCTGGCATATAGCCAAAGGACTGAGACCGCAGTGGAAGCGCGCGAAGGAGAAACTTCTGTTGGTGAGAGGGCACATGCCCAATAACTGACTTTATCTGCTGAAGAGACAGTTTTATCTACAGATAGCGGTAGCGCAGCAGGAGGTGATAAAACCCCGGGGTTTATCACCATACTCTCTCAGGAGACTCATAGACAAACAATAAGGTCTGTAAAGGAGTCGCCAGAGGCTTATCTCTCTCGCAGAAGTTATTGCTCAGTTACGCAGACACCCTGCGGTGACAACTAACAGCTCGTTGTTTTTTCTTTCTTGATCTTTATTCCTAATCTGGATTACAAATGAGCTCTATTCAATAACCTTGCTAGCGAAGATCAACAAGAAAGAAGAGAACTCTGGGGGAGGGACTCAGATAGGCCCACCTACCTGGTACTGTGTCTAGCCTTAATGCAGGAGGAGTGTGGGGGTATTCTTTTACCTTTTTTAAAGCTGTTTTAAATAACCTTTTATGGACTTGTATTGTATTGTATTGTATCTCCCCTATTCAATTTGATACATAGTAAACTAAGTTTGGTTAATTACAATCTTGTGCGTTGTTCCATTGTGTCACCCAGAAGGACTACTATTCAAGAAGGTAACAAGGTATTGTTGCATAGTGAAGTATTGTATTCCAACCTGTGTATCTATTTGATAGTCCAGTCCTATTCTGGGTCAGTTGTGCCTGAGGAGGGATCGAGCCAATTTGATTGGGTTGTTAGGCAGGGTGTAGACCCAATAATATAATCAGCAGCTCCTGCGGGGGTGGTGCTACATAGATACAAGTGAATGTGTTGTTTAGCTTTGACCTCATATTATGTGGTTTGTGGTAGATCTACCACAAAAGTTGAACATGTATGGCTAGCCTAAATTAGTGGGGAACAAGCCACCAATAATGTTTTTAGCATCCACAAACAATCAGGACCAAAGAGACCAGCACAAAACTGCATCCATCAAATCTCATGTTGTGTTCAGGTCCTGCTATTGGCATTATAGGGCTTCAGCTTGTTAGTAATGAAAGTAACAGGTACAATTTCTTTTTAGACCCACTTTCCCATTTATAAAGAGCAGTGATAGGAGAAAATACAAAATTATAATGACCTTAAACCTGGGCCTTATTTACTGGGATCCTGGGAAAGCCCAGGATCCCAAATATTGTGAGAAAATACTCCAGCACTGCACTTCTTGGAATTTTGGTATCCCCAGGAACTATTCGGAGGGCTATATCTAAATAAAATGTAGAAATAGTAGAAACATAGAGGCCGGTGGAAGAAACCACAGAACATTTCAGAGGACCAGGCATCCAATACAACCTGAAGTGTTCCAGATGCTGAATACTTTTCATCATGCTTTTCTCAGTATGCTGAGTTAGGGCTCTTTCACACGGGCGCTCCTTTTTTTTTGCCCGATCAGGTCCTTTTTTTTTTTTTTTTGTAACGGACACGGATGACACTTGTGTCATCCGGTCCGTATGTCCGTTTTTCATCCCATCCGTTTGCGGATGAAAAACTGACATAATGCAAGTCTATGTAAATACGGATGTCTGCGGATGACACCACTGACATCCGTTTTAGCTTCAGTTCCGTTTTTTGAAAGGAAGAAAAAATAGGGTTCTCCTCCGTTCAAAAAAACTGAACTGAACTGACAAAAAACGGATGTCAGAGGATGATCATCCGCTGACATCTGTATTTACATAGAGATACATTATGTCCGTTTTTCATCCGCAAACGGATGGGATGAAAAACGGACATACGGAACGCCCGTGTGAAAGAGCCCTTACTTTATTGTTCCTGCTATAAGAGAAGATTTAAAGATTACCTTGACAACATGGTGTCTTTTTTGAGCTGTGGTGTCAGCCCTGCCAACTTAAAATAGTTGTAAACCTCAGACCTGAAACATGAACAAAGTATATCCCTCTATAGTGTGTACTTGTCTCAATCCAGAGCACTAAGCGTGATTTCTGTCTGCTGCCTCATTCCTCTGCTATCAGCATGAGTCACTTCTTTCAGGTTTTCCTGACACCAAAAGGTAAAAGGGTGACAGGGGAGGGAGCTCGAGCAAGAGGCGCCGCCTCGAAACGCGTAAGCCTATACAGCCTCGGGGGACGATTGGATCCTGACCACGCTGCTGAGGATTTTATACTTTATTTGATGTGTTTTTATCAAGAACTCGTTTGTGAGTATTTTTAATCTATTTCTTTTAATAAACCTGCTCAAAGGATAATGCACTAGGCCGGTGCGCCCTTGTGTTTGTCTGTAGTTTTAGAGTTTCCAGACCTCCCTGGTCTTGTGAAGGGGCTGCAAGGCTGAAGCATTCCAGAGTTGCCGTGTCTATAGTTTTCGACATCTACAAGTTTATAGCCAAGCTGGATAGAGGATTGCACCACTCAGAGCGCAGGGGACAGATGTTTTGCACCAACGGTTTATTTGATAGCTCGAGCACACAGCCTGTGATTGGCAACCTCAGCTCTGTCCCTTTGTGCTGTGTTCGTACACCATCTGTGTACAGAATGCCTCCAGGTTGCCATATTGCATTGAATTGTACAGAAAATAACAGCGTTACAGAGGCTCGCTCCCGCTGTATTCAGTCACAGCCGGAGTCAGGCCAGGGGAGGAGCAGCGGCGATCGCCGCTGCTCTTCCCCGATCGTCGGGGATCTAGTGTGGAGATCCGCCTGCTTGTGTAAACACAAGCGGGCGGATCTCCCAAGTGACAGGCAGGGTCAGATTGCAGGGTTCAGCATGGCTGAACCCTGGATCTGTCCTTGTGTCACACAGTCACCTCCCCCCACACACGTCAGTAAGCACCAGGCATACATTAACCCCTCTCTCTCCAATAAAATTAACCCCTTCCCTGCCAGTGTCATTTTTACAGTAACAGTGCATATATATAGCACTGATTACTGCAGTAATGTCACTGGTACCCCCAAAAGTGTCAAAAATGTCAGTCAAGGGTCCGATCTGTCTGCCGCAATGTCGCAGTCCCGCAAAAAAAAACGCAGATCGCCGCCATTACGTGTTAAAAAAAAAACACCAAAAATTACAGAAATCTTTCCCTTTGTTAGTAAACGCAATAACTTTTGCGCAAACCAATCAAAATACGCTTGTTGTGAATTTTTTTTTCACCAAACATAGGTAGCAGAAAACAAATTGGCCACAAATGTAAAAAAAATTTGATTTTTACATTTTTTTGGGGGGAATTTCATATAAAAAAAATGTTGTTTTTTCAAAATTTACGCTCTTTTTTTGTTTATAGCGCAAAAAGTAAAAATCGCACAGGTGATCAAATACCACCAAAAGAAAGCTCTGTTTGTGGGAAAAAAAGGACGTAAATTTTGTTTGGGTACGGCGTTGCATGACGTAAGACAGCAAAATCCTCTAGTGGTAAAGTGGTTAAAATATGCCTCTAAATGTCCTAATGTGTATGGACATATAGGATAACATTAGCTGCTTCTACAGCCAAAATGCTAAACTCCCAGAGAAGCAGCATTTTTAAGCCAGTGTGCATGGACGCTTACAATAAAAAACTTGCAATTATATATTTACCAGACCAAAGGGGTGCAAATAAGAGAAGTTCATTGTTGGGGTTTACCTGCATCTAAGATGGCTCCTCACTTTAAAACAAAATCTAACTTGTGGAAAATTCTATAATGCTCCAAAATATAATGCTGTAAGCTGACCACTACGATCGAAGTCTCCATTTTTCAGCACTGAGCTGTAACCATCTCAGGTTTCTACCTCATCACCATTTTTTAAAATATGTAGAACAGTTTGTAAAATTGACATTTGACATTCTGTGTGCCGAGCAGAACTGTGTGAAACTGTAACTGGAAAGACCTTGGCACAAGGCAGTTATGGCACATCGTCTGACTTTCATTGTTTCCTTTGGACTTAAAAAGCGTAGGTGTAGCCAACTTATTTTAGAAATGCATTATATTAACGTGGAATGACTTTTTGTTCCTGGGCTTGTTTCTTTGTTCCAGGAGCAGAGACCTGTCTACCACAAGCTGACTGCACTACGCTAAGCGGTACAGAATGTGAATGTGGAAAACACATAAAAGTACTTAGCTCCATGGAAATCATAGGGAAAGGAATATGTTGCTAAACTAAATTTGGGCAGAGACATGCAAATCACCTGTGTAAGCTGCTGTGGCCAATTTTGTAACCAGAAATACTGCTGTACAGCACACATACAAGAGATATAGTAATGGACCAGTCTGTAGACAACTCATGCAATTAAAGCGGAGTTCCACCCTCGTAAAGTTTTTTTCAATAAAAATACCCCCGGGACAGTCAGGGCTAGTGCATTCCACAATGGATAGCCTCTGTAATGTCCCAGGTCACACTTACCTTTTAGAAGAAATACCTTGAAAACGTCTTGTCCAGCGCTGCCATCTCAGGTGTGGGCAGCTGAAGCCAGCGCGTCCTCTTCGGCGTCCTCTTCTGTGTCCTCTTCGTCCCAGAATGCCCTGCACCGGCCCCGCTCGTCATGTCCGGTGCGGGCGCGTCATTCCTGCACAGCTTCTGGACATGCCCAGAAGCTGTTTAGCAGTGAATGACGCGCCTGCACCGGAACTGACTAGCTGGTTTCAATGAATAAGGCAAGTCTGGATTCTTCCTGGCCGCGGTGTGCGCTCGGGATCTCCGAAGAATCCACACTTGCCTTATTCACTTTCTGCCTGAATTTATGCTACTAAATGTGAGTTTTACTCTTGCTTTTACACATTAAAAGTTTATGTCGGAGTTACGCTATTGTGAGCTTTTTCTCTCCACTTATGTGCATCGGGTCATTAAGAACCATTGAAAATCACAGATAACTTGTCCTTAAGGATTTCCATACCAGGTTCCTGACTGTGACACAAGCTCTGCCGACCCTTTTAGCTATACAGCTCAGGGGTCATTTTTGTCCGGTAAGTTGACACCCAAAGGGGGGGGGGGGGGGATCGGCACTATTCACTGCACTGGATTGATGGCATGATTTTGCACTTTTCTCTTGGCACTCAAGCACTTTTTGGGACTTCTTTGGACTTTTGATGATATTATTTATTTATTTGAATACTACTAGACTGGCACTATCTATATATTTATTGTAGTTTCACTTATTGCATTATTTCAGTAACCCCGGAGTGGGGGCACCACATGATTCTTTGTATATGAACTGCACTTTGCACTTTATTAGCCACTCATTTATGGTAATTTTCTATATTTATTCATTATTTAATACCTTGTTGCACTGTAATTTAGCACTGCAGATCGGACCACTAACTGACATTTTTGACACTTTTGGGGGGATCAGTGACATTACTACAGTAATCAGTGCTAAAAATATGCACTGTTACTGTAATAATGACACTGGTGGGGAAGGGGTTAACAGTATAGGTGATCAAGGGGTCAAATGTGACCCTAGGGGAGTGATTCTAACTGTGGGGGTGTGGCTTCTGAGATGACCACAGAGACATGTGATTCTATATAGCACAATCACAGGAGCTCTGTGATCATCCCAGGGAGGACGGTCGGCTGTGTTTACAACAGCCGCCCGTCCTTCTCTCTCTGCGGGGAACGATCGAGAGTGTCAGGCGGCAATCGGAGCCGCCTGACACACGCATCGGCTTCCTCGCTGATGAGCGAGGGCGGGAGCACGCCATCGGCGGCATGCGCTCGCCCCCTAGCTGCAGGTGCGCGACCGACGTGCAGGAGGGCCGCCCTGCCGCAGTAAATCTGCAGCAGGCGGTCCAGAAGCGGTTAAAAGAAAATAAAAGAAAAAAAACAGCATTTAAATTTTTTTTTTAGTAAGATAACATTTTTTTAAAAATTTTTGCCAGTAGGGATTGGCACTCTATGGTGGTACAAAGATGCTGGGAATTTTCAGCAAAGCTTTTGATGCTAATTATTAAAAGCTCTGACCCCTAAATTTTAACATGAAGTTCATTTGCTTATTTTTTGCCTTCCCTGGTTCCTCTTCACTCCCTATTCACCATAAATGCGCTTATGATCTTTATAAATAAAACCTTTTTATTTTCAGCACTGGGTCTCTGTTTTTCATTGAGGCAAATTATGGCTGGTGGGTGGGGGTCAGCAGTGTTGTGCATAGCTTCCTGAAAACATCTCAGCACCCTGCCTCATTACGCCTCTCAAGAGCCCTAAGCAGTGAATCAGTCAGTTGGCATTTGGGGAGAGCAAGGCAAATTTAGAAATGTCTCAATTGGTGGGTGTGAGTCTGGATGAATGTGAGTTACTAGGCAGGCTGTCCTTATTAACAATCACATGTGACTCTGAGCATTCATGATTGAAAGAATTAAAACTCCATGAATAAAGGGGTGGGACAGGGACAGTCAAGCTGGATAGGAAAGGATTGGATGGTGCCAAGAAATGAGGACAGCGCTATCTGACTTGCTGCAGCATTATTAGCAGAGGAAAGCACCCTGAAGATAAGGCTTGAGTTCATCTTTTACATATCCCTTAGCCTGGCTTTAAAACGTAACTTCCCCTAAAGTTTAAATTATGAGTCAATTCAATATCTAAAACCTCATATTACCTGTATAATGTTACCTGGTGATCCTGACATGAAGGTCTTGTAATATGGTGACAACTCTCTGCCCTGTTTTCAGATTGTTCTCTTGCATTGCCACCCTGTCACATGTCTCCATTCACTTCTACAGGGAGCCCCTTTCCCCTATCTCAATGGTCCCTTTAGTGGTGGTTGGGAAGGGCTATTCATGCAAAAAAGAATATGGAAGCTGAAGGAGGAGGGAACAGACCATGGCATCTTTTCACCCTAATGTCCACAAGGGACAGTAATTTAATTATTTACTGGGGAAGAGCTAAGTAAAGGATCTGCATGTTAAGTGGAAAATCGCCCCAAACATACTGTATATACAAGGGGCCGAGACTGAAAGAGCCCGTGGTGTACGTGCCCCTGGGGTGGCAGCCCAGGGGTGCCTTAATTCTCACTGGTGAGGGGCAGCTCACCTGAGTTTTTTGGCACCTTGGTCACTGCACCATCACAATTTTTCTGCACCTGCCTCTTGGGGCGGGCCTTTTGGCCAGCACCAGAGGAATTTTGTATTCCTGGCCGGGGGGGCCTGTCAAGGTCTCGCACTTTGGCACTACCCAGCACTTCTCCACTTCCCCTTTCCCCAGTCTGTTTTTCTTTGTTGTGTGTTCACGTTTGTCCCTTTTTGGTTGTACTGTCACTTGCACAATTAGTACGGTGTAGGTCCTCGGGCCTGCCCTGAACGTCTTGGGAGGGGGTGGATATGGCCTTCTGGCTTAGTTCACCCTCTCTCATGGGTTCTCCCTTCGGGGGAGCCCCACCAAGTACTTGGGGTGGGCTGTTTCGGCAGTCCCCCTGGAGAATGGGGTCTGCCTGGCTTCGGCTGGGCGGACCAAAGTGAGTACCTCAGTCCCCGTCAGGAGCTTCGTGCCTCGGGGGATCAGGGTTAGGGCCCTTCCTCTTCGGAGGAGGGCCATGTGTACGCCTTGTGCACTTTTTGTGTGTCTCACGTTTGCGTGTGTGCACTTTTTTTATGCACCGGGTGTAAGTCTTTTGAGTGTGTTTCACACACCAAGGGCTTTAAAAAAAAAAAAAAAGTATACTTTAAAGTATTTTCTTAACATCTTTGCCAGGTTAGTGCTTGTTCTGTTATTAATTGCAAAATGTTTAATAGTGTGATACTTGGAAATGTATTTTTAGCATTTTACCCCATGTTATTATATTGCATAAATTCAGGAGAAGAGGAAATTCTGCCAAATGTAGCTGTTGCTGGTTTTTCTGTGGTAAATGTGACCCTTTGTACGTCAGTTAGTACAGCAGTTCCCTTTTTAATGTACGAAAAACACTGTATTTCTTTGGAGTAATTGTGTTTCTTTCTAGGGGGTACTTTGCCCTTATTCAGCTGTTTTGCTGTTGGAATCACATCAACATCCTGACAAGTAGCAATGGGAGTTTTCTGGCTGAGATCCTGGGCGGTTCTCTTACGGAAAGGGAACCTGCTGACCAACAATAGCTAAGTCTTCTAGTCAACAAATACCTTGTTATTAGAACACTTGAGCAACAGAACCAACTTCTGCGTGTTGCTCACATGCTATGCTTCCATTGAACTATCACATTTTACATGGAATGTAAAACTACACATTGTGTTTTAACTTTGTAGAGTCGAAGCAACCCTTCAATGCTGAAATCAGGTGCTTGCTTGGAGTCCATTACTCCTCCAACATAGCACAGTGTTATTCAAAGGAAAAGCTACACAATGATGGTGTCTTCACAGGGAAAAATTTAAACAGCCAGCGATCTGTAGTAGATGGACTCATTGGGTGAAACATTTTAGAGGGGTGGTTCTGGGGGCAGAACCATGTGCTGAAGCTTGTCGACTGATTAAAGATTTGCCTGTGAAGGCTGGTATTCCAATGTTTCTCTTCTCCTTCAGTTTTTTTCCCTCACTCAGCTAATGTGACCCCAGCACTGATGGAAAGAGTCAGGGGAAGGAACCAAGGATGTTGTGCAGGCACCTGATGTCCTCATTATCAACCAATGATGTCATTGGTTGTTATTATTATTATACTGGATTTATATAGCTCCAAAAGTTTACACAGTGCTTTACAATATAGAGGGGGGGGGGACGGAACAATTGCAATACAGCTCAATACAGAAGGAATAGGGGGGCCCTGCTTGTGGAGCTTACAATCTAAAGCTGGGGGGGGGGGTGGTACAAAAGGTAATAGCTGCAGGGGATGATCTGGTGGACGTGACTCAAGTACAGTTCTTAGGTAAAGGTGGGGTAGACTTTCCTAAATAGTTTTCAAGAATCGCTTAAAGGCGGACAGGGTAGGAGCTGACCAGACATACTGGGGCAGGGAGTTCTAAAGGATAGGAGAGGCTCTGGAGAAGTCCTGGAGGTGAGCACGGGAGGAGGTAAGAAGGGAACTAGAGGGCAAGAGGTCTTAGGAGAAGCGGAGAGGACGATTTGGGGAATATCTGCAGATGAGGTTGTTTATATAGCTGCCGGTGATGCTGTGGATAACCTTGTAAGCTGTGATTAGTATTTTGATATTTATATGATGGGCTAAGGGAAGCTAGTGAAGAGATTGGCACAGAGGTACAGCAGTCACGGATTGGTTAGTAAGTGTCAGGAACCATAAACCAGGCGGAGACAGAAAATGCAGTTAAAATAACACCTTTGCTAAAATAGTAAAAAAAAATAACACAGTACAGGAAAATAGTCAAAACTGAAGCCAGGGTTTAAATGCCAGAGCGGGTAATCAGACAAGCCGGGACCACGAAGCCAGAAATCAGCGTAGTAAGGAGCCAAAGCATGAACTAGTATTGCACGAGAAGTCACCCCGGCCAAGTCATGCACAGGAACACACTGGATATAATTGACCATGCAAGGGCGAGGAGAGAATGAGCTAAGCTGCTTAAATAGCCAAAATGGGCTGGCTGTAGGCTGGACTTATGAGGAAGGTTACTGGTAACCAGGCGAGTCACTGAGGAAACAACCAGTGGCTGGTAATTAACTAACAGCTGAGCAGATCTGAGCACTGAAAGAAAAGAGCTGCCTGTAAGTAGCAGAAGCCAGCTCTGACAGCAAAGTGTATTAGTCTAGCAGCAGCATTCATAATAGACTGAAAGGGGATAGCCTGTGTAAAGGTAGGCCAGTGGGGAGGGAGTTGCAGTAGTCAAGGTGAAAAATAACCAAGGAGTGAATAGGTTGTTTTGTGGTATCATTAGTCACAAAGGGGTGAATTCTGGAAATGTGGCGGAGGTTAAAGCCGGGTACATGTGGGCCGAATGTGGGGAGACATTTGCTGGTTAAAAAAAACATCCGACATTTAGCCCAAGTGAATGTCGGGCTATCTTACAGAAGCTGGCCGTTTGGCTGGCTTCTTTAGGACGTGCATGCTGGAAAACCAGCAGCCGACCGATTCCCGATCAGCGCTTTCAGCTAACGGCAGAGAGCACTGATCAGAATTTTCTGGCAGGGGTGCTGTGGCTCCAACTGGAACTGACAGTTTTTCTTTTTTATTAAACCCATTAGGTTGAACAGGAAAAAAAAACAAATAGTGTGTACTAGGCTTTAGGAGACAAGATTTAGCCAGTAATTGAACATGGTGGCTGAAGGAGAGTTTAGAGTCTAGAATAACACCCAGCACCCTGGCATGCATGGAGTCAACCAATGGTTGTGCCGTTGATCTCGATGGTAAAGTCATGGGGGGAATCTGGAAAGAGGAAATATTACAAATCATAGTGTGGCCAAAATATAAGATAGTGCTTGCAGTTCCTGTAAAAGTGCAAAATCCCTCCCATTATAATACCAGGTAATGGTTTTGTGTGAAATGACTGTTCGGGGTTCTTAGGATGCCAATGACTAGAAGGTTGTAATGGTGCACAATGAAAACCTGTGGCTTTGTGATTTTAAAAGGCAGACTTGATCCACCGACTGGCTTGTATAAAATTTGTGGGAAATTTTTACACATTTTGAAAAAGCATCCTGGTTGAAAAAGGCTGTGGTAGGGTAATGCTCATCATTGCAGAAAAAACTTGAGGATGCACTGTAACGCTGAGGCGCTGTCACTGGAGTGTGGGTTATGTCAGAAATAAAAATCTCAGTGATCACAGTGATCTTGATAATGAAGTATCTTTTAAACATCTCAGTTGTGTCTAATGTCCACAGGTTACCTCTGCAGGAATATGGTGTAACAAGTTTCTTTGCAATGTGTTGGAATCCTTCTAGCCCCACATAGCACCTTTTTAGGTACTACACCCACCTCCCATTATGTCAATCTTCTAGTTTGAGGCACAATGCATTCGTCTTTTTTTCTCCAGTTTCTCTAAGGATAGCTGTGATCTACCTGCCCCTGGACCAGTATCTACCTTTTTGATGACTTATCTGCCTGGATACCTTACTTTCTCTCTTCTGAAATCCTCACAATCGTTCTCTGTGATTTTAACATCCCTATTAATACTAACACCCCTGCCACTTCCAAACTTCTCAGTCTAACCTCCTCCTTTGACCTGAAGCAATGGATACATGCTACTACCCACCCTGAAGGCAATATCCTTGACCTTGTTACCTATGTACTCCATGCAACCTCTCCAACTATCCTTTCCCTCTCTCTGATCACTACCTTATTAGTTTCACTCTCTCCCTCTCCTCCACCTTCTCTCCCTCCAACCGCCTAACTGTTACCCGTAGAAACCTTCGCCATCCCAACCCTTCTCTTCTCTAATCTGCTACCGACATCCTCTATGACAAAATCTTATCCCTGTCCTGCACCGAACTAGCCGCTTCTGTCTACAACGCTTCACTGTTATCCTCCCTGGAAACATTGGCCCCCCTCACTACACATAGAATCAGGCCCGACCCCTTCAACCTTGGCAAACAGATATCACTAGAAGTCTTAAAAAGCATAGCCTTGAGTGCTTGTGGCATAGGACTAAAAGATTTCAACCAATATAAATCTGCCCTCCAAAAATATAATTCCAGCCTATTTTGTCACTCTTATTAACAACTTATCATCTCGTCCCCGTCAACTCTTCTCTACCTTCAACTCTCTACTTCGTCCTCCACTGCCTCCACCCACTAACCCACTCACTGCCCAGGAGATCGCCAATCACTTCAAACAGAAGATTGATACAATTCGTGAGGAGATCTCTGCTGTTCAGATACCCTTCATGCTTTACACTTCATGCCCACAGGTACAATCCCACCACTGTAAACTACTTGCTAACATCCAGATAACCACCTTCCCTCTGGATTCTGTTCCCTTGATAATGCTACCTTCACCCTCTGCCTCTATTCTACACTCTCTAACCCACATCTTCAATCTTCCCCAACTCTCTAAAATATGCACTAGTCAGTACCATACTTAAAAAGACCAACTTGCTGAGAATCCCCTTCAGTCTGGATTTCATCCTCAACACTCCGCAAAAACTGCTCTCTTAAAACGAACAAATGATCTACTAACAGCCAAATCCAATGGACACTATCCTGTACACCTACTCCTGGACCTTTTTTCTGCCTTTGATACAGTTGACCACCCCCTCCTCCTCAAAAAACTCCACGCCTTTGGTGTCTGTGACAATACTCTATGCTGGTTCTATTCCTACTTATCCAACCGCACCTTTAACGTTTAGATGTTGGGGTCCCCCAAGGTCCTATTTTCAATCTACACCTCCTCTTTGGGTCAGCTGATAGCCTCCCATGGTTTCCAATACCATCTCTTTGCTGACGACACTCAAATCTATTTCTCTACCCTTCAGCTCTCTTCCTCAGACTCCTTACGTATCACTAATTTACTAGCAGATATATCAGTCTGGATGTCACAACACTTACTCAAACTCAATCTATTCAAAACCGAACTTAGAATTTTTTCTCCACCATGTGCCCCTTCCCCCAATCTCTCTGTCACAATTGATGGCACAACTATCACCCCATCCCTGCATGCCAAGGTCCTAGATATAGTCTTGGTCTCTGAACTCTCCTTTAAGCCCCATGTCCAATCACTGTCCAAATCTTGCTGCCTCAACCTCTGCAACATCTCCAAAATACGCTCCTTTTTAAAAAATGACACAACAAAGCTCTTAACTCACTCCCTGATCATCTCTCGCATTAACTACTGCAACTCCTTTTTATTGGCTTACCTTTACATAGGCCACCCCCCCTTCAATCCATCTTGAATGCTGCTGCCAGACTCATCCACCTTACCAATAGCTCAGTATTTGCTTCTCCTCTCTGTCAATCCCTCCACTGGCTTCCAACAAATTAAATTAAAAATACTAACAACAACTTACAAAGCCATCCCCAACTACATTACAAGCCTAGTCTCAAAATACCAACCTAATCCTTCTCTTTGTTCCTCTCAAGACCTCCTTCTCTCTAGCTTCCTCATCACCTCCTTCCATGCTCGCCTCCAGGACTTTTGCAGAGCCTCTGTCAGATCACTGGGTGGAGGCCGAAGTGCTGAGAGGGCTTCCCTTGCAGCTCGGTGCGAATCACCCCTGGAAGTGAGACAGGAGGTGACGCGACCCAAGTAGCACTGGATGCTTGTGGTGGTGCAGGTGGATAGCTGAGGGGGATATCCGGGTCCCTTCTGAGAAGCTCCAGTGAAAGCAAGCAGTGCAGTGGTAAATGCCAGGCCAGGCAGTTATCAGGCAGAAGCAGATCCGTGAAGCAAGCCGGGATCGGTACACAGGTTATCAGGCAGAAGCAGGTCCGTGGAGCAAGCCGGGTTCGGTACACAGGTTATCAGGCAGAGACAAGTCCGTGGAGCAAGCCGAGGTCACAACAGGAAACAGGAAGCTGAAGATAATCCAGCTGATGAGAGGGTGAGTGATCCTTAAGAGGAGGCTGGGTTGGTACAATGTGCGTCATGACGCACGCACATGCGCACTCGCCTAGATGGACAGCCTCACTAATCCTATGGAACTCCTTACCCCATCCTGTCTGACTATCTCTTATTCTTATTGTTTTAGACTTTCCCTGAGAGAAGCCTATCCTACCCATTGTAAGCTCTAATGAGCAGGGCCCTCTGATTCCTCCTGTATTGAATTGTATTGTAACTGTATTGTCTGCCCTCATGTTGTAAAGCGCTGCCCAAACTGTTGGCGCTAAATAAATCCTGATTCCTGTATAATAATAAAAATAAAAAAATAATAATAATAATGTAGAGCACTCACTACACAGGCTATTGCAAAGAATTTGTCTTTACATCATATTTCTGAGGAAGTGATAACCTGTTGTCACAAAATGTGTCTTAGGGCTCTTTCACACGGGCGTTCCTTTTTTTTTTGCCCGATCCGGTCCTTTTTTTTTTTTTTGTAACGGACACGGATGACACTTGTGTCATCCGGTCCGTATGTCCGTTTTTCATCCCATCCGTTTGCGGATGAAAAACGGACATAATGCATGTCTATGTAAATACGGATGTCAGCGGATGACACCACTGACATCCGTTTTTGCTTCCGTTCCGTTTTTTGAAAGGAAGAAAAAATAGGGTTCTCCTCCGTTCAAAAAAACTGAACTGAACTGACAAAAAACGGATGTCAGAGGATGATCATCCGATGACATCCGTATTTACATAGAGATACATTATGTTCATTTTTCATCCGCAAACGGATGGGATGAAAAACGGACATACGGAACGCCCGTGTGAAAGAGCCCTTAGGTGTTTAATAAATACAAATACTTCAATATCAAGATCATCTTGATTTTCTACATTTATAAGCAGTTCAGGTACATATTACTAAATATTTTAAATCTTCTCTTAAAAAAAACACATAGAGTAAAGATAATATCTTTATCATGTTTTATTTCCTGTATTATATGAGCAAAATCTCAAATCACATTCAGCTTTGTGGCTTTTCTATGCCATATAGATGATTATCACCATCGGTGTCAACACCACAAACAGTTTCATAATTTTCTAAGAATACATTTGTGAATACAGCTCTTTTGATTAATTTGCCCAATATCCAGAGTTTAAAAGGCGAAAAAAAAGAAAGAACCATGCATAATTTGGACAATTTAAAACTTGCTGAAAGTCTTCTGAACTAGGCAGATGCCTGTGAATGTCTTATAGAAATTATGGCCATCAGTCCAAAAATCATCACGTGTCTCCATATATTTAAAGGTGTTTTTCTGCAAACTCTTCTTATCGTGTCATTGGAAAACCTGAAAGTAGTTTTTTCTGACCCTTCAGGTATCTCTAAACAGTCATAAACCCACCTCCTAATAACACCTAGATCAGAGATACCTTTTTATGTTTATAGACCCCAGTGGACTGCCCAGTTTGCCCTGATATCCCAAACACCAGTCTTTTTAAGTACCAGTTTGACTTTGTAACTTTGTTTTACTTTGGCCAAGATAGCTAGAAACAGAACAGCTGAAAGAAAATAATAGGAAATCATAGGAATTTGATTATATTTATTTTCATTTACATAAGCAGCATGTGTCTAGAAGAGAAAGAAAGATATCAGGGGTTGCAAAATTAAATCTAGACTTGAAGGAAAATAAGGCCAGAAAAAGGAGTGGGTGAAAAAAAAAACCTGATAGTGAAAGGGGTTTAGCTAAGTAACACCCTGGAGAGATTAAATTGTCCAGAAAGTTTCTCCCCATGATTTTACGAAATAGGCAATGGGGTGTACAGAGGGGGTGGGATGGCAACACCTCCCTAAATGCATGAATGGGAAACAGGCAAAGAAAGAGATCTTTATTAGTTAGGAGCAAAATCCACCAGCGGTTAGGAAATTAAAATCAAGCTTACAAAATTTGCTGTCTGGAGGTCACCAGTTTGAGGATAATTTCAAGGTTAAAGGCTATTACTCTTTGTGTGATTTAGTGGTAGAAGTAGTATGATTTATAAGAGGAGAATTCCTAGTGCAGATTGTAAGCAAATCATGAATGGATAATGCCAATGGGAAGACAATGTGTAGCTCCTACTGTTACATATGGGCTTCTTTCACTGGTCTGACTACAGTAAATTTGCACACTATGTAAAGAGATAAACGGAAGATGCACACCATGGTAAAAGTTTACAGTAAATCTGGGTAATTATAATTTCTTAGTGGCTAAGTAGCCCATTTCTATGCACTTCCTACTAAATAAAACCTATAAAGAAGGTAGAAGATAGACACTCCTGCACTTGTGTTGGAAGGGTAATTAATATACTCTGAAAAATCTATGAATTCAGGTTGAGTTCCCTGAATGTCAAAATCTGGCAAATCTCAAGAGACAGAGCTTCATTAATCTGTAAGGTAAAAAAGAAAATCCACATAAACATAATTTCAAATACATAGAATGAATTGTCATTGGTTTATTTTGCTCTAACAAAACTGTCAAGATGACACAAAAAGAATTAAAAAAAAAATCATGATAGTTCAGGGTATACTCCACCCTAATTTACCAGCTCCATGATCACATTTTATAACACAGTTAAATGGTACCTTCCCTTTCCCTTGCTCTTATTAGCTGTTTTGGCCTCTGATGGGCATATTAAACTGACTTAAAAATAATCAACACAATCTAATGAGAGTGCCAAACAAACGCCCAAGGTAATATCATAATAAAATTAATTCATGGCAGAATAAAGCCAATCATTTTTTTTTTCAAATTACCTCGGACTCTTGGATGTTTATTTGGCACTATCATTGGATTGTATGTTTGTGGATTCTCGACTTTGGGTCCTTTCCCTTTTTTCTGAGGGTGGTCCCCATTTTGCAGAGGGCTGTCGACCCAGAGCCCATTGACAGTTTTTAGTGACCCTTAAGGCTCGTACACACTTGACGAAAATCGGACCAAATATCCTCTGATTTTTTCCTCTCTCATGCTCAGCGGTTATAACCGTTTTTAGTTGACAGTGCATAATGTTCACAAAATTTCTTGTCCGATTTTATTTTATTTTTTTTTGGGACGTTTGTTCTTAGACTTCCAGTCCTCAGCAACTTCAGATCATGCGCGGTCTTTCGTATCCGATTTTTCAGGGAAATACTAGCAGGGGAGAGCATACTTGAGCAGTGAAAGGGTCCCTGAACAGATGTAAGTCTAATTGGGGACAGAAGTGTATTGCCCACAAAATAGGTATTCTCCTACCAGTCAGGACTGCTTCTTGAGGAGACAGATTGCTGCAGGACCATTATGCGTGAATAAGGTAGGTGGAAGCTAGGGATGAGCATGAATTTGTTCCAAACTTAGGTTTGGACCAAACCTGGAAGCAAGCTGTCACTCCCACCAAATTACCCCCCAATCAGCCGCAGCCAGGGCTTTCCCTGTCCTGCAGCTGAATGTAGCAAAGGGGCAGGGATACTTGTTATATTATTGACCTAATATGGACAAATTAGGACACATCAGTATTATCCTTTCTGTGCTACTTCACATGTTACAGACAGATGCTTATGTGTCTGTTGATTAACCATCCCCAACATTACTGTAATGATGCACATATACATGGGAATTTTATGGCAATTTTGAGTCTTCCTTTAGATTTTAATGGAAAAGAACAACGGCTTAGAACTGAAGCGTACAAAGAAATCTGCCACTCACTTTTGTAATTGTTTCCCAGTCTCAAAAGACCATACAATTGATATTTCTATAAAAAAAACTGCCATCACAGTGCCTTATAGAACGAATCTTCAATCTATTTGCACCCTCGTTTCAAAATTTTGATCACTCAAACTGTTGCTGAATAAGCTGAATCATCCAGTTGGTGGTTCCGAACTATTGATCCAGTAAGGTACTCAGAATTTCTTCCCAATACAAACACTGAAAAATGCACATAGAGGTACACTATATTACCAAAAGTATTGGGACGCCTGCCTTTACACTCAGAATAACTTTAATGGCTTCGCAGTCTTAGTGCCTAGGGTTCCATATTGAGTTGGCCCACCCTTTGCAGATATTAAAGCTTCAACTCTTCTGGGAAGACTGTTCACAAGGTTTAGGAGTGTGATTATGGGAATGTTTGACAATTATTCAAGAAGCCCTTTTTTGAGGTAAGGCAGTGATATTGAACGAGAAGGCCTGACTTGCAGTCACCGCTCTAACCCATCCCAAAGGTGTTCTATCAGGTTGAGGTCAGAACTCTGTGCTGACCAGTCAAGTTCCTCCACCCCAAACTCGCTCATCCATGTCTATATGGACCTTGTTTGTGCACTGGTGCGCAGTCATGTTGGAACAGGAAGGGGCCATCTCCAAACTGTTCAAAGTTGGGAGCATGAAATTGTCCAAAAGGTCTTGGTATGCTGACACCTTAAGAGTTCCCTTCACTTAAACTAAAGAGCCAAGCCCAACCCCTAAAAACAACCCAACGCCCTAATCCCCCCTCCACCAATTGATTTGGACTAGTGCACAAAGCAAGGTCCATAAAGACATGGATGAGCAAGTTTGGAGTGGAGGAACTTGACTGGCCTGCACAGAGTCTTGACCTCAACCCGATAGAACACCTTTGGGATGAGTTAGAGTGGAGACTGTGAGCTAGGCCTTCTCATCCAATATCAATGCCTGACCTCACAAAAGCGCTTCTAGAAGAATGGTCAAAAATTCCCATAGTCACACTCCTAATCTTTGTGGACAGCCTTCCCAGAAGAGTCAAAGCTCTTATAGCTGCATAGGGTGGGCCAACTCAATATTGAACCCTACGTATTAAGACTGGGATGCCATTAAAGTTCATCTGCGTGTAAAGGCAGGCGTCTCAATACTTTTGGTAATATAGTGGATATTGAATAATTGTAATATTTCTAATAATAGGTTTATTTTTTTAACCTGGAGTTTTGTTTTATAGGAAACTTCTGTTGCATGGAAATATGTAGGTCACCAATGCTGATACCTTTTTTAAAAAAATGCTATTTGCCTCCTTATCATGCTTATTTGGTTTCATTACTTTCTGGCCTACTGACCTGGAACAATCATGAAGATCAGGATTTTTAAATAGGCATTGAATTCATTGGCTTAATGCTTTCTCCAATACAATTGAAAGGTGATTAAACCAGGGCAGGCAGGCAGGCAACTAACTTGCAGGGTGAACCAGCAGGCTTAATTTAATGCGGCCTCAGCAGGTACATATACCGGTACTTACCAGTCCTTCAGTCCCAACATGGAATTTGCACAAGGCTGAGGACTCTCCCCTTGCCTCCCTTGCCCAATCAGCAGTGTTATATGGATAGAAGCAGAGGAAGTCACAAGCTCATCCATGCCTTGACCTACTGGGTATTTATCTTTGCAAGGAAATGAAGGAAAGGTAGGTATGTACCGCTGGTGAGCCTCCATCAAAGTCAACCTGTCAAGGTAAAATAAAAAAACCCCTTAATGTCTATGTCTTATTCCTTTAACCACTTGAGCTCTGGAAGATTTTACCCCCTTCATCACCAGGACATTTTTTGCTATACTACGCTGCATTACTTTACCGCACTATTTAGGCGGTTATGCAATGCTGTACCCAAACAAAATTTGTATAATTTTTTTAACGCAAATAGAGATTTTCTATTTGGTGGTATTTGATCACCATTGGGTTTTTTATTTTTTGCTATATAAACAAAAAAATACCAAAAACAATATTTTTTTACTTTCTGCTATAAAACATATCCAATAAAAAAATAAAATCAAAATCTAATTTCTTTATAAATTTAGGCCAAAATGTATTCTGATACATGTTTTCAATAAAAAAAAAAAAAATCCCAATAAGTGTATATTGAATGGTTTGCGTGAAAGTTATAGTGCCTACAACTATGGTATATATCCTGGAATTTTTTTTTTTTTTTTTTTACACTGATGGCGGCGATCAGCAATACAATACACTGTCACTGCTCTAATGACACTAATGGCTGGGTAAGGGTTATCATCTAGGGTGATAAAGGGGTTAAATGTGTGCCTAACTATGTGTAATGTGTGCTGATTTTAGTAATAGATCTCTGAGGCTCGGTTCACACTGAGGCGGCTTCAAACTCGCCCGACTCTGAAGCCGCCCCGTGCAACGCGACTTTAGCGTGGCTTGCAAACAATTTCTCTAATAGAAGTCAATGCAAGCCACTCCGAAGTCGCCCCCAACTCGAGTAGTGCAGGAACCTTTTTCTAAGTCGGAGCGACTTGAGTTGCTCCGATTAGAACGGTTGCATTGCACTGAATGGAGCGCAACTTGCGCGACTTGTCAGGTGGCTAAAGGCCCATACACACGTAGCGATTGTCGGCCGTAAATATTCGGCCACCGACCGATCGGCCAATTGTCGGCCTGTTAGTATGATGCTTCCGACAACCGACTGCGACTTTTCGGCCGAACAGAATCTAGTGTGCAGACTTTAAAATTTTTGTTGGCCAACACCTGAATGGCCGATTGTTCCTCAGTCAGTTCAGAATTCGGCCGAGAAACAGCAGATGAGCAAGACTGGGCATGCTCAGAGAAGAAAAAACACACGGAAAGTAAACCAGAACATGATATCCCTTCTGCAGTCGGCTGTTGTTGGCCGACAAAATTCGTGTGCAGTCTTTAGCACTTTTCAACCGACAGGACAGCACCGGACAAAAGACGGCCGATCGTTCGGCCGACATTCGGTACGTGTGTACAGGGGCTTTAGTCACCTGATAAGTTGCCCAGTGTGAACTGGGACTTATGGGCCATACACACTATAAGATTTTCTGAAGACTTTTTCCTTTAGACTTACCAAAACCGTATAATATGAGGTCAAACCTAAACACTTTCAATTTGTATGCAATCTGGCAGGCCCTTGCACTACATAGAAAAGGTAAATCTGAAGGAAATCAAACCACAAAATTTGGATAGTGTGTATCCATCTTAAGGCTGGCCATAAATGTTAAATTTTCTGTTAGATTTACCACAAACCACATAATATGAGGTCAAAGCCAAACAACACTTTTACTTGTATCCAATTAAGTAGGCCTTTATACTACATAGTTGAAGGTAAATTTCAAAAAAATTGTACAGAAAATTGTAAGAAAACTGTATAATGTATGGTAAGCCTTATTTTCTCATCCCTGCTTTGCATAGAGATAGTTTCCTGTCTACAATGGCATTCAACGCAGAGCTGGGGGCTGTGATTGTACACAGCCGATCCTGGCTGTGAATCATTGGCTGGGACTTGCTGACAGGCTCCCACTGTGTACAATCACAGCAGGTGCCGGCCGGGGGTGTGGGGGGTATATGCATATGCGCACCCTACACCCCGAAGTAGGTAGCGACCTACAGGTGCATCCCTTTGCCTACAACGGCTGCCCATCCACGGTACATTGCAGGAGGTCATTAAGTGACCCTGCAAGGACAGAAAAATACCTGTTGATCTGCCAAAAACATATGCAGCTCTTAATTTTCTATTGTGGGTTGACAACATACAGCATCTTTGTGGACTGAGTGGTGTCAGCCAGTTGTCTTTTATTAAACTATTTAACCACTCCCACTGTCTTCTTATCCACAGCATAGGGATTAATTGACTAAACGCCCATTCAGACTGGCGCGACACGACTTGCTGGGGTGACCTGTAAAGTCGCGGTGCACAGTGTGCACCGCGACCTCTGTGCGACTTGCAGGGACTTCATATAATTGAAGTCAATGCAAGTCGCCTCCAGGTCGCCCCAAAGTAGTACAGGACCCTTTTTCTAAGTCGGAGCGACTTGTGTCGCTCCTATTAGAACGGGTCCTGTACTATTCAATGGCGAGTGACCGACCGCGACTTGTCAGGCGACCAAGTCGCCTGACAAGTCGCGCTAGTGTGAATGGACCCTTATAGTCCTTAGATAAGAATAAAGAGGACTAAATTGTCTCTTTGATTTAACACAGGCAGAGAGCACAGGACAGCTCCAGATTTCTGATAAGATCAACAGATATTTTTTGCACTTATAAAAAATAGATAAAACAAAATGTTTGCAATGGTAAATGTAACAGACCATTCTGGAGAGAAAAAGAGCAGTTCATTGTTGGAGTTTACATACAATTTAGGAAAGAGATCAGCCATTGCAGCCTTCATATTGCTCTAACTACATCCTTTTAAGGAATTGTGGGTATTCTTGTAAGTAAAAACACACAAGGATAATAAGCAAATATCACAGTATTAAATATTCATGTAACTACCACACTACTACTCCTTGCTATGTTTTACAACAGGGGCATTTGATCTGCACTATTTATTTTCCCATTCATCATTCCCATGGCCTATAAATGTTATTATGACATTTATTTGTTTACATTTTTCATGAAGCTACTTAATCGTCATTAACCTCCATTACTGTGACTGCGATGAAGTGAGTGACGTTCGCTGTTTGGCTGCTGGCCCAGAGACCAAGAACAGGGAGCCTGTTTGCTCTTCTATTTAATTGTACAAAACCTTTCTGTTATTTTATTTCTGGAACTGTGACTACGACTCTGAAATATAATTACATCTTGTAATTTGATATTGAAAAAGGTTCTTCACACATGATATTTGTTGGCTCCGCTACATGCCCATTTGTTGCAGCCATTTCCACTTGATAATTGAATAATTAGGAAAAGATGGAGTAAAGCACTGATTACTCCAGATAGAGAGTCTTTTTAATGTTATTATCTGTCATGATCTTCTGTGTAAAGTGCACTTAGGAACAGATGATTGCTGATGTAATTGGCTCTTATCACAGCCTGAGGAAGATCTTCCAAGTCACGTAGCTTTCGAAAGTGAAAACTCATGAAGTGCGCTTTCAAGATCCATAATTAGAGCAAAGGTCTGGGCTTAACTGTGTTAGTCTTATTGTTAATCGCAAAGCTTTCTAGAAATCCAAGTCTTTTTTTAAATGTATAAACTCTCTATTGCTCTGTAAGAGCAAGGGATTTTATACTAGGCATACGCTAAAAGAATGCCATAAAACAGCCACATTACACAACTCTGTTATACTCTTTAGAAAAACTGCAAACCTTTCAAGAACAGTCCTACACTTACATTTTATTCCTCTAATTATAAGGATTTTTTTTTTTGCCTACATAGCTAAGTAGGTCATGTGGCCACATAGCGGAGTAAGACTTGGTTGAACCTGTGAGGTCACAAATATGAGAGTCACACTGTTCTTTAAAGGGTTCGGGGCTGCCAACCTGATCCTGGCTTCATAATGCAGTGAGTCACTGATCTGGAACAAGTATGCAGGATGGGAGTTAACGCGTTTTAGACTTTACTGACTGCGTACTTGTTCCAGGAAAGTGATTCACTAGACAGTGAAGAATTGCAAGCGCCTAAGCATTCACTTTTAAAGCTGAACTCAGGGATAAATACAAGAGCCAAGTATATTCTTACTTAAAGCGGAGTTCCACCCTAAAAAAAAAAACTTTTCACCATCCGCTAGCTTACACAAACCTGAAAAAGAATTGGGTAATTCAAATGTTTTTTTTTTTGTTTCACTTACCTTGTTTTTAATGAAAATATACTTACCTTCCTTCCTTTTCCTCCCTCTGCGGCCGTGGCCGCGGCCCGCGGCCCGCGCCATCACTTCCTCCTTGCATCTTGGTGTGCTTTGTGTTTTTGTTTTCTAGATCTGTGCAGAAACATTGCCTCTGTGCAGAAGTTTCCTGTAATAAAGACCGGTCTCTGCTGTTCTCTTTCTTTGTGAAGGGTGACAGG
Source organism: Pelophylax lessonae (assembly GCF_965119305.1). Lineage (NCBI taxonomy): Eukaryota > Metazoa > Chordata > Amphibia > Anura > Ranidae > Pelophylax > Pelophylax lessonae. Next base: position 99,702,025 of record NC_138768.1, read on the forward strand.
TAGGTTTGCCACCTCATCCCTTTAAACCAGGACACACATTAATTACACAGATTCTGTGGCTGATTTAGATGGTGAGTAAACTCACTTGGTGCCTTATCTGCATTATATCTGCCTCAGAACCTGTGTAATTAATGTGTCCTGGATTAAAGGGATGAGGAAGCAACCCTTAGTGACAGGTCTTGTATCCGCCCCCCTCCAGTCGTTTTCTGCAGGCAGTCTGTAGTGGGTGGGGTCTGATAGGTAAATCCCACAGCTCTGCTCTGGGATTTATCACTTTTCAAAATAAATGTGCAAAATCTGGTGCAGCTCTGCATAGAAATCAATTGGCTTCCAGGTTTTTTTGTCAAAGCTGAAGGGCTCTTTCACACAGGCGGACCGTTCAGATCTGCCTGTCTTTTTGGTGGATCTGAACGGTCCCCCCATGTATCCCTATAGGGCATCGAATGTCAGTGGAGACTTGTCCGCTGACATCCGATCTGTCAAATCTGGCCGGTTGGAAACCATATTTTCTATCCATCCAGCAGATCAGATCGGATGGGATCAGATGAGAACGGACCGATTTTCCCCCATAGAGATGCATGGGGAACTGACAGTTGTGTCTCTGCACACAGCACGGAGAACAGCTGTCATCCTCCTGCTCAGAAGGGGATCGGCGGATCGATCCCCCGCTGAGAAAAACTGACTCCGTCTGACGGACGGAGTGTGTAAAAGGGGCCTAAATGAATAAGCTGAAGTTAGAAGCATGCACAGCTGCACCAGATTTTGCACTCTCCAGTTTTAGTAAATTCACCCAAATGTCTTTTTTTAATTGTACTGTACATGATTGAGCAATTTATATGAACGGCTTTACCTTGTTCATTGTGCCATTCTCTTCTCAGTGCATGCACCACATGTACAAAAAAGTATATGCGAAACTAAACACAAAATTGTGCACAGGGGTGTTCTGGTCCTCTTCTTAAGAGCCTCAATCCCTAAACTCTCCAAAGGGGTGCAAGGCTCCTAATTTAGGCAAGGTACTCTGGTCCACATAGCGAAAGCCAGGTAGATCCTGCTGAAGCAGATCCACCAAGTACTTGGTCAGTGGGTATTAAAGCGTGGATATTGCAGGACAGGTTAGAAACATTGAAAAGTGATTGCGGAAAAAAGAAAAAGTGGTCCATCGAGTCTGCTCCTTTTTTTTTTTTTTTGTACATGTTTTTGTATTTTTTCGTTAACTATTTTGTATAAATCTATGTTTGTCCCAAGCATGTTTGAATCCACTTACTGTTGACTGACTCACTACCTCTGCTGAAAGCCTTTTCCAAGCATCAGCTACTGTTTTGATAAAATAATACACGTGATAAAATCGCGCCAATGTGAAGGGGGGCTTAATCACGCTTTAAGGTATGATAAATGAGTAGCTGCTAGCACACCAACAGATATAAATTGGTAAAGAGAATTGTAAAATAAGAGTTGCGCTTAAAAATCATTCAAACATAAATCACCAAGTGTGACATTAAATAAGAAAAAAACAGTTCATAAAGGGTTAACATAAAAAAGTCCACCATCCGATGTGAAATAGAAAGATTGTGGTATGTCTTCCTTTCTCTAGAGTAGAGTGCAGACTATCCCACAGTGTTCCTTCGTCGCATGCCCAATAAAACATGCTAACCAAAATGATTTAAAAAAACAAAAAATAAAAAGCGCGCTGGTTGATATAAATGACTGCTGGCAACAAATAGTAAGATAAACTATGTAATAGATTGGTAACGTGTGCATTGCCATGCTAAACTAGTGATAAATACAAATGCAAAAAAAAAGAAAAACATTAAAAAAGTCTGCTAGAATCGAAGGTCCATATCAAGTGAAGACACAATGAAGGTGAAAAGTGTTGTAATCCTGGATGACACTGCTGTGATGACAAAAAAAAATTGTGCTAAGTCCATTCCTATGGTCATCGCGTGAACCTTCACCACTGAAAAAAATGTGAGAATGTAATGACTCTACTACAGAGACTCTTTTGCCTATTATAACCACTTCCCTTAGGGAATGACCCGAATCACAACAATTGGCTCCAACACATCAGCATGGCTCAGTCTCCAGGGTGGATAGAATCAATAGTAACCATATATTGCACGGATATCCACATATAATAAAAGCAAAGGAAGCCACATAGTGCAAATCTGGTTTAAAGCTTTAATAAAAGTACACGGTACAAAATCTTCTCACGTGATAAAAAGCAGGTATGCGTACACGTTACCAGCCAGAATGATTTGACCCTCTTATTAAGAGAAGCCAATAACCGCCCGTGTATAAAGGATCCTGCGAGATACAAGGTAGCCATCCTTCTACACAGGTCTCTGTTAATTGTCCTCCCAGGCTCCAAAATATCCATAAAAAGCCAAGTGATTCACACAGTGTAAAAAAGTATACTAAAATGTTATTAAAATGACCAAAGTTCTCACAAGCATAAAAAAAATCAATGCCTATAGTTGGTCACAAAACTCAGACTGGCCACTTTCAGACTCGAGGATGCATGAGGACATCACGAACGTCAGCTCCTCCCTTTACGTTTCGTTACATATGATGTCTTCTGGGTCGTGGAAGATTAGTTTCTACGCTCGTTAGATTGTAAGCTCTAACGAGCAGGGCCCTCTAGTTCCTCCTGTTTTGAACTGTATTGTAACTGTATTGTCTTCCCTCACATTGTAAAGCGCTGCGCAAACTGTTGGCGCTATATAAATCCTGTATAATAATAATAATTAGTTTTGAAATTTCCTCCTTATAGTTTGAAGGCATGAGTATTAATGTTGGGTAGGTACCAGTGGGAGGGGGTGTACTAAAAGTATAACTAAAAAGATAACTTTATTAAAAAAATCAGTAACTCTTATATGTGTCCCTCTTTTGCCCCTTGGCCACTTTTACTAAGTTTTTCCAACTGGCACAATTTATTCCCAAGCAGTTGCTAATGTCATATACAAAACAAACACATTTTTTCATATAACTGAAATGGAAGTAATAAAGCATGGCTTAGATTGCCATATCTCAACAACAGCCTGGCCTCCTTATTAGTTAAATTTAAAGATTTGGAGAGCTCTTGATTTAAAAAAAAGATAATTATTTTTAATTTTACTGAAGTTCTGCATAGTGCAGCACTGTTCTCCACTACAACATAATTGTTTCCTACAGTTTCAGGAGAACCCGTGTACCATGAATACTTCAGACGCAATTCGTTCTTATTATCAGAACTGCTCTAGTATAGCCCTCCCCGGAATTAGCTAATACCATCTGGAAATAATGACATTTTCTTGCACCAACATCTTGTGACTGAGTTATTATGAGGGATGTTGATGAGTCATGTATTTTAATCTCTGTTTACAGAGTATAAAGTCAGTTTTACCTAGCTTACCTGAGAACACGGAGGTTAAACATTTCCAGATAAACCTTTTGTGATGTAAGGTGGCTTCGATCTTTGGGTCAATATAAATTGTGTCATATGTGTTATATTAATTGTCATATAAGTCATATTGGCAGATTATAACTACGATTTCTATTGCAACAGACATTCATTTAGTTTTATTCCATTGGTCATTGTTGTACTGCAAGGCTGGTTTAGGTTGAAGTGCCTTCTCGTTGAGTTTACTAGCAATCGAGTAGATAGAAAGGGACTCCATTGTATGGGGGAGTCCTTCCTTGTACCTAAGTGCTGTATCCAGGTAGGAGTCTGGCTGAAGAGTAGCTGTAAGAATTATACTATGCGTAGAACATACATTTGGACTCTGCTCTGCAAGAAACTTTATAAAGTGCATTGCTATCCATCTCAGCTACCTTGTAGATCGTGCTGCTGTCTTCTAGCTTCGTTTTTATCAACCTTTTTTAGCCACGGCATGCTTTAGAATGGCAAACAATGCCGGGGCACACCAGTCTGAGGGCACGCTCGCACCAGGAGGTGCATTTGAGAGCACACGCTTTTTTGCGCATTCCCCCTCCTAGCACAACTCCAACAAATCCCTCCTCCTAGCACAACCCACCAAATTCCCATCCTAGCACAATACTCCCAACTAAATCACCCTCCCAGCACAACCCCCCCCCCCCTTAGCACAACCCCAAAATCCTTCCTCCTAGCACATCCCCCTTCACCCAAATCCCCCTCCCAGTACAAACTCACCTCCTAGAACAAACTCCCTAAACACCCCTCCCAGCCCAAACTGCCACAAAGACGGCACCCGGTTGAGAAACTTTCATGGGGTAATGCATAGCAAGAGTAAAGTCAATAAATGTAATTTATGGCTGTCATATATTACAGTGTTTGTCTTCCTTATTATGCAGTCTTTTAGGCTTTGCATTAACTTAGTCTCCATAATCAAATTGTATAAATCTGTTTTAGTAGGAGGGGTAAATTGCTTCCAATTTAAATCTATGAAACATTGGCTCACCATTAATACATGGTTAGTGCATTACTTAGGTGGGATCAAGTGAAAGGATGTGCCCCACCATTTCGGATCTCAATGTGCATGCTTCTTGCCCATAGGGTGAGAAACCTGGGCAGGTCCAAAATATATGAAAGTTGGAACCCACATGTGTGTTGCACCTCCAGAACAATTTGCTTACAAAGGGATATATAGAGTATAAGTTTTCTGTTGCATTCATAGTGCATGATTTTATAGGCATTCTCCTTATAAGTTGTAAAGATGGATTGTTTATTTGCCAAACTATTTTCCAGCGGAAGGATCTCCTATAACTACCTTTGGTGAAAGATTCTTCCAATTATTTGGTATAACTGTGATGTAAGACCTTTCCTAGAGGGACTGTCTTCACACAGCCTATTAAAGGTAAGATCCTTTGCTAGTGAACTGGCAATGTCATGTATTTGGAGATAGCTGTAAAAGGCTCTCCGAGGTACTGTATATCGTGTTTTTCCTGTCTGTAGAACAGACAAGGGAAGAAAGCTTCTCATTAGAGGGCTGGTCAACTGATATAACCTGAAAAGTTTATGAATTCTCCAGGACTGAGTCAAACAAATGGGGATATTGCAGGGGCGTAACTACAGGGGTTGCAGGGGTTGCAATTGCAACCGGGCCCCATGCTCCAGGGGGCCCGTGCGGCTCCCCTGTACACCTGGATAGGAGGGGTGGCGGGGGCAGCATGTAGAGAAATCACTGTCCTCCTTTTTCCTCCTGTAGCTGGGTCACTAAATATGTAATTTATCAGCTCCTTCCTTTTCTGAATGGACAGAGTCATAGTCAATGACATTGTAAAAAAAATTAAATAAAATGATAAAATATAATACAATAAAAATTCCAAAAAATAAAAATTACTCACACCAGTGGGTGAACTTCCAGGATCGCAAAGGTCACATTTGCGAACGGGCCCTGGCATTCCAACGTTGGGAGTCCCCAAGATGGCAGGAAGGGAACCCAATGCAGAACTTGTGAAAGGGTCCCACTGCAGGACCGTAATAAAGGGCCCTGCAACGAGATTAAAGGGCCCCAGGATCAGTGGGAAGAGCCCCTGGCTGGAAGGGAAGGGCCCCGGCCAGGGGTCCGGGGGGCCCTTCATGATTTCTTGCACCGGGGCCCTGAAGGTTCTAGTTACGCCTCTGGGATATTGGAGTACAGAGAAAAGATGTCATCATCAAATTTTGGGTAGACAGGTGGTATTTGTCTCTGATCAGTCTGCAGATGTGCTAAGTAAATTTCATGGGAGCGTTAATGAGGAGATCTACAGCATTGAGCTAGGAAGGACTGGAGCATTAAATAGTTTTTCAATTCTTGTCTGCCTACTGTACCGCCAGAAAATGGACCAGAAGGCCTGGTGACATACGTGCGAGGCTTGACAATATGTCCAGCACTCTTAGTCTGTCTTGAGATTTACAAGGATAGTGATTGAACAGGAAAGTTTTTAAAAATAACAAACATGTCATTATACTTACCTGCTCTGTGCAATGGTGTTGCACAAAGCAGCCTCAATCCTCCTGTTCTGGGGTCCGCTGCCGGTGCTCTAGGCTCCTCCTCTGTGTACCTCCATGGGCACTGTGTAGCACATGTGCAGGTTCGATCCCGAGCCACGCTCAATCATACAGTGCGGTTTGCCCCATCCCTCCTCACTTGATTTGATCAACAATAGCAGAATCCAATGACTCCCACTGCTCTCACTGAGTCTAGTGAGGAGGGAGAGAGAGAGCAGCATCACTGCTCTGGCACAGTGCTAGATTGAGCTCATGTAAGTATTGGGCAGCGGTGTGGGTGGAGCTGCACACAGAACATTTTTTACCTGGTCTGGGAGCCCTCTTGTTAAGGAGATGTTTAATAGTTTCATATATGTGGCACTGCCCCCTAGAGGACTGCTGAAGAATGACACTTTTGGATTCCCCTTGGTTAATCGTAGCAACTGCTTGCAGAAATCTTAATACTTTAAGTTCTTGGCTCAGTATATAATCAGTCTAGCGGTTGTTGATTTTGTTGTTTTATTTATATTGGGATGGGAGAAGGGATGAGTGGGATACTCCAACTGTTAACTATTCACATTTCAGAGGACTTCTAACTTGAGAATGCGGCAAGGCAGCTACTTCATCCTGCCACTTGAATGAAGCTGAAGTAAATGTTCCTATTTGTGTTTCTCTTCAGGGTACTCCCGCCGTACCCACTTTCTCTGCACTAGCCATATCCTACCTAGAGTCTCGAAGTGCCCCAACTCCTCAGTCAGCTCTCCTGGAAGTTCACCCACTGGTGTCAGTAGTTCTTATTTTTTGGTATTTTAATTGTATTATTTCTTATCATTTTATTTTATTTTTTTTTACAAGAAAAGGAAAATGACATATTTACTGACCCCTTCCTGGTTCTCTATTATGACACATGCCCTGCAGCAGCCAGCAAGAGAGGGGAGGGAGGAAGCCGGCAGCACAGTGGGGGGGGGGGGGGCCAGGGGAGCACACAGGGGCCCAGAGACAGCAGAACACAAGTGAACTGGATAGGAGGAGCGGCAGGTGCAGCATACAGAGGAACCAATCTCCTCCATTTTACTCCTGCAGCTACAAGAGGAAAAAGGAGGACAGTTATTTCTCTACATGCTGCCCCCACTGCCCCTCCTATCCAGGTGTACAGGGACTTGTTTTGTTTCTTTTATCACTGCTGCAAATCAGTGGCAACTGGTGCTCCATGGGCCGGGGGGGTCCTCAGGCCACACACCAGGATCACACCAGGACCCTGGACCCCCCCAGAACCCAGGATCCCGGATCCCCCCACGGCTCACTCACCCTCAGCGTCGGCGTTGGCAGCTTCAGCTTCGGCTTCTTCCCCCTCAGTAGAAGTGTCTCCTCCCCTATGCCCAATGGCATGGCTTCTACTTTCAGCCAATCAGGAAACAGGTCTCAGGACCCGCTTCCTGATTGGCCAGGAGGCGGATCCGTGTGACAATAGCGAATATTCATTCGCTGTTGTCACACAAGTGGGTGGACTCAGGGCGCACTGCTCTGCGCCCAGAGCCCATCCTTTTTTTTAGCCTGTGAGAGCCTCTGGCTCTAGTCACATGGCTAAAAAAAAAAAAAAAGCTCCATTGAATTTTATGCGTCGGGCGCCCCGCATGTAGATTAGGGAGCCGGGCACATGGATAGGGGGGCGGCGCCCCTGTGCCCCCAATACACCAGCCACCACTGCTGCAAATGAGTAAAGATTTCCTACAATTCCCAAAGATTGAGTACACAAGTATACTACACCTTGAGGGGGTGGGTAACTTTTTAGATGAAATTGTATCAGTTCTGTGTTCCAAACATGAACTGCTCCTCAAACCATACTGAAGACTATCTGTTAGTAGGAGTTAAACAGCATTGCGCTTTCCTTATTATATATATTTTTAGTTTTTAGCTTTGGACCCCCTCTTGGATTTTGCTGCTACCTTGTCCTCCATTACAGAGATTTCCCCTCACTTTATGTTCCGCCAAAAACAGTTTTCTGTACAGAAATTAAGGGAATATCTCCAACAGGGACACAGACCTATTTTGCAAAAAAAAATAAAAATGATGTGAACTCTTTCTAATGAAGCCCTAAACACCACAACAGGGTTTTATAACCCTTCCACATTAAAAACTAAAATGTTAACTTTTGGATGCATAGTAATTTAACTGAAAATCGACCTGTACAAGATAAATGCTGTCAGTTGTTGCTCCATGTACAAGTTTCCTGTTTTTTTCCCTTAATAAAGTAATTTATAAGGCAGACAGATTTAATTTAAAGATGTAAATCAAAAGGTTATGATTAGGTGAGCACATAAAGCAGGGGACCCCTGACATCTTAAAATATTCTTCACCTCAAATAACACTGACATAAAATCTCATTAGTTTCCATCAGAATCACTTAAGTTGCAGATAAAAGAAGGGTGTGAACGGAAAGGCATTGGACATATGCCTGAATGTGATTCACTAAAACTTGGCGTAAGAAGAGTGGTCCCTGTTGTCATTTGGCTTTCTCTGTGCTGAATCACATGCATATCTAAGGCAGGGTTTTTATTTATCATCATTACACTACAGAATACTGTATTCCAGAGAAAGATTTATGGCTTGCTGTCATTTATTCCATTCTATTATTTTTTGTTAATAGATTATTTTATAATCACAAACCCAATGGTTAATTAGGAAGAAATTTTAATTATAGATGACTTACTAGACACTAAGGCCTCATGCACAGACAGTTTGAGGCTGAAAAAAATGTACTGGTGTTTTTCTTTACCCGAGGAGCCCCAGGAAATTCTGTGTTTGGAGGAATACATCATATGTGCATGTTTGGACGTAGGACGATGCACTAAAGCATCAGCATGTATCCATACCTCCAAACTTTTTGAGATGGGAACAAGGGATACTTATTAGCGAAAGTATGTAGGCATAGGACACACCCCCTGTCACACCCCCTTAAAGTAAAATTATACAAAAAAAAAAGATTAGTGAATCCCAAAAGTGCTTTTTTTTACTGGTTGCTAGAGGTTGCAGCACATCATTACCACTCACTGACTGGTTGCTAGAGGCTACAGAATATCATTACTGCTCACTAATTGGTTTCTAGAGGTACTGTAAATTATTATTGCTCACTGATTAGTTGCTAGAGGTTATTGCACATCATAACCTCTGCATCAAATTGTGGGTGTGGCCAAACTGCACTATCATTGAGGGGTGCATTATGTACAGAGTGCAGGTTTGAGGGATGCACTGCATAAAGTGAGCATAGTTGAAAGGGGCACTGAGTGCAGGGTTGGGGGGGGGGGGTGCGCCAAGTACAGAGTGCAGGGTTCAGGGGTATGCTATGTGCAGGGATGCATGGCTCAGCTTGCCCCCCCCTGATTCCAGTACAGTGCTCCACTCCCCCCAAATACAAGGCTTGTATCCTTCCCCCCCCTTGATTTCAGTTCAGAGCTTGCCCCCCCCCCCCCCCCACGGATTCCAGAACAGAGTTTTCCTCTGTCCCAAATCCTACTCACCAGAGGTAGATGAACTCTGATGGGCTCATGGGCCCGCTGCCTTGAGCCCCCCAACAATGACAGGGCCCTGAGAAGCTGCCCCTTTTGCCTTGCGTTAAAGACGGCCCTGTCAGTGGGCACTATTAAGTCTACTATCCTGGGTTATATATCAGGCCAGTTAGTAAGAATAGACATAATAAAGACAATTATGGTTCACTACAGAGGTAAGTAAGATGTTAAAAGATAAAAAATATTTATACATACTGTATATAAGCAGGGCCTTTCAGAGAGGATGTCACAGTGCACACAGTGGACTGACAACACTGCTGTTAATTGTAAGGCAAGTAAGGTAGTGTTGTCAGCCTGAAGCAGGAAGCGTTGTTAATATTGCATGCTGTATGGGTCCTTCTGCCTATGTGACTGAGCCCTGACTGCATTCACACAATAGCATTTTGTGAATGAGCACAAACTCGCATCACGCATATGTATGTTTTTGCGTACTGTCACACTACATGCATAGGGCAGCCAATTCATTTCAATAGTCTGTCCTACATGCAACAAACATGGTAAAGTAGCTCATGCACCTTTTTAAGTCTTTTTTTTGTCATGAATTTTTTGTCTGCGAAGCAGACGCACATTTTCCACACAAAAAAAAGCATTTTGAACTGCGAGGTTTGCCATGCTTTATTTGCATGAAAAGCATGTATCTGTTTTCCGCCTTTGGGGTGCCATTAACAATGAATGGCACAACAAGCGCAACATGCTACTGCAATGTTTACCTAAAGAACATTTTTTGTGATTTTTCTTTTTTACATGCAATGTTAACTATCTTGAAGCATTACTAAGCAGAAAGCTGGAGTTGCATATGCATTGTGCAAATATGGCTTCCCCTATAGAACTACAAATTATACCAAGGAACAAAGACACATATACCCAATCAGTAAAATCTCATATCAATTTTTTGTAATTTCAGAAGTCAGTTTCAGGTATCGATATCACAGTTGATCCTCAAAATATAAAAGACTCGCCATAGGGTAACAAATCCTTAAAGCTTTATTAAAAGTATAAAATATTGCACTTACAACTCAGAGAGCATCTAATCACCATAGAAAGCAAACACAAGCCAGCTGGCTATTCACAGCTACCTGGAAGGGGATGTTACATGCCCTAAGAGGCTCCTGTGGACTTTTAAAGGCCTTGGCTGGGTTTAGAGCCACAAATGTCACTGACCTTCCATAATAGAAGGTCTGCGCAATCTGGTAAGCCATTTTGCCTATGGTGGAGGTGACTGTCACCGGATCTCATATTTAAAGGTGGCGGATGGTGTGGATGCTATCACAGAACCTTTATACCACATTTGGGACTGCATTTTTTTCTATTGGTGTCTGACTCAATATTTCTTAGCACAACTCTGGGTACGAATTTTCTGTTTGGGGATGGTGCTATATCTCACAGTAGAGTTTGCGGCTGTTTTTTATGTTATTTTATAACATTAGCGCAGTTTTATATATTTTTTGTTTAGATCTACATTATCAGTTGTAAGTAGATTTGAACACTGTCCTAACAAATGGTTAGGTGTTTGGGCTTCCTGCATTGTATCTGACATTGTTCAAGTATTCTATATTCTTGCATGCAGCCATGACACCGCCTGAGAAATATCTAAAAAGGTAAGAAAAACTGTATTAACACGAACAAAAAAAATAAAATTTGGTATGTTGTGTGAATGGAAACACATAACAAACATATAGTGGAGTTTTCTCAAATTTGACTGCAAAAGGGTAAGTAGTCTTTAAACTATGTCTAAAAATATAAGACGTAGAGCCACCACTCTGTTGATATTTTTACTTACTTCCCTATAGTTATTGATGAATCAGCAGCTTTTGGCACTGTAGTGTCAGCACTATGAAATCTCAGTGCAGGACTTTTAGCTGTGGTAGTTCTGGCACCTAGTAAGATAAGTATGACATTATGGAATGATTTCACGTTAAGCATTGGAGAGGTTATTCTAAGTTTTTAAATTGAAGTGGTAGTAAACCGCTGGTGATTAAAAAAAAAAAAAAAAAAATCCCTGCAAGGCAATGTCATAATGTGCTAGTATGCATCGCATACTAGCACATTATGAGAAACGTATCTTAGAACAAAGCCCTCCAGCACCGTACTGTCATCTCTGAGAGGGCTGACATCTTTCCCCCAGTCTTCCTTCCGAGTTCGCGGTCTCTGGTTACTTGAGTGGCCGGTGACTTGATGACTTCGCTCCCGCGCATGCACAGGGAAGTTGTCATTGACGGAGCGGGCTCTGAAGGTCCGGCACTGTAAGCTGGACCCTCAGAGCATATGCGCCAATGATGTCACCGGCTGCTTGCACTCTGAATATTTCCTAAACTTTGCAAGCTAAGGAGATATTTATATTACCTACTTGTAAGCCTTATTAGAGGCTTACCTGTAGGTACAAGTGGTATAACAGAGTTTACTACCACTTTAAGACTAAGGGATTATTTTTTTTTTTTAAAGTGACTTTTATAAAAATAAAACCTGCTACTAAGTATATAATGTATAATGTGCAATTTAGGTTCCCCTTGCTATGCCTAAACTCCAAAATGTTCTTATTGGTCAAAGCTCTGCCACTTCCTGATAATGTTTAAACTTTCCAACTGCCTTCCACTTTCCACAATTTCCTATTGGCCATCATAGTGATCAGCCAATAGGAAGATGTGTTAGACAGGAAGGAGTGGGCAAGCTTTGAAACTACAAGTAAGTGCCTTAGATTTGACCAGTCATAAAATCCAACTATTTGAGCTTAGTGGGGAGGATTGCAGACTGCTGGACACACATGAAGGGATTTTATATCCAGTGGCTGTTTTTTTTTTCTTTTTTATGTTACAGTTGAGTTGAGTTTTAGTTTTTACATTAAATGTACTTTAACCACTTGAAGTCCGGGGCATTATTTAAATCTTTTCACACACATTAAAATCTGCATTTTTACTAGACAATTTCTTAAAACCCCAAAGCAATAATATTTCTATAAGCAGAGGCCTTGTAGAATGGTAGTAGTTGCTATTGTTTATGTTGATCAATGTGTTTAGCTGTTTATCATTACAGCTGCGTTTTTATTTTTCTTCGGAAAACCAATATTTTGGTAAAATATAACATTTGGGGTTGTGTAAAGTAAATAGATACCAAACACATCATGGCTTAAAATTGCACACACTTCTGAAATAGTAAAAAAAACGATGGTGTCTTACAGTTTACCAGTTTAGAGTTAACTGTGAAATAATGCCTGGAAATGTGTGATGCCTCATAAATAATTTTTTTTCATTTTTTTTGTTTTTATTTTAATGTAATGTTTTTTTTTAATGCTTTTTATATACCTGTATTGCTGTACCAAAGGGGGATAACAAATGCAGTAAAAGTGATTACTTTTATTGAAAAGCCAAAAGCTGGCTGAAAAAACTGTATTTTACCCCTTAAAGTAAAGGCCATTCATATTTTGCCTCTTCAAGGGATTAAAGCTAAACACTAGGCAGTAGTGTTGGGCGAGAGGTTCGGCCTAAACTTGCATTCGGGCCAAACATTGGCTGTTCACCCATTCAACGAACACCCTAATTGTCAGGGAGTTCGGCTGCACAGTGCATTGGAAGCCCCGATTGGCTGAAGCAATGAAGGCTTTTCCCAATCAGGGCACGTCACACTGTCAGAGCTATGATTGGACACAGTCATGATGACTCTCTCCAATCATGGCTCATTGCTCATAGTCCCACCCCACAGTATAAAAGGTTTCTTCCCAAAGCAGCCATTTGCAGTGTGATATTGGAGTGGAGATAGATAAAACAGGGCAGGTTTACTGTAGTATATTGAAGTGTGTCAGTGTAGAGTGTCAGGGCAGTGTTACTGCAGAATAGTAGTGGGTCAGGGCACTTTTAGTACAGTATATTGAAGTGTGTTAGTGCACTTTTACTACAGTATATTGAAGTGCATTAGTGCACTTTTACTGCAGTATATTTAAGTGCTTTAGTGCACTTTTACTGCAGTATATTGAAGTGCATTAGTGCACTTTTACTGCAGTATATTTAAGTGCTTTAGTGCACTTTTACTACAGTATATTGAAGTGCTTTAGTGCACTTTTACTGCAGTATATTGATGTGATGTAGAGCATGTTTACTGCAGTATATTTAAGTGCATTTGTGCACTTTTACGGCACCATATTGAATTGCGCTAGTGCACTTTTGCGGCAGTATATTGAATTGCGCCAGTACAGCTTTACTGCAGCATATTGAAGTGCGTCAGTGCAGTTTTACCACAGTATATTGTAGGGTGTGAGTGCAGTGTGTCTGTGTAGTGAGTACTCAAGTTAAAGTGCACCAAACACCACTTTCCATTGATTAAAGTGCATCCAAATACACATTTCCCCGTCTCTATTACATTTCGGTAATAAACCCCCCCCCCCCATCATGTCTGGGAGGCCAACAAGGAGAGGCAGACATTCCAATGGCACTGTGAGGGGGCCAGCAGCATATGTGTTTACAGGCAAAGGTGGACGTAGTCTGTTCGCAGGCATAGCACCATTTCCTCTGTTTAGCATGCAGACGAGGTGGTGGACTGGCTTACTAAACCATCCTCATCCTCTATCACCCAAGCAGAGACTAGTGCGCAGTCCACCACAGCTGCCAGAGTGGCATTTTCTGCCGCCTTGTTCACAGCTACTCCTGCCATAGCCCCAGCATCATGCTTGGAGGAGTCAGCTCAGTTATTTGAACACAGCATCAGCCACTTGCTCCTTGATGATGCACAGGCATTACTTGATTATGATGTTGGTTCTAAGGTTGAGGAATGTAGAGACATGAGCCTACAGAGAGGGGAGAACACTAGTAAACAACAAATTGGCAGTCATGTTCCCCCAGCTGCAGCGCATTGCCAAGTTGGATCCAGAGATGATGAGGATAGAGGGGATGATGAGGTTACTGATGAAACGTGGGTGCCAGATAGAGCAGAGGGGGAAAGTGAGGGTGAGGCACAGCCCCAATGAGGTAGCCATCATGGAAGAGTAGATGGAGTACATGGAGTTCAGCCACCCTATTCCATCACATTGTGGAGCTGTTATCTCCCAGCCCACTTTCCACAGCTTAGCAGTATGGGCCTTTTTTTAGCAAATGTGCAGCCGATCGCACTGTTGCAATTTGCAAGCTTTGCCTCAGGCAAGCAGCGTGGCAAATACACCAGCCGTTTGGGTACCACATGCTTAACAAGGCATTTAACTTCCCACCACTCAGCCCATTGGCAAAAGCACCTGAAAGTCACACAAAAGGGGTGCAATTCTGCTCCTCCTCACTCCTCACCTTTCAGGTCTACCCCGCTATATCAAATTACCTCTCGACAACCTCCAATGACAGGAATGATGGTATAGCGAAGGGTGTCACAGGTCCTTGCAGCACGTCTGCCAGTAACACACCACCAGCTGTAGACTACAGTAGGCACATTTCTCTGTCCCAGCTGCTGCAGTGAGAAAAAAAAAAATACAGTCACTACCACCCACATGCCCAGTATCTAAATTCAAGGTTGTCAAAGCTACTGGCTTTACAACTTCTGCCTTCCCATTTGTTGGATTCTGCCCCCCTCCCTGAATTTTTGGAATGTGCTGTACCACAATGGCAGGTTCCCAGTAGCTATTTCTTTTCCCTTAAGGCCGTTCCAATTCTGTACCATCACCTGGAAGGTAATGTTGTGGCATCGTTGGACAAGGCAGTCAGATGTAAAGTCCACATTACTGCTGCCACGGGGGTCCAGCAAGCATGGTCAGGGATGATATATTTTGTTCACAGTACGCTGGGTAAGGATGCAGGACAGGGCTCAGTGCTGCAGCTTGTTTTGCCGCCACATATCCTACAGCTAGTGGTGATGATGCGAGATCTATCAGCTCCATCCCCTCCTCCTCCATGCCTTCCTCTGCTGAATTGTCCTATGAACCACCAGTACCCCCTAAGCATTTATGGGGCTATTCAATGAGTCAGGCTAAAATATGCCATGCAGTGCTTCAGTTGGTCTGTCTAGGGGGCAGGAGCCACACCGGAGCAAAGAAGATTCTTTCAGCTCTGCAGGGGCAGAGATGGTTCATGCCATGCCAGCTGGAGCCAGGAATTGGGTTGTGCGATAATGGCACTAACCTCCTCTCCGCCCCTAGACAGGGAAAGTTGAAACATGTGCCGTGCCTGGCACATTTCCTCAATTTGGTGGTGCAGCATTTCTTAAACAGGTACCCAGAGATGGAAGATCTGCTAAAGCAGGTCAGAAGGGTCTGTAGCCATTTCAGGTGGTCATACACAGCCAGTGCTTGGTTGGCTGAAATTCAGCAGGAATTCCACCTGCCCATAAACTGCCTGATTTGTGACATGCCTACCAGGTGAAACTCAACTTTGGCAATGCTGCAGTGGCTGCACATGCAGCAGAGGGCCGTAAATGAGTACCTGTTTAAGTATAGAAACATAGAAAAGTGATGGCATCAAGTCTGCCCATTTTTTTTTGTTTTTCTTTTTTTAGATTTTTTTTTTTTTGGGGGGGGGGGGATTTTTTGTTTGGTTTTGTTTTTCTGTTTTATTCCAAGCATCAACTACTGTTTCAGTAAAATAATACTTTCTGAGATTAGTTTTGAATTTCCCTCCAGTTAGTTTAAGGTCATGTCCCCATGTTCTTGATTTAGGTTTCATATTGAAAAAACTGCCTTCCTGAACCTAATTCACACCCTTGATGTATTTAAAGGTTTCAATCATGTCTCCCCTTTCCCTTCTTTCCTCCAGACTGTATATATTAAGTTCCTGAAGTCTCTCTTGATATGTTTTATTCCCCCAAACCTTTCACCATTTTTGTTACCCATCTCTGGACTCTTTCTATCAATATCTTTGTGTAAGTGAGGTCTCCAGAACTGGACACAGTATTCTAAATGAGGTCTCATTAAAGACCTAAATAGGAGAATCAGAACCTCCTTCCTCCAGCTGGTGATCCCGCTAGTGATGGATCCTAGAATTTTATTCTCTTTTCCCACTGCCTGGTCACACTGTTTGCTCATTTTGCAATCATTTGAAATAAGTACCCCTATTTTCTTTTTCTTCTATAGTGCTTGCTAACACTGTACCCCCAATGTTGTACTCTCTCAAGGGATTCTACATTTTACATTTAGAAACATTGAACTGCAGTCTCCACTGATTTGACCAATCTTCCAGCAATGCCAGATCATGTTCCATGTTACAGACACCTCCAAGACAACCCTATTGCACACCTTTGTATCATTAGCAAAAGACATACTTTGCCCAACAAACCTTTTGCTATATCACATACATAGAGATTAAATAGAACATAACCCAGTACAGAGCCTTGTGGTACACCACTAGTGACTGGTCTCTGTTCTGAGTGAACCCCATTTACAACCACACTCTGGTCTCTATCCTTTAGCCAACTGCATATCCACTGAACCACCCAAGGGTTAAGTTCTAGCTTGTACAACTTTTGTGTTAGATCATTACATGGAACTGTATCAAATGCCTTGCTGAAATCAAGATGCTATGTCCACAACACCACCCTGGTCCAAAACATGGGTAATATAGCAAAAAATTCAATTTGATTAGTCTATGACATTATCTGCCCTCAGTAAAGCCATGCTGCTTTGGGTCCATAGTTACATAGTTACATATTTACATAGTTAGTGAGGTTGAAAAAAGACATCAGTCCATCCAGTTCAACCTATGATGTGTGTGTGTGTTTGCTATTAACCGTACATTGTATACCCCTGTATGTTGTGGTCTTTAAGGTGTCCATCTAATAGTTTTTTGAAACTATCAATGCTCCCTGCTGATACGACTGCTTGTGGAAGCTGTTTATTTTTAGATGATCAATGATTCTTTTTTCAGAAGTAATTCCATTAACGTGACTACAACTGATGTTAAACTCACTGGGCTGTAATTGCCGGCTTCTATCTTGCTGCCCTTCTTGTGGATAGGTACAATATTAGTTGTCTGCCAGTCATGGGTAATTTCTCCTGTTAGAAGAGATTAATTAAAAAGATCTGTTAATGGTCCAAAAACTATACCTCAAAGTTCTCTTAGAACTCTGGGATGAATGCCATCAATGAATACCATCAGGGCCCATTGCTTTATTAAACTTTAACCGAGCCAGTTCCTCTGGTACCGCTATCTCCAGAAATCCTAAAAATGAACTGTCATTAGTAGAACCAACATGATCCCCCAACTTGTTATTGCTAGTGCAAGTTATTTCTGAAAAGTCTGAACAGAAGTAATTGTTTAAATGGTTTGCTACATCTGGGTCTCCCTCGACATAGGTGTTGTGCCCAGTTGTATAGAGTTGGTTTGGGCTGCTCATTCACAAGAATTACATGCAAAATAATGGTACCGCTTTCAGCACCTAAAATCCGAAAGAATCATAACGCCAGGGAGGTTAATAGATTTAGCAATGTCCCCCTCTTTCTGTGCTTTTGGCAGCACTGATATTGTGTTTAACCTCATTTTATCTATTTCTATACTCTTCTCAGTCAGCTACGCCTCCTGTTTCCTTAAATCCTTGAATATGCTATTTCTTTCCCTTTACTTACCTCTTTAGTGAATCATATTGGTTTTTTCTTCCATTTATTCTATTAATTTATTCTAACTTGCCTGACATATAATCTAGTTGCCTCCAGGATGGCAGACTTTAACTAATTACTTACTCCTGTGAATTTATTCCAACCTTTTCAATTCATTTTTTAGAAATTTCTTAATTTCAGCAAACATTTTCCTTTTAAAATCTAAAACTTTTGTTTTTGTATATGATTTTTCAGTTCTGGTTTTAATATCAAACCAAAGACATTGGTGATGACTATAACCCAAATTCTCTCAACATCAGACAGTCAATCTCCATATATCAGTACTAGGTCTAGAATATGATCACCTCGGCTTGGGCTTTTTACTAACTGTTTTAGAGAAACCCCATTTAGTGCTTCCATTACATCCCTGTTACTGCTTGTAATAACAATTTGAGAATTCCAGTTAATGTCAGGCATGTTGAAGTCACCTATAATTAAAACCTCTCACTTCATTGCCATTTGAGTTATCTCATCAATCAACAAGTTATCATAATCTTCATTCTGTCATGGGGGTCTGTATACTACACGAATTCCAAGGGAAGACCCCTCATTGGTTGTAAAAAGCAGAAATATTCCCTCTGATTGGGATTACAGGGCAGTGGTGTGAGATACAGAGGTTGCAAGAAGAGGCTAGTGTAAAATGCATATCAAAGTTTATTTACAACATTGTAAAGGCTCAAAAGAGCACAAAAATGTATATAAGACAATACAATAGATAAAATGCACAGCGGTTCAGAAAACATAAATCACCAATGTTCATATCCACTATCCACAGAAAAAGGAAGAGGGACAGTGGAAGACCCAATGTGCTTTGAAATATATTGTATGTTTCTTCATCAGGGGTCAATGAACATAATGTATGATTGCATCTTGAATTAAAGGGTCAATTTGTTTATAGAACTGCAAAAGTTAAAAACCACAGAAAAGAAATAACCATCATGATTGTATCTGACCGTCTCTAAAAGTCACCGTAGGGACATCCTACATCCTTCCTGGGGGGATCACTGTAAGCCCTCCACAAGGGGCAGGAGATGTGCAGACCCTCAAAGAGCTATAATATGTGTATAGGGATATCTGGTCAGTGATCCAAATAGGGAAAAAATATAGATCAATTTGGAAGTTGGAATGATAACTCCATCAAACGCTCCGTCCCAGTTTCTGCAAGTTACTCTGGGATCAAGGTCCAAAGCAGTTCATAGTCCTGATGGAGCACAGGACCGACACCAAGTGACCATAGCACTACCTGCATGGAGTTTGCACGTTCTCCCTTTGTCTTCATGGGTTTTCTCCAGGTGCTCCAGTTTCCTCCCACAGTCCAAAACATGCTGGTAGGTTAATTGCCTTCTGTTTAAATAAGCCCCAGAATGTGGATGAATGTAAGTTAGGGATGTTAGACTGTAAGCTACTTGAGGGTAGGGACTGATGTGCATGTACAGACAGCATGTGTACATGGCTAGCATTAGAGTTACCAAAACATATATAGTGAAGGGCTTATTAGATTGTATATAAACTAGGGATTAACCGATTATCAGCACCACCGATATATCGGGGCTGATATGCACTTTCACCGATAAATCGGAATCGGCCCCTGAGGTTACCGATATTGCCGATATTTCTGGAAAGTGCTGTACCGGAGTGATGCCTGCAGCTAGAGGCATCACCCCGGTACCGGTGTCCATAGCCGAAGGTTGGCTGTCTTGTAATGACAACCGATGTGGCTGAGAAGCCGCTTGGCTGTCATTACAAGAAGCGGGAGGGGATGCCCGCCGCCTTCCGTGGCTCGACCGGGTCTCCCATCCCACCGGGAGACCCGGGCATCCTACCTGCACGGCCGCCAAAGACCCAATCAAAGCTGCATTCGGCTCTGATCGGGTCTGAATGCTTTTCAGAGGGGTTTGGGGTCTTTTAGACCCCCAGATCCCTCCACAAGGAGTACCTGGAAAAAAAAAAAAAATGTTTTTTACATGTCTGAAAATATTGGCCGATATCGGCCGATACCGATATCCAATGACCAAAATATCGGTATCGGCATTAAAAAAACAATATCGGTCGATCACTAATATAAACCTAAAGGGTTGTTTAGGTAGGTCCTAACACTCCCTGATGCATCTAAAGGATGTTCTACAGAGACATCGTCAGATTGTATGAGCTTTTGCTATGCCTGATTAGTAAATCTTTTTTCAGAGTATGTATAAATAAATGATCATGTAGACTTCATTGCCATTTTTGTTAAGAGAGAAAATAATGCCTTGTTCTAATGTCAGATTGCTCATCATATAGAGCTTGTGCACACTGCATCTCAAAGAAGCTGAAAGAAGTTGCTCCTATAGGCTTTTGAGCTTTTTTGAGCTGTAATTTTTTTCTGATTGGAAACTCTCCTCCATCTTAGCCAATGTGTCCATGCACACTATGGCTTTTTCAGGATTTTACAGGCATATGCTCTTACAGGCAGAACCCCCCCCCCCCCCCCACCAAACTTGAGAGGAGCTTTTGAGCAGAAAAGACGCCTAAGTGCCCAAATACGTGCTAAAAGCAAAAAAAAAGCTCAAAAATGCACACAAAAAAAGGAGGGGGGTTTGTGAAAAAAAATTAGTTTGTGCTCATAAAAACTCAAATAAGCTCAATAAAATGCGCAAAAGAGCACAAAAAAGTTATAGAAATGACTGTTCAAATGCTTGTAAAAGCAGGTTTTTTGAGCTGCAGTGTGCATGAACCCATATACCTGTTTACAATCAGCTCTGCAGTTTAAAAACTGAACCAAGAATAGAAAGTTTGACTTTTTATCAGATACTGGGGTAATTCGATAAATCTGCTGTACCACTGTTCCGGTGTGAATCCCTCTTGTTAAAATGTTGTACCAAATTCATGAAGAATCTGCGGCATGTTTGATTCTGACAGTGACAGCTGTCCGGTAGTTCTAAACGCGCTACTTTTATATTGTGGCTCATACCTGCACCAAATCCAAAATAAAATACAGACAGTTCATATCTTTGGAAAGTGGAGCTAATTAAGGCCAACTTTCTTTTGGCGTACAGCATGGGTGCTCAACCTGTGGTCCTCCAGCTGTTGCTGGAAGTCCCATCCTGCATCTGACTCTGGGAGTCATGCTTGAACCTATCAGCCTTGCAATGCCTCATGGGACTTGTAGTTCCCCAACAGCTAGAGTGTCACAGGTTGAGCACTGATGGCATACAGAGATAGATCCTGGTGCACAGTGGCTATCGTGAATTCTAAAAGTGGTGCAGCATAGGCCAAATTCAACTACAAGTTCTAGACCAGTACATGAGTTTGGCGCACGGTGCGCCACTTTTAGAATGCAAGAGAGACACTTTTGCAAAATCTGTCTGTGCCAGTCTTTATGAATTCCAGGGACAGTCTTCGGGGTATTGCAATCCATCAAAACAAGCCATTCATTGCACCTTTTTTCAGTTTTAGAGACATAATGGGTTTCTTTTTTCCCCCCTCTGTGAATAGTGGAAGAGGAGCCAAGATTTACAACACAATGAAACATGTACAAAAGCTGGAATGCAGCAAAAGTGCTGATACTGTAGGCGATATTGTCATGAACGAGGCTCTGTGTCTAAATAGATTCAGGAAGGAAGAAAAATCTTGCTGTGAACATGGTAAAGCGAGACAAATAAACAGCTAATTAACTGTGTCATTTTTTGAGCATTCAGATCTGGAAACGGTTATTTAACGGACATGGCTAAGAGAATTAGTAATGCTGTCATTTGATTGTGTTTTATGCATTTCGCTTTACATTCTTACATGGAAAAATTGAGGATGATTCAGTCTATTATGTACGCTCAGAATAACGCTTAAAGGAAAACTAGAATAGTTTTGGGCAATGTTATTTACACATTATCTGTACTTTACTATCTGTATAAAATCTTTAATTAGTATATAAACATTTTATACAGAGTGCAGAAAAAGTGCACTGGTTTTGCAACGCATTCTTGAGTTCACAAAGAGAGAACACAGCAGTAGCTTCTCCCTTTGAGATGGGATCTCTTAAATTGCATGTCCAGCTAAAGCTGTTCTGCCTAATTTGGGATAGAGTGGGGAAGGCACAGAATTAACCTCAGGATTTTACAACTATCAGAGGCAATTAGACAGAAATAAAAAAAAATGTTTTTATAGTTGAGAAGTTGGAAGGCTAGAACCCCTGTCAGTTTTTTTTGTTTCAGTCTGTGTCCTTGTTGCAGATGTTCCTTCATTAATTGTTTGGGGAAACCATTGTAAGCAGGTTACAGTTTAGGGTAAACAGAGGTGAAACAAGTCCTCCAGCATAAGTTGTACCTGTTTATCTGCAGCCATCTGTTCTCTACATCCGTTTAAAGTGCTGAATTATAAAGCTTGTCTGAGAGTTCAAATAAAAGGGGGCGGAGAGTTAAAGTCGCACTCTTTAGAGCTCATTGAGGAGCGCTCTGAGAGCTGATTGGAGGGAAGAGCCCACACACACACACACACACAGCAAACAGGGACACAGCTGAGTCTGTCAATCAAATGGAGGTCCCTCCCTTATTCATATTTCATGTCTGAGATTTACAACCACTTTATAATACCATTTAAGGATCTCTATTTGGAGCCACACAGAGCAGTGATATCTCTGCTCCCTCTGTTAGATTGTCAAATGTCTGTGCAATAGGGCACCTCTGGGCACTTCCATGCTACCATACAGAGAACTATTCCAGCCCAGGACAATTGCGCTACATTCCACAGATTCCTCTGCATTGCTTGGTTTCACCTCAGAAACAACATTTTTAATGTCACCACACAGGATTCTATTGGATTATGGTCTGGGGATGGGGCTGGACACTCCCTAACATTAATCTTGTTGGTCTGGAACCAAGATGCTGTTCACCTACTGGTGTGTTTAGGGTCGTTGTCTTTTTGAAACACTCATTTCAAGGGCATTTCTCTCTTGGCATAAGGCAACATGATCTCTTCAAGTATTTTGATGTATTCAAACTGATCCATGATCCCTGTTATGCGATAAATAGGCCCAACACTATAGTATGAGAAACATCCCCCATCTGATGATGCTTGCACCACCATGCTTCACTATCTTTACAGTGTACTGTGGCTGGCATTCAGTATTTAGGGGCCGTCTGACAAACTGTCTGCGGCCCCTAGACCCAAAAAGAACAAACTTGCTTTCATCAGTCCACAAAATGTTGCACCATTTCTCTTTGGGCCAGTCAATGTGTTCTTTGGCAAATTGTAACCTCTTCAGCACATGCCAACAGTGGGACAAGGTCTAATCTGATCAGTGTGTATGTGCACTTATAATAATACTGCAGAGCCTTCCTAAAACAAACTAACAAAAAAAATATATATATATATCTGCATACCTCACTTTTGTCCCAATTGCAAAAAAATTAAGATTTCATACCACATGC
The DNA here is from genome assembly GCF_965119305.1 of Pelophylax lessonae. Lineage (NCBI taxonomy): Eukaryota > Metazoa > Chordata > Amphibia > Anura > Ranidae > Pelophylax > Pelophylax lessonae. The sequence continues at coordinate 99,725,473 of NC_138768.1, forward strand.
TAGGATAGTGGGTAAAGCCATGCAAATAACTGTTGGTGCCCCCTGGATCAATGATCCACCCAGAATGGCTAGTTTATAGTAAATATACAGCCACATATTATGGAACCACCTAATCCAAACATACAGATATTTCAGACTTGTTGGCCACCATAAATGCTGTGTATGGAAACCATGGGTTCACCATGGCTGGAAAAGTACCAGAAATTCAAATTGCTCCTCATACTATCCTAAAATTAAAATGTCCTTTTTTTTTTTGCATTTGTGATGGAAATGAAACAGATACATTTTTAAGAAGGCTGGACTATGCTTCATGAAGGTTTGAACAGGACTTTTTGGTTCTGTCTACTTCACCATAACCTCTATGATGTATACTGTACTGTAAATCATAATGAACTTATTACACATACGCATTGTTCAAAGTAACAATCAATCAATCAGATTCCCATCCTCATTTGGAAAATGACACCCAAATGATTATTATAGACATATGTATCTCTTTTTTCAGTTTTATCTCCTCTAATTTTTGTAAATCAGCCCTGAAGCATATCTAAACCTAAAAGCAAAAATGAATGTATTGCAGCTTACCAGTCAGTAGATGTGGTGCCTGCATTTATTTTCACTTAATCTTGCGAATAACATACTTCCTGTCCTAGGGTGACAACACTCACTCCTCTGCTGTAACTATGGAGGGAGCCATTGTAGTCAAACATGCTGGACTTAAAACCTATTTTTCTGGTAAGCCTTGTTACCAAGGGGATAAGAAGTTTAGAGAGGAAAGGTAACATTGTGTTATGCTTCTATGTCAGCTCGCAGGAAGTGACAAGGACACCGCATTTCTGGCAGGATCAGCAGGAATTTTCTGTGATTGCTGAAAATGTATTTATAATGCAAAAGGAAAACTGATGAAGTTGCCATATCTAATGACTGATAACCTGCAATATATTAATATCTTTGTTCTTGGGTTTAGATATCCTTTAAAAGATAAGTTCACCTTTACATGTTACCCACGTATTCAGGGTATAACATGTAACATGTTGTTAAAGCAGCAGCCCCACACTGCTTCCCCCAATCCTCCATTGTGACAGTGGGTGGGGGATCCTCTCCCTGCACCCACCGTCACAATTAAAATAAAGCGCGGCTGTGCAGGGCTCGACCCATAAGCTGCGTCATTTATTCACAGCAATCATTGACTGAATGAACTATAAGTGCTGTCATCCATCGTGGCAGATGGCTTGTAGTTCTCAATGAACTGTGAGGGTGCTGGTGAGCACTCTTGTAGTTCATTGATTATTCCTGCTCTAGTTAGGCTGGGTTCACATATGCTGCAGCCGAGATTTACAGCAGGGGGTCCGGGTGCGTCCCTGTTCACCGATTTAGGTGCGAATCAGGCAGGGGCGTAACTACAGGGGTTGCAATTGCAACCGGGCCCCATGCTCCAGGGGCCCTGTGCGGCTCCCCTGTACACCTGGGCAGTGGGGGCAGTATGTAGAGAAATCACTGTCCTCCTTTTTCCCCCTGTAACTGAAGAGGGTAAATGGAGGAGATTGGTTCCTCTGTGTCTGGGCCCCTGTGTGCTCCCCTGGTCCCCCCCCCCCCCACTGTGCTCCCTTCCCTCTCCTGCCAGCTGCTGCAGGGGATGTGTCACAATAGAGAACCAGGAAGGGGTCGGTAAATATGTCATTTACCAGCTCCTTCCTTTTCTGAATGGACAGAGTCATAGTCAGTGACATTGTAAACAAAATAAAATGCTAAAAAGTAATACAATTAAAGTACCAAAAAATAAAAACTACTGACACCAGTGGGTGAACTTCCAGGATCACAAAGGTCACACTTGCGACCGGGCCCTGGCCTTCCACCACCGTGGGGAGGCCCCAAGATGGCAGAAAGGGGGCCTACTGCAGAACTTGTGAAATGGTCCCATTGCAGGATGGTAATAAAGGGCCCCGCAACAAGAGTCAAGGGCCCCAGGATCAGTGGTAAGAGCCCCAGGCTTGAAGGGAAGGGCCCCAGCCAGGGGCCGGGGGGGGGGCCCTTCATGGTTTCTTGCACTGGGGCCCTGAAGGTTCTAGTTACGCAGACTTGTATAAAGTACTCGAAATTTCTACTTGAGTAAAAGTACAAGTGCTCAATCAAAAAGTGACTTGAGTAGAAGTGGAAGTGCTCGCAGAAAAAGTTACTTAAGTAGAAGTACTAAAGTATTCAACATTTTTTTTACTTAAGTATTGCAAGTAGTTTTTTCAAAAAATTTGCTACTTAAGTACTAAAAGTAAAAAGTACCAGTAGTTTTGAAAAAAAAATTCTACTCAAGTACTGAAAGTAAAAGTACAAGTACTGTGTTATGTAGTTATTAAAGAAAGAAGTCAAAAGTTTGAACATCATATTGTTTTTATTATTTCAAATGATTTATTCAAATGATTAACCTGTGTTTGTTAGTAGTTTCTTGATGCACTTTAAGCGCTGTAGCACCATTTATTTGTTTGTTTCATATTTTCTTTTTATTGGAAAGATTTGGTATAGCAGCTTTTATTATACACAGCCTTTATTTTCGTATGCGCTGATTTACAAATGACATTATACACATTTTTTTGAGCTTTATGCAACCTGCCATCTACTGTTCTGGCAGTGGTAATTTTTTTAAAAGTAACGAGTAACTATGCAGCACAAAAAAAAAATACTTGAGTAGAAGTATCGAAATCATCGAAAAAATGTAGTGAAGTAAAAGTAGAAGTAGGAGAAAAAAATTCTACTCTAGGAAAGTACAGATACCGCATTTCGGTACTTAAGTACAGTACTTAAGTATTTCTACTTCGTTACTATACATCTCTGTAGTTACGCCTCTGGAATCAGGTCCAAAGTTTTGCCTAAATTCGCACCTGAATTTGAACCAAAGACGTACAGGACCCTTTTAAAATGCAGATCGTGGCCGCCCTGGAGATGTGTGACCTGGCTCCATTGAGGGTCGGTCATACTCTCCTGTTAAGCGAATTGGTTGCGGGGAAACCCACATCCAATTCACATATGTGTGAACCCAGCCTAACTGTCTGCCTGTATGAGAGGTACAGGCAGACCGCTGTACTGAGAATCTGCAGGAGCCTGACATCGCACCACAATCTGCTGATCACAGGTGCAATGCTTTACAGGCTTCTAAAAAAAAAAAAAAAAAAAATGCACTTTTTTTACCTGCCAAAATATATGCATTTATATATTTTTTAAAAGTGAAATTATCCTTAAAAAGATCTGGATAATTTTTTATACTGTTCATTTTTTTTTTTATAACCTGTGGTAAAATAAGGAAGTGACTTTAACCTGAGCAAGCATTCATAAAACATACACTACATGAAACATCATAAGATCCAAATGTTGAGGAAACTTGTGAGACAACAGCTGAGCTGTCTGGTATTGTGTAATAGCAGAGGTTATTTTAAGGACAAATAAGAAACAATAAAAAGCTGAACTTTTTTGCTTACTCTGCAGCAGGTTTCTAATTACCAAATATCCTTAGCTGCACTATTTGCAGAAACTGGGCTCCTTAAAACCGGAGTTCACTTAATTCCCATTAGTGTGTATGTTCTGCTACACTATATAGGGTTCTTGTGGTGCTTTCCATTAGTTTAGATCAGTGTTTATCAACCTTTTTTTCCATCAAGACACCCTTCAAAATATGGACAACCTCAAGATACCCCATTCCAAAATGTAAAAAAAGATTCTAAGAGCCCATTCACACTGCCGCGATTTGTCAGACGACTTTTCAGCCTGACAAGTCGCGCTCGGTCGCGGTCCATTGAGTAGTACAGGACCCGTTCTAATAGGAGCGACACAAGTGGCTCCGACTTAGAAAAAGGGTCCTGTACTACTTTGGGGCGACCTCGGAGCGACTTGCATAGACTTCAATTATGTGAAGTGCACAGCGGTGCACGCGACTTCAGAGGTTGCCCCCCGAAGTCGTGTCACCTCAGTGTGAACCGGCTCTAATTGTTTTACATAGTTACATAGTTACATAGTTACATATAGTTACATAGTAGTTGAGGTTGAAAAAAAGACAATAGTCCATCCAGCTCATCCTGTGTAGGTGTGTGTGGCCGTAATCATCTCTCATACCCCTGAATGTTCTGATCATTGAGATGTACATCCAAGAGTCTTTTGAAAGCAACCATACTTACATAATGCAGCAACATCCACACAAGTAGGACATCAACATTAGAGATGATTTATTCTTCCAAAGCAAATACACTTTTGCACACTAGTGCCGACTAGTATTCCAGTGTTTCTCCTCTCCCTCAGTTTCTCCCCATCACTCAGCTAATGTGACCCCAGTGTTGATAACCCCAGTATTGATGGGGAGGGTCAAACAAGGATGCTGTGTAGGCAATCAACACCCTTCTTATCAACACTGATGACATCACTGGTTATAAGGACGCCGGTGGCTGAAAGGTTGAAATGGCGCACAATAAAAACCTGTGGTTTTGTGTAAATAAAAGGCAGGCTTCATCCACCTGCTGGCTTGTATACATTTTTTGGCAATTTTTAGGCATTTTTCCAAGGCACCCCAGGGTGCCTGGGCACCTTGGTTAACCACTTGCCAACCAGCCATCGCAGATATACGGCGGCATGTCGGCAGGTTCCTGTGAATACCTATACGGTGCTTTGCGGGAGCGATTGTGGGCGCGTGCGTGCCCTCATTCACCAGCGGGGAAGCTGATCCATGGGGCCGGCGGCACCCGCGATCGCTTCCCGTGGAGAGAGAACGGTGGTCTACTATTGTAAACACAGCAGACCGTTGTTCTGTCAGCAATCATCACAGAGCTCCTGTGTTCCTCTTATTTAGGAACAAAGGTCCCTGTGTTGATTCCATAAGCCCCCCCCCCCCACAGTTAGAAAACAACCCCTAGTCAAACATTTAACCCTTTGATCACCCCTGGGTTAACTCCTTCCCTGTCAGTGTTATTACTACAGTACCAGTGCATATTTTTAGCGCTGATTACTGTAGTAATGTCACTGCTCCCCCCTTAACCACTTAAGCCCCGGAGGATTTGGCTGCTAAAGGACCAGGGGTTTTTTTGCGCTTTTTTACTGCGTGACTTTAACGGACAATTGCGCGGTCGTGCGACGCTGTACCTAAACGAATTTGACGTCCTTTTTTTCCCACAAACAGAGCTTTCTTTTGGTGGTATTTGATCACCTGTGCGATTTTTTGATCACGCGCTATAAACAAAAAAAGAGCGTAAATTTTGCAAAAATAACAATATTTTTCACATTTTTTTATATGAAATTCCCCAAAAAAAAAGTAAAAATCAAAATTTTTTAACATTTTTCGGCCAATTTGTTTTATGCTACCTATGTTTGGTAAAAAAAATCGCAAAAAGCGTATTTTGATTGGTTTGCGCAAAAGTTATCGCGTTTACTAACAAAGGGAAAGATTTTTGTCATTTTTGTTTTTTTTTTTTTAACGCGTAATGGCGGCGATCTGCGATTTTTTTTCGGTACTGCGACATTGCGGCGGACAGATCGGACCCTTGACTGACATTTTTGACACTTTTGGGGTTACCAGTGACATTACTGCAGTAATCAGTGCTATACATATGCACTGTTACTGCAAAAATGACACTGGCAGGGAAGGGGTTAACTTTATTGGACAGGGAGGGGTTAAGTGTGTCCTAGGGGCGTGATTCTAACTGTGTAGGGACATTCCTATTGGTGTAAAAGCAAAGATCAACCGTTCTACATAGTAGAACAGACAGATCTTCACTTTTACACAGGGAGAACTGACAGGCAGCTTGTTTACACAAGCTGCTCTGTCTTTCTCCCTTCACAGGAGCGATCGCAGTGTGACTGGCGGACATCGAGTCCGCCGGTCACACGCACTGACTTGCCTGTGAACGAGCCGCGGCGGGCGCGCGCCCGCCCGCGATAGGCTCGCAAGTCAGTGACAGGCGAGTGACGTACCGATACGTCACTCTGCCTGGCCGGGGCTGACCGCCGCAGTATATAGTCGTGCGGCGGTCGGCAACCGGTTAAAGTGTCAAAAATGTCAGTTAGGTGTCCGATCTGTCTGTCGCAATGTCGCAGTCCCGCTAAAAATCGTTGATCACCACCATTGCTAGTAAAAAAAAAAAAAAATTACATAAATCTTTCCACTAGTTTGTAGACGTGATACATTTTGCGCAAACCAGTCAAAATACGCTTATTGGGATTTTTTTTTACCAAAAATATGTAGCAGAATACAAATTGGCCTAAAATGATGGAAAAAATTAAAACATTTTTAATTGGGAATGTTATATAGCAGAAAGTGAAAAATATTGTTTTTTTTTTTCAGAATTGTGGCTCTTTTTTTGTTTATAACGCAAAAAATAAAACTCACACAGGTGAACAAATGCCACCAAAAGAAAGCTCTATTTGTGCGAAAAAAAGGACATCAATTTTATTTGGGTACAGCGTCGCACGACTGTGCAATTGTCAGTTAAAAGAATGCAAAAAATGGCCTGGTCATTAAGGGGGTAAATCCTTCCAGTCCAGAAGTGGTTAAAAAAGGCTGGTTTAAATGTCACACTGTAGTGCAATGATGTAGCAACAACAAAAGTACCTAGAGACATGAATGATTGGCCATCAGATTGTGTAGGATTTGACAGACCCTTACCCATACTTAATGGACAAATATATGAAGAAGAGAGGGGAAACATACTTTGACAACCATTGGTAGTCATCTACCTTGTAAAACTACCCATTCCGTATAAAATAGAAATGAAAGGCTAAACATTTGTGTATATATGTGTGTATATATATATATATATATATATATTAATATATATACATATTTATTTATAAAACACTTTTGATTCCCTTTTCTTATAAGTGATCACATTCCCTCTGTTCTCAGCTGCATAAGAGCTGTGGGAATAGGAAACAGGAGCACACTGAACTCCCCAGTGAAAAGCTATGCAGGGGGTGTTGGGTTAGCAGAATAAGTCCCATTATTAGAAAAGAGCAGGCTGAGTATTCAGCATAGCTAGAGAACTGACCACAGTGTGTTCTCCTGCTTAATGTGGTCAGTTTTTAATAAGAAAGCAGAAAAACCACTAGGAACAACAGGGATTTCACGCAAAGGATGCAATACAAAGAGAACAGGATACGTTTTCATTTAAGTACATAGTATAGCAGGCACATATCAGGAATATGAAATGTTGGGTTTATATATGCTTTAAAGAAATACTGTACATAGTAATTGGCTTGGAAAAATCCATCAGAGCCAGTTGACTCCCCTACCAAGCAGTCTCGGTGAGAGGGTTTGAAAGACTTTCATCATGTGAACATTCCCCGTTCTTTTATAAATGGCTGGATCCAACTGTAACAGCTGTAGGTCCCTTTAAATGAGGAGTACAATAGGCTACAGCTATTGGAAACTGAAAATGTAGAAAATGTTGCTGACAATAGTATGATACATTGAATGAATACATTTATCTACTATTGTTCACATTTGTTCCCTAAGTGTCGGTTCACACTACCACGACTTGTCAGGCGACTGGTCAGCCTGACAAGTCGCGGTCCATTCTGTGCTACAGGAATCGTTCTAATAGGAGCGACTCAAGTCGCTTTCCGACTTAGAAAATAGTTCCTGTACTACTTCGGGGCGACATCGGAGCGACTTGCATTGACTTCCATTATGTGAAGTCCGTGTAATACAATAAGCGTATTTTTATTAGTTTGCGCAAAAGTTATTGCGTTTACTAACTAAGGGAAAGATTTCTGTCGTTTTTGGTGTTTTTTTTTTAACGAGTAATGGTGGCGATCTGCGATTTTTTTGTGAGACTGCGACATTGCGGCGGACAGATCGGACCCTTGACTGACATTTTTTACACTTTTGGGGTTACCAGTGACATTTCTACAGTAATCAGTGCTATAAATATGCACTGTTACTGAAAAAATTACACTGGCAGGGAAGGGGTTAATTTTATTGGAGAGGGAGGGGTTAATGTATGCCTGGTGCTTACTGACATGTGTGGGGGGAGGTGACTGAGTTACACAGGGACAGATCTCAGGTTCAGCTATGCTGAACCCTGCAATCTGACCCTGCCTGTCACTTTGGAGATCCGCCCGCTCTGTTTACACAAGCGGGCGGATCTCCAGACTCGATTCCCCGGCGATCGGGGAAGAGCAGCGGCGATTGCCGCTGCTCCTCCCCTGGCCCGACTCCTGCTGTGACTGAAAACAGCGGGAGCGAGCCTCCGGCGGCGCGCGCGCGCCGCCGAGAAGGGGGAGTGTCTGCCGACGTAGGTCTACGTTGTCAGACCTACAAGAGCCACTTTGCCGCAGTAGAGCTCTATTGAGCAGCAGCAAAGTGGTTAAAAATATGAATTTTATGTCTGTTTTTACCAAGATGATTGAGAAGGACCAATTATTCGGTCCCTACATGTATGCATGTACGGTGATCAGTTTACCTATTTTCGCCACTGATAGGGTTATCGCAACCAGACCAAAAATGTTTTCTTAGAGCCCAGAGAGGGGTTGTATGGTCAGGTGGACATGGAAAGAGAAACTTAGAACAAAACAAATAATGTCAAACCACCACTAAATGGACTACCACTGAGAATCATAAACACCAACTTATTTTTATCAGGAATATGTAACTTACAGCTATAAAGTCAAAAACATCTCTTTACTACATACACAAGTAAACATGAAGAAACATGAAAGCATTGTATTTGTGTATGTAATAAAGAGGTGTTTTTGACTTCATTGCTGTACGTTACCTTTTTTTTTTTTTAATAAAAATAATTTAGTGTGTTTGTTTATGATGGATTCTTCATGGTAGTCCATTTAGTGGTGGTTTGACATTTTTAGATTTGGTCTCTTTAGTTTTCAGACTCCGGGACTCTGGAGCATTAAATCAATAAAAAGGGGGTTCGTAGGCCCTTTTGGATATTTTTGAAAGAGGATCTTAGCTTCTGATTAGAGACCAATTACTTGACCAGAATAGGCACACAACTGCTGCAGTGGCTTTATCCATAGTGGATTAAGCCCCATTCCATTCTGATCAGCAGGGAATCATCTCACAGATCCCCTGCTGATCAGAGCAGAGCAGGTAAATGATAATGATTACATCTGAGTACCCTCTGATCCGCTCTGCCTACATGGAGGAGGACAGATCCCCTTTTCTATTTTTTTAGTGGCCCGGATCAGATCTGGAGGTAGGCGGTTTAAACGAGTACAAGTCTGTTTACACCCGCCTCTCTATAGGGAAGAATGGACCTCCTGATCCGGTTCCCCTAAAAAATGGACAGGCAGTCCTGATCAGAGCAGCAGTGTGAAAGGGGTCTAATGCTGGCCATACACTATACGAAAAATCGGCCCAAATTCGGTCATTTGGACAGTTCTTTAGTTTGTCGGCCAGTTAATGGGCACAAATCGGTAATCGGTTGTGACATTTTTGAGCCGAAAAAACAAAGGACAAGTTTGGAAATTTTCTGCCGAACGAGCAATAAATTGAAATGTTAATGTGTTTCTCATCCAAACTGTTTGCATTAGCTCAATGTGAAAAAAACGAACGAAAAACTGATTCATTTATGTCCGTTGAACGATTTATCAGTCATTACATGATGGCACGATTGTTTGCTCTCAGGGCCGAGTGTTCATTTTTCGAAAATGAGTTTGAGCAATGTTTTGTATAGTGTATGGCCACCATAAGTCCATTCTTCCCTAAACTGGTATACTACTCCATAGAGTCACATCTCCCTCTAAGGCTGGCCATACATGGGTCGAATATCAAAAGAATTTTCTTCCGAAAATCTTATCTAAGAATTTTCGTTCAAATTTCGCACCATTATGGCACTTTTCCACTGCATGGAACCGAACGGTTCGGCTCGCTTTTGTGCTTTTCCACTGCTGGTACCGCATGGTATAGTGTAGGAACGGTTCGGTATGGTATGGTACGACGGCGCTTTTCCACTGCATGGAACTGAACGGTACGACTCTCAAAAACAGTACCTACTCGATTGTGGTTCCAACAGGTACCATACCTGGTACCATATCCCACAATCCTTTGCATGCAGTCACTACTAGCCACTGATTGGTCAGAGAATCCCACCCACCCCGTTGTTATCCCACCCACTTAACTTTAGTACTACTTTAGTGGAAAAGCAAACCATACCATACCGTACCGAACCGTTCCAACACCGTACCATGGGGTACCAGCAGTGGAAAGACAAACCGGGCCAAGCAGGGCCGAGTAGAGCCGAGCCGGTACTTGCAGTGGAAAAGTGCCGTTAGTGGGCCACAGCAACAGCCAATTTTCGTGCAGTCATCAACTTTGAACTATCGGGCATATTGGATGTTTTTTGAAAAACGAACGATCTTCTAATCAATGATGGGAGAATAATGCGAGAAATATACTTTATAAAGAGATGCGCATGAATGAATGAAAAGAAAATTCCCGGAAAGAAAAGAAGATTCCCAGCCACGAAAAATTATTTTCTGTAGCAATATGAGGTGAAATTGAAGGCTTGGTCGGTCAAATTTCGAAATCAATGGTGGCACCATCGAATCACAAAATGCAAGAAATTTCTGATTTTCTAAATCTTTTGAATATTTTTTCAAAATTCGACCCATGTATGGCCAGCCTAAGATTCTACAAAAAACTATATTGAACAAACCACACAAACAAGGTGACAGCATCATGGAGCATAAGTAGGAGTAAGATATTTTTCAAGTTTAAGGGGGCCCTAAAATGGTTGATCACTTATACATCAGTTTTGGATGGATATTCAGTTTTGAGGCAGTCTTTCCACAGCCTGCGGCAATCAACTACATCGCTTCTGAGTCAGATCAACAATACAATCATAGCTGTCGTCTTTCTGTCAACTTTCTGTTGACAACAGAAAGTTGATATCGCACTAATACAAGAGACACATTTTAAGACAGATAAGTTACCATATCTTAAAGATAGATTTTTTCCCTATTCATATCATTCCACAAACGAACAGACAAAATCAAGAGGGGTATCAATATTATTAGCAAAGGATGTCCCATGGACTTATCAGGATAGTAGGCAAGACCCGGAGGGAAGATTCCTATTTTTGAAAGGACGGATAGGCGAAACTCAGGTGACGCTAGCAACATTATACGCGCCTAATAAACGACAAGACAGGTTTATATCAAAGACCCTGACCAACTTAAGGATCTTCTCTGAAGGACAACTGATTGTTGGAGGGGACCTTAATATACCATTGATACCGACTGTAGATACCTCCCTAGGGACTTCGGTACTTTCCACTAGACTATGTAGACGAGTCTTGAAGATAATGCACGAATCCCAGTTGATCGATATTTGGAGACTACAACATCCCGATGAAAAAGACTACACGTTTTACTCGACAGTACACAAAAACTACTCGAGAATAGATTATTTTCTGATACCACATGCGCAGTTACAAGCAGTCCAAAAATCATCTATTAACAATATCGCCTGGTCAGATCATGCATCTATAGTAATAATATATAAACTAACAGAGAACTCTTCACAGAAAAGACAGTTTTGGAGGCTGAACGAAAGCCTGTTACAAAGGGAAGAGATATTAAAAGAAGTAATACAGGAATTAAATACGTACTTTGAGATCAATGACCAAAATGACTGCAATATGGGCACCCTTTGGGAAGCCCATAAGGCAGTAATTAGAGGTACCCTTATTAAGCATGGGGCACGTATAAAGAGGGAAAGAAATAAACAGATGTCTCAGTTACTGGAAAGGCTTAGAGTGTTAGAAACAAAACACAAACAATCCCCAACGAATAGCATATATACAGACCTGACTATGACCAGAAAGCAGATCACGGATTTGCTACAGTACAAAGCTAAAGCAAACATACAAAGGGGCCGTAAATTAAATTATGAAGCTGGAAATAAGTGCGGGAAACTGCTTGCCAAGACAGTTCAGGAACAGAAGTTGAGATCGTATATACCCAATATTGTAACATCGGAGGGGATTAAAAAAACTCTACCAACACAAATAACTGAGACATTCGAAAAATTTTATGCCTCATTATATAATTTAAATAATGAGATACCATCACAAAGGGAAATAGAAAGATATCTAAATCAGTCCAATTTACCCAAAATCTCAGAGGAGGACAGGGAATACCTAGAGGAAGAAATTAGTCTAGAGGAAGTACAACAGGCAATAAGGAAAATGAGACCAGGGAAGGCACCAGGACCAGATGGTCTGACAACACAATATTATCAGCTATTATCCCATATTCTAGGACCCTACCTAGTAAGACTGTATAATGCAACAGGTCTGGACGGAACATTGAGTAGAGACACACTTACAGCACATATCTCACTGATATTAAAAGAAGGCAAAGATCCAGCGGCCTGTGGAAGCTACAGGCCGATATCTTTGCTGAACGTAGATTTGAAGATATTCACTAAGGTGTTAGCGGATAGGTTAGCAAGAATATTACCAAAACTGATCCACCCAGACCAGGTAGGCTTTATGACATCAAGAGAAGCAAAAGACAATACCATCAGAATACTCAACCTGATACATATAGTAAATGAGAAAAAGATCCCTTGTGTGGTATTAAGCGCCGACGCTGAGAAGGCCTTCGATCGGGTTGGATGGCCTTATCTATTTGCAGTACTTAAATATATTGGGATGGGAAATTCGATGCTAGATAGGATAATCAGAGTATATACAAATCCAGTTGCTAGGGTGAAAGCCAATGGCCTAATATCAAATGCGTTCCCAGTAAAGAACGGCACCAGGCAAGGATGCCCATTATCACCCCTCCTATTTGCCCTGTCACTAGAGCCCTTTCTTTGTAAGATCCGATCGAACCTGGACATTGAGGGAGTGAGGGTAAAGGGAAAACAATTCAAAATAGCCGCTTACGCGGATGATATGTTATTTTCACTGTCTAACCCAAATATCTCACTGCCAAATTTGATACGAGAATTCAAAAGATATGGGGTAGTGTCAAATTTGAAAATTAATTTCGGGAAATCAGAAGCTATGGGAGTGGGGATGACATCAACTCAAATACAAGCACTGAAAAATAATTATGAGTTTAAGTGGAGTGAAACGGCAGTGAGATATTTGGGGACACATATACCAACAAAATTGTCACGAGTATACGATCTCAACTTCTTACCCCTGATAGCAATGACTAAGAAACTGTTAGAACAATGGCATGTGGGGATGCAGTCATGGTTCGGCAAGTGCAACCTATTGAAGATGATTGTACTCCCAAAATTTTTATATCTCTTCCGGGCCTTACCAGTTAGGATACCAAGTAGATTTTTCGCAGTGATAAACTCATTATTTTCAAAATATATTTGGTCTCGTAAGAAAACGCGAATAGCACGGAGAATATTGACCCTCCCAAAAAAAAAAGGGGGCCTTGCACTACCAGACATAAAAGCTTATTATCAGGCCACACATGTGGGCAGGATTTGGGACTGGTGGCATAATGCAGAGACGAAAATATGGGTAGAACTGGAACAAATGCAAACGGATGTAAATTTGAAAAGAGCTATATGGTGCTACCAGGATCTACCCAAAAATTTAAAACAACACTTAATAATAGGGAACACGTTGCGTATCTGTACGAGACCAAATATATACTCTAAATTAACAACAGAGAGATCTCCCCTATATCCAATATTAGGTAACCCCCTATTCCCGGTGGGACTAGATAGCAAAAGGTTTACATCATTAAGGGAAAAGGGGCAGATACAGGCTTCATCATTCTTAATACAAAAAAAGTGGCCCTTAGTGACTGAACTGATGGATGAGGAAGGCCCATTCAACCTGCCATTTTGGCAAGCTATGCAATTATACCATTACCTGGGATCCATACCTAAACCAGAAGAGTTTGATAGGAAGCTAACCAGATTTGAGCAGGCCTGCGTAAAACCAGGGAAACTAACACGCACTCTATCGGCTGCATATGGATTATTGATAAACCCAGAAGATCAACCAGATTTACCCTGGGTGAGAAAGTGGGAGGGAGACCTAGGTTGTAATTTGACAAAGGAACAGATTCAGAGGATATTGAGGTTTACCTTCAGTCCAATTAAATGCACTAAAATACAAGAGATGAACTACAAACTTATAACAAGATGGTACATTACGCCCAAGAAATTACAAAAATGGTCTTCAAACCAATCCAACTTATGTTGGAGATGTGAAAAAGAAGTGGGCACTCTATATCATATCTTTTGGACCTGTTCTAAGATAAAAACTTATTGGGAAGGGGTGAGATCTATAGTGCAGAAGGTAGTAGAATATGAAATAGAAGAGAATCCAGCCTTTTTTTTGTTGAATATCTCGGATATACCAGCAAGTAAATATGAGAACTCATTGATACCACACCTAGTAAATGCGGCTAAGGTAGGCATCCCGGGTAGTTGGAAAAAAATACAACCCCCATCGATAAGAGAGTGGATAAATAGGGTCGAGGATAATAGGAGATTAGAAGAACTAATCGCCACAACACAAAATAAGCAGGGAAAATATGAGAAAATTTGGAAAGCATGGACTGACTTCCTAGACTCGGAAGAAGCGAAACAATATATGTAAAATAATTAGGGGGGGAAGGAAAAAGAAAGGAGAAAGAAAGAGGAAGAAAAGAGGAGGTAGAAAAGATAATAACTAAAGGAACACCATCTCTATACACGGGAATAGATTTTTTTTTTTTTTTTTTTTTTTTTTTTTCTTCTCTAGTTTTTATTGTTTGTTTAGGAGGGAAGGGAGGGGAGGGAGGGAGGGGGAAAGGGAAAAAAAAAAAAAAGGGGTAAAAATAAGGGATCTTGAAGCTATAATAAAGGAAGAAGCTATATTGTATGTTGAGACAGAAAAAATATGTAACATGTAGAAGATTATGTGTAATAGCCTGTCTGTACCTTTAAGATTCCTGAATAAAAGAGGATATTTGAAAAAAAAACAATACAATCATAGCTGACTCATGGTCAATGTACACAGCACACATGGCAGTGTAACAAAATACGGGTCTGATACAATAAACCTTGTAGTGTCAGACATTAGAGAAGTAAAAACACTTTAATAAGATACTGTTTCTTATTATTCTTCCTAATTTATTAGTTTTAAAAAAATATATGTTTATTGTGTGAATGCACCAGAAATAGAGGCTTGTGTCCATTTTGGAGTAATTGCCCTTCGTTCTTGTCCCTGGTATGATTCATTATGCAGGAAGTAAGGGCGAAGCTCCCCAACAGGGAGTTATGAAAACCAGATGTTTTGCTTTTTTTATTTATTGCTGTTTATGTTTCCACTGTAGAGGTTTTACCAGATTTCCTCTCCTGGTGACATAAGAGGAAGCAAGTAAAAATTATGCTAATAGGGACTTAGGCCCCTTTCACACGATTGGACTAATCAGGTCCGTCTATCTGTTTTTCAGGTGGACCTGATTGGGCCACCCATTCCCCTCTACAGAGAGGCGGATGTCAGTGGAGTTGTGTCCCCTGACGCCTGTCTGTCATCCGATCTGGTAAGATCCGCTTAACACAGACGGATGGCGATATGTTCCCCATCCGCCTAGCGGGTCGGATCGGATGGGATCGGATGAAAACGGATATGCTGTCTGTTTTCATCCGACCTCCCCATAGAGGAAAGCGGGACTCTGACAGGTCCATTTTAGCACAGTAAGCAGAGATGAACCTGTCATCCACCTGCTTAGTGCGGAGCAATCTCTGCTGAGCTAGCGGAGTCTGCCAAGCGGATCTTCCCCATGTGAACAACAATCAAAACAATAGTGTAACATGATACATGGTATTAAAGATGGACTATGCCTTTAAAGTCATATTAAAGGATATTTTTGTTCTTAAAATAAAAAAGATGTCATACTTACCTGCTCTGTGCAATGATATTGCACAGAGCTGTGTCTTACCTTCTGTTTGGCAGTCCCCAGCTAACGCTGTCTGCTTCTCCCTGCTCTAGGTGCCTCCTCCCAAGCTGGGCTGTGAGCATCCGTAGACAAACATGGCACCAGTAAACCACGCCCATGCTCCCTCCTCACAGGAGCCTATGGCTCCCGCTGCTATCTATGTCTCTTGAAAAACCAGGAAGTGGAGGAGCAGTGCTGCAGATGGGACAGTGCTGAAGCGGTAAAGGAAGTCAGGTAAGTGTTTAGGGGCAGAGGGGGGTAGAACAGGTAGTGGAGCGTTTGTTTAATTAAAGTGGTTGTAAACCCCATTGATGAAATTTGACCTAGGCACAAATATTTGTAGTGTTTACTTTTCTCTCTCCAAAGCTCTAAGTGTCATTCCTCTGTTATCAGCATGAGTCACTTCTGGCAAGTTCTCTGACACATGAGATAACAGTAGCTGAAAATTTGTGTCCGGTGTTCTAAAATTTAGTCGGACCCATGAAAATTCCGGACTCTCGTCACTTCCGGTGACACTACATCATAACCCAGCTGATGCGATCCCCGGTGCGCATGCACACAAGGTCCGATGAAATTCTACGACTTACGAACAGCTGAGAGGAGGAGGGGCTGAGGTGGGACGCACACATCGCTGCGGGATAAAGTTACAACACCGCCGCGTCAGGAACATGTTGCAGAGCTGACTTACAGGAGGTGGGAAGGAAGTGAATACTTATACTAAATAGTAATGATAAAAAAAATAATAAGAAATACTAAACATTTTTTATCATTACTATTTAGTATGAGTATTTACTTCCTTCCCGCCTCCTCTGAGCTCTGCACGGCGGTGTTGTAACATTTTCCCGCAGCGCTGTGTGCGTCCCACCTCCTCTCAGTCAGCTGTTCGTAAGTCTTACACTTTCATCGGACCTTGAAAATGCCTTGTGCGCATGCGCACCGGGGCTCTCAGATGGTGGTGATGGAGCCGTCCCCGGAAGTGATGAGGGTCCGGAATTTTCACGGGTCCGACTAAATTTTAGAACACCGGGAGGGAGTTTATAGGAAGATTCACAGAGAGCTTGTCTATACAGAGTACAGCTCTGCATGTTCCTTCGTTCCTCTGCCTATGTGGAGGGGGTATGTGTTCCTTTCCTCCAATTAGCCCTCACACAGTGTAAATCAAATCCCTCAAAATTGTCAAAAGTGTCAATTAGGTGTCTGATCTGTCTGCTGCAATATAGCAGTCCCGCTAAAAATTGCTGTTCACCACCATTACTAGTAAAAAACAAACAAAATAAAAATGACATAAATCTATCCCCTAGTTTGTAGACAAAAACTTTTGTGCAAGTGTAGCTGTATATACTTATTGGGATTTTATTTTATCAAAAATATGTAGCAGAATACATCTTGGCCTAAAATTATGAAAAAATTAGATTTTAAATTTGTATTGGCTGTTTTATAGCAGAATTTTTTTTTTTTTTTTTTTAAATATTGTTGCTATTTTTTTGTTTATAGTGCAAAAATTAGAAACCTCAGAGATGATCAAATACCACCAAAAGAATTCTCTGTGGGAAAAAAAGGAGACCAATTTTATTTGGGTACAGCGTCGCACGACCGTGCAATTGTCAGTTAAAGTAACGCAGTGCCGTATCGCAAAAAATGGCCTGGTCATTAAGGGGGTAAAACTTTCCAGTCCAGAAGTGGTTAATGTAGGGAATGCGATAAGGTAAAAAACATTTTGAATTTAGAAACACTTTAAGCTGAAATGGGATGTACAGCAAAAACTACTTTTGGGAAAAATAAGGAAGGATTAAACCCCTGCCAGTTTATTTTTTGTATTTATGTACCATCAGGAAAATATCAATTTGCTTCCTGTCCCAGAGACACAGCAGGAAGTTAGGAAGTTGAGGGAATTTCCATAAGTGAGAAGAATTCCTTTCTCAGAGAATGTCCCTGAAACAAGTGTCCCCATTGGAAGATTTCCCCCTTACCTCCTGTTCTAGGAACAAATCTAAAATTTTGGATTTCCCCTCAGTGTCAAATAGACGATTGAATCTCCCTCATTCGGATACAGACAGCAATAAAAACTTAACAGCAGGTGTGACCTTTCCTGACTCTATCCAAAATGTAAAAAGAGATATACATTAACATTGGTTCACTATGTTACATTATTCATTTGTTTGAAAAATGTTCTATTGGGTTCCACATGCATGGAGTAGCAATCAATCTCATGTGATTGCACAATGCTCCATTCATGTGCGATTGATCACTACAAAATGCTGCTACTTCCTCCATTGGAAGCCATTGGTACAACCTGTATCTGTATCTGTACAGCAATCACTTCCTATGCCTAAGGATTATTCCCTAGTGATTTTGGTACCAAGATTGAGCTACTAAAAATCAAACGTGTAGCTACAGCCTATGCAGGTGACAGCCAGCAATTAGCTAAGTCTTTTAAAGCTGAACTCTGGGTTCAAAAATGTATTTTAAATATATTCTTCAATAGCCACAAAGGATATACACTATATTGTCAAAAGTATTGGGACGCCTGCCTTTACACACACATAAACTTTAAAGGAGATATACAGCCAAAGCTGGTTTGGCTGTAATTCTATGGATCACAGGAGTGCAGTTTGTTCTGCTGACCTGTTTTCAGCAGAGAGTGGTCTGAAGTCCGCTCTCTGCTGATGTCACCGATGTTGGTCCAGGCACCGCGTCATCACGACCATGGAGTCGGGATCCGCCAGGTGCCAGGGCCGAAACCCGGCTCTGCCTCTCAGCGAGCCGCTGAAAGCCTGAGCCAGCCGCTCCCCACTCTTCCACAGCCCAGCGCTCCAATGAGCGAAGAGGGGCAGAGCAGCTCTCTGCTGATTGACAGCAGCTCTCTGCTCGGGGAGCTGTCAGAACCGATCTATTGGCGGTGTTCGATGGCTCTGTTCTCAGTGTAGAGGTGCGGGGGGACAGATGCTGAATCCATCTAGGCAAGTATAAAGGGGGGAAAACACCAAACCCCATACTTCTCTTTTAATGGCATCCCAGTCTTAGTCCGTAGGGTTCAATACTGAGTTGGCCCACCCTTGCAGCTATAACAGCTTCAACTCTTCTGGGAAGGCTGTCCACAAGGCTTAGGAGTGTGTCTATGGGAATGTTTGACCATTCTTCTAGAAGCACATTTGTGAGGTCAGGCACTGATATTGGGTGAGAAGGCCAGGCTTGCAGTCTCCGCTCAAATCCATCCCAAAGGTGTTTTATCAGGTTGAGGTCAGGACTCTGTGCAGGCCAGTCAAGTTCCTCCACCCCAGACTCACTCCTCCATGTCTTTAAGGACCTTGCTTTGTGCACTGGTGTGCAGTCATGTTGGAACAGTTTGGGGTTGGCCCCTTCCTGTTCCAACATGACTGCACACCAGCCTTAAGTTTTCCCTTCACTGGTACTAAAGAGCCAAGCCCAACCTCTGAAAAACAACCCCAAACCATAATCCCCCCTCCACCAAATGATTTTGACAATATAGTGTAAATGAACTTTGTGTGCACCATATTACTTTGGAAATCCAGATATTATGTAGTAAAAGTAGAGATGACATCATCACTGTGCTGTAAATAACTTTAGAGGGCAGAGATGTGGGAGTGACCTCACTGGCCCCACCCACTTCAGGCAACCTGCAGAAAAGTCCAGGAGGTGCAGATACCAAACCAGTCACTCTGCACAAGGAGAGAGAAAGCAGCAGTGAGTGGTCTTTATTAGAAGAAGCTTCTGCACAGATCTGGAAGAAATACACAAAGCACTCCAAGATTCAAATAGGAATACACATGACTCTTGTATTTAGGCAATATTTGCTTATCCTGGAGTTCAGCTTTAGCCCCGGTTCACACTTCTGCGAGTGCCGGGTTCGCATGTAATGTCGGAGCGCACTGCTCCGACATTACATGCGATCAGCTGTGCAGTGCGAGTTTAGCCATACAGTTTGTATGGCTAAATTCGCATCGCACTCGGAGCAAACACGCACAGGAGGCATTTTTGCAGCCGCATCAGGATCGGATCGCACAGCGGTTCACACTTGTGCGATCCGCTCCTGTGCGAACTGCACGATCGCACTGCGATATGCGATCAAACTGGGGGTGTCGTTAAGATTACATTGACACCCCCAGCGTATCGCATATGGCAGTGTGAACTGCCGGGGGTGCGTGTGCGATGCGGGAACAGGCTGCGAATTCGCAGCCTTCCCGCATCGCATAAATGTGAACCGAGCCTTAAGGCTACGTTCACATGTGGGCGCAGCAGATCAGGGCAGAATCACAGCGATTCTGCCCGCGATCCGGAAATCATTGCAAATCACGGGACGCCTGTGCGATGCCCATGATTTGCAATGGCACCCCAAACGCTGTGCGATGTTGCCGCAATTTCCACCTGCCGAATCGTGGTAACATCGCACAAACAGAATCGCGGGACGCATGATGCCCAAAAAAGGTACAAGAGCTTCTTTTCTGCATCATGCCTCCCGTGATTCTGTTTGCGCGATGTTACCGCGATTCGGCAGGCGGAAATCGCTGCAGCATTGCATAGCGTTTGGGGTGCCATTGCAAATCACGGGCATCGCACAAGCGTCCTGCGATTTGCAATGATTTCCGGATTGCGGGCAGAATCGCAGTGATTCTGCCCGTGATCCGCTGTGCCCGCATGTGAACGTAGCCTAAAGTACATTTATTTATTTATGTATAGAGATACTAATAGGAAGACATATAGGAGAAGTTATGGTTTTACTATAGCATTATTATTATTACAATATGAGGGAAGACAATACAGTTACAATACAATTCAATACAGGAAGAATTAGAGGAATTGTAGCATAGACCCACATGATTGAAGGCTATTTACAGCACATCACCATCAGCATTATTTTCCCTCCTTACATAAGTGCTTACTTTTCAGTTACAACACATTTACAGATAGGTTGGAGAGGATCAAGGTATTAATGGTATTGACAGTATTACATGGAAAGCATAACTAATGGTGATATGGAGACTGTGTTCTCAGAAATAACATCCGCACATTAGTGTTTGCTTCATACAGGAATAAATGTTTCTTATCAATCAGAGTGGGTATAAATTATTAACTGAGCTTTTAGACTGTCCAGATCCTTCACATGATGCAGTCCGGAGCTGACAGTCCACTGACAATTTTAAGTCTTGAGTACATCATTCCAGCATTGGTTATATGCAAGTAAAGTTTATGTATAGCCAAAACATTTTATTTTTATTGTGGTTAGTGTTGGGAAGTGTTCAAACACAGATTTTATAGGGATTTCCCTTTATTTTCTATGCTGGATTTTTAACAAGAATACATTTGCAAAATTATTAAAGAATATGTTCCCCAAAATTTAATTTTCCTGAGTGGGGATGGGCCGAACGACACCCTGTTCGGTTTGCACCAGAACTTTCGAACATCACGAAAGTTCAGGACTGAATAAAGAACCCCACCGAAGTCTATGGGACTCAAACTAGAAAAATCAAAAGTGCCCATTTTGAAGGCTTATATGCAAGTAATTGGGCATACAATACTACATTAAACAGCACGTAACACACAGAAATATACTGCGTTAAAAGTGCACTTACGCACTGAACTATACTGCAGTAAACCTGCCCTGACAAAAACAAACTGACACTAAAGTAAAAATGAATGGTCGCACTACACTCACACTGACTGAACTATCACTAGATTCACACTAAACTGATATTCTACACTGACAAAAGAATCACAATAGCACATTATAGCACACTAACTCTCTAGTAGCACTGGACAGAGCCCTGTTCTATCTCTCTCCACGCTGATATCAAACTAAAAATTGCCGCTATTAAAAAAAAAACTTTTAGTTTTTATACTACTACTTATAGTGTGGGGTGGGACTAAGAGCAATGAGCCATGATTGGGTAAAGTCATCATTACTTTCTCCAATCATGGCTCTGACAGTGCTCTGTGCCATGATTGGGCAAAGCTTTTATTGCTTCAGCCAATCAGGGCTTCCAATGCACTGTGCAGTGGTGCAGTGCACTGTGGTCATTCAGTGGGCCAAACAAACATTCGAATGCCCCGATAATTCGGGTGTTCGTCGAACGGCGAACAGCCAATGTTCGAAACGAACTCATGCTCTGGTCGAACCGTTCGCCCATGCCTGTTCTTGATATGTGCCTGCTGTACCATGTACTTGTATGAAAATATATTCTGTTCTCTTTGGATTGCTTCCTTTATGTGAAATCCCTGGTGTTCCTGCCAGTTCTCCTACTTTCCTATTTCAAACTGACCACGCCAGGTATGAGAGCAAATCCTTCCCAGTGTGGTCATTTTCTGGCTGTCTTGGGAGCACAGCCTGCTTATCCTCCATTGGCCAAGACTTGTGCTGACACGACCCCCCCACCCCCGCACAGCCATTTACTGGGAAGATCAGTGACCTGCTTTTTCATCCCTAGCTCTCTAAGCCCCTTATGCAGCTGAGAACAGAGATTATGTGATCAAAAAAACATGGAAGGAAAAAGGAAAAGAGGGAAAAAAAAAGATATTTAGAATTGTTTTATATCTAAAATGGTTTGCCTTTTAGCCTATCATTTCTATTATAAACTAAATGGGTTGTTTTAAAAGGTAATGGTTCGCATATACTTTAAGTTGGTGTAGCAATATTTCCAGGCCTTGAGCCTGATGTGGGTCTGCCATTGTTACCGTTGACACTTCCAACACTTGTGCTGCTGCAACTCTTAACTCTGTACACTGCACACTGTACACATTAGCTCTTCAGGGCCCAACCGCTGGTGCCCACTCTAATACTTCAGGGTCCTCTGACTAGGTACCCCCTCTAACACTTCAGGGTCCTCTGACTCGGCAACCCCTTTAAAGCTAGCTGACTCCTGGATCCCTGGAACTTTCTCTGCAGTTGTCCCCTCTACACTTGGCAGACCCCTAGGGGCAGTTCTCAGTACTCACGACCTTGGCAGGCTTTCCTGGAACTGAACCCCTCTTCCTCCACTGGTCCTCGGCACACCGGATCCCCTCTGCAGCTCAACTCAGCATTCTCTGGATTCCCAGGCAGCCACCCAGAACACCCGATCCTTCTGACAGGAGGAGAGACAGCCGTACTCTCCCTCCTGGAACTCTGCTTCCCGCCAAAGACGATGCGTCATGCAATCCCCTCAAACATATACCCACTCCCAGAATCCTCTGCGGCAGAATCTGCCTTCTGGGGTAGATACAGGCCTGAATGTGTCTCTGATCGGATTTCCTCCACTGCCCAATGAGAATCCTCTCATGGAGCCAGTGGGGGGACTCCCCTCTCAGCAGACACACCTGGGAGACATGACAGCCCAGCTAAAATCATGGCCCTGCTGTTAGGCAGCCAAGGCTCACTATACTTTTACCTAGCACCTACCCTGTAGGGTGCTACACTGGCTATTTACTAGAAATTGTTTTAAAAATGTTTGGTTGACTTTCTAATTATTCATAGGGTCAAATCGACATTCATTTTTTAAACATAAATTTCAAGCAGGATGGAATTTTTTATTTTTTTTGCAATATTTTTTTATTCCCAACAGTAAATGTGGTTTTCATTTAGGAAAATCATTTTGCTCCAAAATCAAATGTTAAAAGAAAATTACATTTTGAAGTACAAACGACATTCATCAAGTCATGGAAATTACTAAGAATTTTCATATTATTGTTCACATGAATATTCGTATCAAAGTTCATTCAGAAATCTACTTGTTCAGCAGGGGATCTCTTCGCTGATCACCACTAAGCACGTGGATGACAGGTCCATCTCTGCTCACTTTGCAGAGCGGAGACAGACACCGTCCCTCTCTCCTCTATAGGGAAATCGGGTAAAAAAGCAGATTGTCTGTCTGTTTTCCTCCTGAACATATCCGATTTGATATACGGATGGAAAATAGGTCTGTCATCCATCTGGATTATGCGGACAGGATTTATTGGCGCTATATAAATGCAAAAAATGTTAAATAAAAAATATCAATTTACTACTTTTCAATTTATTATTGAATACACTTGCCAGGTGTTCTAAGTGAGGGATCAGAAACCCATGGCATGGGTGACATATAAGCGGAGTTGTAAGTAATCAGCAGACATGGGAGTAAGTCACCCATGTGCAAGTCACAAGTCTTAACCTTCAAGTCTCAAGCAAGTCCCAAGTTACTGTGGGGAAAAGCAAGCAAGTCAATTCGAGTCCCTGCTAGAAGTCAAGCAAGTCAAGTCAAGTAATTTATTTTGGTCAAGTTACAAATCAAGTCAAAATACCCCAATTTCTACCCCAATTTTCACCTTTAAATCAGTTAAAAGTCAGTGGTCAGGAAAGGTTTTGTTTTACTTTCAACATTAACAAAACTGCTTAGTGCTTTTTTCTTGGCATATTTAAGAAACACTTTGAATGCCAAACAGCTCAAAATCCTTCTTACTGTCATGTTTCAACACAACAGTCACTAAAAACATGTTAAGTATTTCCATTGTTAAACAGCCAGTGTCCTAAAAATCAGAACACACTGAGGTGTTTTAAGTGACTGTGGTGTCAGAAACATAACAGGCACATTAATTTTGCTTTAACACATCTTGATAAAATGCAAATATTTAATAACTTAAAGTCATTTCGAGTCATATATCTCAAGTCAAAGTCAGGTCTCCAGTCGTGAATACCAAGTCAAAGTCAAGTCGAGTCTTTTATTAATTTTAGTCAAGCAAGTCTCAAGTCCTCAAACTGGTGACTTAAGTCTGACTTAAGTCAAGTCATGTGACTCGAGTCCCCCACCTCTAGTAATCAGCACCCTCATAGACAGTATAAGGCAGGCAGAGGACAGAAATCAACCACCCCAGGACGGTGATCAGCAGGCTTTATGGCACTCACCCTCCTTCCTCTCCCAGCTAGCCACAGTAAAGGTGAAGTCCCTGTTTGCCCTCTCCAGGGCCCAGCACACCTCACCCAGAGTCTCCATGATGAGGAGCTCTATGCTGGTCTTGGTGTCCTGGCTTCTCCTTCAGATCCTCTACTGGGGTCACAGAAGCTGCCATGAACTCCTAACACCGCCGGGCCACCTGCTCCTCCTATGACACAGAGGCTGCTGTCTCTGCCCGCTATAGCTGAGAGAATCCCGCCGCCAGTCTAGCCACCACCGCTGCCGCCAGCAGGACCGAGAAGCTGGCTCTGTACTCCATGAATATATCCTACATAACAGCCCACATACGTACTCACTGATGCAGGTATCCTCCTCGTGGGAAGTGCAGACCAGCCTCCGTAAACTGCGTGGGCGGGGTCCTGAATCCATCGCAATTTACCTGCTTTGGCTCTCTATAATTTGCGCGGGTTCGCACAGCACAATTTAAGTGGGCCCGCTCTGAGTGATTTCCGGCTCAGCGCGACCCACTCAAATGCAGCTCGCGACCCACCAGTGGGCCCCGAAACACAGTTTGGGAACTCCTGCCATAGAGAATACTGAGTTTGGGAACTCCTGCCATAGAGAATACTGAGGAACAAGTGGTCCACGGCAGTCTCTATGACTGCCCCGGTGTGATGTTATGATGTCATGCCCAGCCTGGCAGTTGTAAATACTGCAGTGATATCGGCTGAATAGCTGAGATTATTATTTTTTTTTTTTTTTTTTTTTATCTCAGGCTTTCCAGCCTGTAGGAGGAATCTGAGGTCTTATTGACCCCAGATCTCTCCATAAAAAGGACCTGTCATGCACTATTCGTATTACAAGCGATGTTTACATCGGGAACGTGTAAAAAAGGGAATAAAAAAATGTTAAGTATTGATGCGAACATTAGAGTGAGGGCAACAATTCTAACTCTAAACAGGTAACCTGTAAAATTTTTGAAAGCGTTGCCTATGGAGATTTTTAAGTACCGAAGTTTGGAGCCATTCCTCGAGTTTGCGCAATTTTAAAGCATGAAATGTTAGGTATCTATTTACTCAGCGTAACATCATCTTTTACATTATACAAAGAAATTGTGTTAACTTTAGTGGTTTTTTAAATCATGAAACTGTTTTTTTTTTTCCAAAAGAAGCAGCGGTATGTAGCAGTATTGTGACTTCTATCAGTGTCTGGTTAAAGCTTGTAGGAGGAGTTTTCATTCTCCTCCAACTGTCCTATGAGGCTGCATGACCCCTGATGCTCTGTCTGGACAGTGCTGATTGGCTCTGTGCTGATTACATGCACCCCCCCCCCCCACAAAAAAAAAACCTCTCTAGCAATACACACCGAACTGAGCATGTGCAGAATGCCTCCTAGGGCTCTGTGCTATCAGCAGATGGATTGGGGACAGTAAAAGAAGGGAAGGATCAGAGGAGACAGGATGAAACAGCCTTTTTACACAATGCTGATGATTAACCGCTTAGGTTCCACAGGGAGTGGAACAAGCATGCATTACTACATATACAGACTGATTTTACTGTTGTGGGTTTAGTAACACTTTTGGGTCTTCAGCAATCTGACTACCAGATATCTCACCATTTTCCTCTCTCCTGGTATTGGAATTATATGTATCTAGGACATTGGTTTGCAGCATTCCTCACTATATTTCTTTCAAATATGTCCCTTTCTGCTCTAGTTCTCAGAAACTAGCTTCAAGGCCTATTTAGGGTATTTTTAAGAGACATGAGAAGCACTAACCTCTGAGGAATAATCTCTTTAAGTGCATTTTCATAACAGCATATATTGTTCTCTTCTAGAATTTATGTACTGTTGGATGAATTTAGAGCATAGCTGGCTGAGAAAGTACTGATTTTAACTCGTGTAACTGTATATTTCTGCTGAATGAGATTGTCATTCGGACTCACACAACAATTGGCTCATAGCACAGCAACAGGGAGAAAGAGTTAAAATGAGCTGTAAGACCAAAACACTCTCAGGAGGCAGCAAAGAGATAGCCCGGGGCTGCACGGCAACTGCTTTTCTCTGCTATTGAGAGATGCAAAGAATGACTAAGGCTGGGTTCACATATATGTGAATTGGATGTGGGTTTTCCTGCATCCAATTCGCATGACAGGTGAGTGTGACCGGTTTTCAGTGGAGCCGGTTCACACAGGTTCGGGGTGGCCGCGGTCCGCATTCAAAAAGAGTCGTTGGGTCCGATTCAGGTGCAAATTCAGGCAAAAATTTGGACCTGATTTGCACCTGACCCTGTGAACAGGGACGCACCGGACCCCAGACAAGAACCTGTGGCCGCATATATGTAAACCCGGTTAAAATGCGAGAATAAAAATGCAATATATTGTTGTTTACTAGTTCAAATACATGGTGTCTGCATTTGCCTGCATTTGCTTTCTTTTTTCAGGCTAGGAATATTTCAGCATGCAATACCTATTGATCTTGCCAATAATGCAGAGTCCTTGTCTTCGACAAGGAGAACAGTGAGAAGAACAGTGGTGACATCACCAAGTCTTATTCCGAATCTCCTGAGTCTAGCAGTCAGAAGCAGCCGTGCCTTAGATCTCACACTGCAGATACAGTGCCTTGCGAAAGTATTCGGCCCCCTTGAACTTTGCAACCTTTTGCCACATTTCAGGCTTCAAACATAAAGATATAAAACTGTAATCTTTTGTGAAGAATCAACAAGAAGTGGGACACAATCATGAAGTGGAACAAAATTTATTGGATATTTCAAAATTTTAACAAATAAAAAAACTGAAAAATATGGCGTGCAAAATTATTCAGCCCCCTTAAGTTAATACTTTGTAGCGCCACCTTTTGCTGCGATTACAGCTGTAAGTCGCTTGGGGTATGTCTCTATCAGTTTTGCAAATCGAGAGACTGAAATATTTGCCCATTCCTCCTTGCAAAACAGCTCGGGCTCAGTGAGGTTGGATGGAGAGCGTTTGTGAACAGCAGTTTTCAGTTCTTTCCACAGATTCTCGATTGGATTCAGGTCTGGACTTTGACTTGGCCATTCTAACACCTGGATATGTTTATTTGTGAACCATTCCATTGTAGATTTTGCTTTATGTTTTGGATCATTGTCTTGTTGGAAGACAAATCTCCGTCCCAGTCTCAGGTCTTTTGCAGACTCCATCAGGTTTTCTTCCAGAATGGTCCTGTATTTGTAGATCTCTGCAGTTCATCCAGAGTGATCATGGGCCTCTTGGCTGCATCTCTGATCAGTCTTCTCCTTGTATGAGCTGAAAATTTAGAGGGACGGCCAGGTCTTCGTAGATTTGCAGTGGTCTGATACTCCTTCCATTCCAATATTATCGCTTGCACAGTGCTCCTTGGGATGTTTAAAGCTTGGGAAATCTTTTTGTATCCAAATCCGGCTTTAAACTTCTCCACAACAGTATCTCGGACCTGCCTGGTGTGTTCCTTGTTCTTCATGATGCTCTCTGTGCTTTAAACGGACCTCTGAGACTATCACAGTGCAGGTGCATTTATACGGAGACTTGATTACACACAGGTGGATTCTATTTATCATCATTAGTCATTAGAGTTTGCTGCACTGAAAGTAAAGGGGCTGAATAATTTTGCACGCCCAATTTTTCAGTTTTTTTTTGTTAACCAAGTTTGAAACATCCAATAAATTGTGTTCCACTTCATAAATGTGTCCCACTTGTTGTTGATTCTTCACAAAAAATTACAGTTTTATATCTTTATGTTTGAAGCCTGAAATGTGGCAAAAGGTCGCAAAGTTCAAGGGGGCCGAATACTTTCACAAGGCACTGTATAGGCCCCTTTCACACTGTCCGCTCCGTCGGTGGACTCAGTTTTTCTCAGCAGGGGATCGATCCGCCGATCCCCCGCTGAGCAGGCAGATGGCAGCTCCGTCTCCACTCTGTGTGCGGAGACGGAGCTGTCAGGTCCCTGCTGTCCTCTATGGGAGAATCGGATGAGAACGGACCGCCTGTCCATTCTCATCTGATCCCATCCGCCAGACGGATGGAAAACAGGGTTTCCATCCGTCCGGATTTGACGGACCGGATCGGGTGGGATGTCAGCGGACATGTCTCCGCTGACATCCGCTGCCCCATTGAGATGCATGGGACATCCGTTCAGATCTGCCTAAAAAACTGACAGGCGGATCTGAACGGTCCGCATGTGTCAAAGGGGCCATAGAGCTGTGGGGCTGTAGGTACAGGAGTACCTAGGCACATTCACACACCGATGAGTGCACTGCTAATTTTCAGGAGGAATTCCAGACAAAAGGAAAATTATTTGAGGTACTTGTACGGTGCAATTAAGATTTATAAATGTTCCCTAAAATCTTTGAGAGAAATATAGAAGCTGCTATATCTACTTTTTATTCTGTCGAAGGCAGCTGCCTGGCTGTCATGCTGACCATCTGACTTCAATAATTTGATTTACTGACTTACTGACCCTGTATGTGACTTAGAATGTATTAAAGTATAAAAAAAACTCAGAAACAGTGGTGTGCATTTTTCTATTTTTGCCTACATAAAACACACTGACACTAACCTATAACCTAGATGAAGCTCTGATCAGGCTACTTCATCGTAATTATTTTTTATTTTTTTTTTTATTTTTTACATGTTTAGCCAGAAGAAAAAGATACAACGGGGGGCAGCTGTGCATGGCAACCAATCAGCTTCTAGCTTTAATTTTCAAAGCTTAACTTGTAGGCAGGTGCAGTCCATTTTCTCCACTGTAGGTGGTGCTCAACCGCAGAAGCATTGCAATTGGCGGGGAAGTCAAGAGGAACATGGTTTCTCTATGATTTCCCAGAGAAGCTATCCAATTTGATCCTGCTGCCTCATGTGACTCTGGCAGCCATCTTGGGTCAGGCAGAGCCTATTTTCGACCCTGGCTCCCAGGACAGGACAGGTCACCTGTCTGACAGGGACAGTAATTAGCAGCAGGGAGAAGTTCCAGACAAGTAGGGAGGTACATGCCATCCTTCCTGGAGATCTCCCTGTCTAGGTAAGGATCAGCCAAGCCACATTCCACCCCTCAAGACAGACACTGTTGCACATCTGAGATCTGCTCTGCTCCACACCACCAATAAATTTTGTGAGTGTTCTAGATCAGGCGCCTTACCGACAAACTTGTTGTGAATTATTGAACTTTAATACAAGTTCTGTTCTCTGCAACCGGACTCTGCATGTTTACTGCGGCCGCACCACGCTACACCTCCCCACAAACTGATCTAGGTGATGATAGAAGATGACTGGTTACTATGCACAGCTACTCCAGCTTCTGGTTCCTTCAGTTTTAGTAAATTCTCCTCAATATATATTTTTCTTTAACCTCCCTGGCGGTATGATTCTTTTGGATTTTAGGTGCTGAAAGCGGTACCATTATTTTAGGTGCTGAAAGCATGTAATTCTTGTGAATGAGCAGCCCAAACCAACTGTATACATTTATTATACATATTATATATATATATATATATATATATATATATATATATATATATGTATGTATACATATATTATGTATACATATATTATATATATATATATATATACGTATATATATATATATATATATATATATATATATATATATATAATGTATACAGTTGGTTTGGGCTGCTCATTCACAAGAATTACATGTGTATATATATATATATATATATATATATGTATATATATATATATATATATATATATATATATATATATGTATATATATATATATATAATATGTGTGTGTGTGTATATATATATATATATATATATATATATATATATATATATATATGTATATGTGTATATATATACGTATATATATATATATATATATATATATATATATATATACTGTATATATATGTATATATATATATATATATATATATACTGTATATATATGTATATATATATATATATACATATATTTACATAAAAAGTACAGTAAAACTGCAGGAAAGGGCACTGGGGGGTAATGTAATGTGATTTTATTTTATTTTGAACGATATCAGTGTGTTTGGTGCATTTTACATTCGAATTTGCCGCCGGTTCCACCCCCCGGCGGACGTCACGTCGCCGGAGACGGAAGCCGGGGCTCGCAGACGATCGGGAGAGAGCTCCGCCGCCGCACACCGCTCGCAGACATCGCTGGATCCCGGAGAAAAGGTAAGTAAAACCTCCTCCAGCATCCAGCGATCTTCCTAGCGCTACCCCGAGTGTGACTCGGGGTTACCGCTTTTGGCACTAAAATCTTACCCCGAGTCACACTCGGGAATACCGCTAGGAAGGTTAACAGAGGAGAAAGAGTACAGGGGAAGATTTACAGCTAGTGATCACCAGTGTTGGGGGTAACTAGTTACAAAGTAACGGATTACAGTAACTACATTACTTTTTTTGGTAACAAAGTAACGTAACTAATTACAATACTAATATTGGTAACTACACTACTTTACTAGGCTATAGGAGGTAACTACACTACTTTACTAGGCTATAGGAACGCGCTTTCCTGCGTTACCCAAGCCGTGCGATACAATCGTTATTTCGAAGAATAGAGAGGGATGAAGTTTATGACTTTTTGTTGCACTTTATGTTTTATTCTGTTTTTTCAGGTTTTGTTCTCATGTTTCCCAAAGCCTGTGTTTATACAATAAACTCTATGCAGAAAGAGTGTCATGTATCTTCTTCTACACGGTCAATTAAGAAAGAGGAAAGTAAAGTAATAAGTAGTGAAGTTACTTTTCAAATGCAGTAACTAGTAAAGTAATCTTGTTACAATTTACAGAAGTAACTAGTAACTAGTAACTAGCTACATTTTTTGAGTAACTACCCCAACACTGATTACAGTAACTACATTACTTTTTTTGGTAACGAAGTAACGTAACTAGTTACAATACTAATATTGGTAACTACACTACTTTACTAGACTATAGGAGGTAACTACACTACTTTACTAGGCTATAGGAACGCGCTTTCCTGCGTTACCCAAGCCGTGCGATACAATCGTTATTTCGAAGAATAGACAGGGATGAAGTTTATGACTTTTTGTTGCACTTTATGTTTTATTCAGTTTTTTTAGGTTTTGTTCTCATGTTTCCCAAAGCCTGCGTTTATACAATAAACTCTATGCAGAAAGAGTGTCATATATCTTCTTCTACACGGTCAATTAAGAAAGAGGAAAGTAAAGTAATAAGAAGTGAAGTTACTTTTCAAATGCAGTAACTAGTAAAGTAATCTCGTTAAAATTTACAGAACTAACTAGTAACTAGTTACATTTTTTGAGTAACTACCCCAACACTGGTGATCACTGTGATATGATAGCCAATCACAGACTAACACAGTGATCATGTGATCTGGAGCCAGTCCTCCTAGCCTCGATCAATAGTATGAAACCTCAGAGCTGTCAGTGACCAGGGGCACACCATGGAGCGTGCTTCCAAAAGAAACCCAGGTAGGCATATCTGCACACCATGGAAGAAGGCCCACTTCTGTGACACCCCATATATAAGTGCCGTCATTGGGTTAAATATAAACAGAGGACAAAGAGAAGGTTTCCATACTGAATTTAAGGTTATCAGAAACACAGAAAGCTTTCTGTGGTGGAGTAAGATTGTAATCAACATATATCACATATCCTGCAAAACATGAAATCTAGGCCTTTTTATCAGTTCACCGTTCCTAATGCCAAATTATAATAAATACCATGGAAAGGGCAAGAGCAGGCTTTATACTCCAGAACATAATACCAGTACAGCTTTTATACATTTCATTTACCATGCTTAGTGTACAATGTGCATTGTCCTGATGGAGTATTATTTTTCATGCAAGTCTGCTCTAGTCAAATAAAGCTCTGACACCATACAAGATGGATTACAAACCAGAGCACTTATAGAAATGCTGCCTGATGATTTGAAGGTCTGACCTGGTTGTTGTTTGGCTTTACCTTGTGTTACCTCCTTCATCTGATAGACTAAAGCCTCGTACACACGCGTCGAAAATCGGCAGGGAATTTTCGTCCGACGAGCGGTCTGCTAATTTTCGGCTTGTTAGTATGATGCTTCCGACAACCGACTCCGACTTTTCGGCCGAAAAAAATCTGGTGTGCAGGCTATAAAATTTTTGGCCGCCGTCAAAACACGGCCGGTTTTCGTGCAGTCAGTACAGGTTTCGACAGGGAAAAATCTAATGGGCAAGACTGGGCATGCTCAGAGAAGAAAGAACACAAAGAAAGCAAACCAACACATGACATCACTTCAGAAGTAGAATTTTGTCGGGCGAGAAAATTTGTGTGCAGTCTCGAGCACATTCCAACCAACAAAACACCACTGTGGACAAAAGACGGATGATCGGTGGGCCGATAATCGTTGCTTGTGTACTAGGCTTAAGCCAGTGTTTTAGCACTATAAAGTTACTGCTATTTATTAATTATATTGTGATCTGCAATGTGCTGGATTCACTGAATTCACTACCAGCATTATCATATTCTCAGGGCCAGTTCACACCATAGATGCGCAGGCTGGATGCGTTCCAGATGCTTTTCTGCATGCGCTTTTTTTATGCATTTCAGTGTGTTTTTGATGCAGTCCTGTGCATTTTCCTCCCTCTTTTTTCTTAACCTTATGGGTCAGTTCACACCATAGAAACGCAGTCCGGATGTGTTCTAGAAGCTTTTCTGCATGCGCGTTTTTGATGCATTTGTGTGTTTTTTTATGGGTTTTTGGTGCGTTTTGATGCAATATTGTGCAATTTTTAACCCTCTTTTTTCTTAACCTTATGGGCCAGTACACACCGTAGAAATGCAGTCTGGATGTGTTCCAGATGCTTTTCTGTATGTGTGTTTTTTATGCATTTCAGTGCGTTTTGATGCTGCCCTGTGCATTTTCCTCCCTCTTTTTTCTTAACCTTAAGGGCCAGTTCACACCATAGAAACGCAGTCTAGTCAGTTCTAGAAACTTTTCTGCATGCACGTTTTTGATGCATTCCAGTGTGTTTTTTTATGGGTTTTTGGTGCGATTTTGATGTAGTCCTGTGCACCCCCCCCCCCCCCTCTTTTTACCCTTAAATAAGGACATGTATACTCAGTGCCTTTTTTTTTCCATTTATTTAGGTGCGCTCTGGTGCGTTCCAGTGGGTTTTTGATGCATTTTACAGCATTTCAGTACAGTCCAGTGCAAGAAAAATGCAGCATGTTCTACTTTTTTTTTTCCAGAACTGGAACGCACTGGAACTGAAAGCTCTGTGTAAACTATGCCTTTGGAAACCATATAACCTACTTTCCATGCATTTTTGATGCAGAAAAAATGCATTGGACTGCATGCGGTGTGAACTGGCCCTTAGAAAGGGGGTTGGTTTGGGTCACAAATTAAAGTCATGCTAAATAATATCGTTATTATCCAAAAATATTTCATACACATCCGCTACTTAAAGTGTATGTTACCCTAAATATTTAATATTGTATTTTATAAAACACAGTCTATCATTTTCATGTACTTCTTACATCTGAAGTGCCTGGTTGATCCTGCCAGTTACCTTGTTCTTAACTGACCACACAAAGCACAGACACTTGTAGGGCAGGTTAGGGTGACAGGGTGGTCATCACGTCCTCCATATTTCCCTTCTCATTGGGCGCCAAGCAAGGGTTCAAAGGTGGGTTCTTCTGGGCTATGCTAGACACCTGTGACAGGTTCACTTTATTATATATATGGGGTACCCTTACTCTTGTGCTGTTTTATTCAATGCCCCGGGACAAAGCTGAAGCTGTCGTAGGGGAACGTTCGACCTTAAGGCGGGCCTCTACTTTTAGAGATGAACATATTCCATGTACACTTGCATCGTAACTGTTCTTCAGTTATTTCTCGGGTCCTTGTGACAATGTGCATTGTCGCTGTAATTTGCATTTAAGAGGCACAGGCTGAGCCTTGTCCACCTCCAGCGTATAACTGCTACCTCACTCCCAGTAAGGTTATGGTGTCCCTCCATTCACATAGCATGGACTCCATACGTGCATTTCATTCCACTGAACGCTTCCTTACTTTGGGAACCTCTGTGGTGCAAGTCTGCTCCCGTTGCGTTGGGAGACAGGCTGTTCACAGAGAGAATGGTGACAACAGCTCCCTCCTGCAGGAGGCTCTCCCTCCTATCTCAGACACATGCTTAACGACAGACTGCTTGGTGAACGTTCGTTACCCCAGGTAATCACTTGCTTGTACTCCGCACTGTATAAATCTTACATAGCTGTCTTCATACCCCAAATATCTAGTGACCTGAACCATGAGATGGTTCCCGTTACTTGCACTATTCCCCTTTGAATAACTTCAGAGCAGGCAAGAACAAGGTTTCCAAAACTTTACTTAGAAAGGGCAAAAGGGTAATACAATGTTCAACATTCAGCGATATAATTCTTCACTAAATTGCTAATTCTAACTACAGGCTGTGTGCTGCCCTGGCATACCTGCAAAAGTAGTATTCATGTAATTACAGAGTCCGTTAAAGGCATTCCCCAGCAGCTGGTGTCTTCAGGGCAACAATTTCACATCCAGGTGGTAATGAGCAACACCCTTCTGCTCCTCATGGGTTTTGTTCTCCCTCTCATTCCCTTAGGGGTACTGGATCTCTCTCTTTCTCAGGCCCACCACAGGCCCTGGACTCCTTTGGATCTTCTCCATCCTCCAACTCTCTGCACCAGACCACTATCCCTCTTATATAACACAGGATCAGCGGGTCGGCTCTAGAAAAAAAACCTGCCAAAGGACCAAAGAACCAGGAAAGCATTAACTTCTTCCATGCTGTCCGGGACAGCACCTAGCTAGCTATTTTCAACCTGCCTACAAGCTAATCGGTGTGAGCATGGTCAGTTTTCATCCTTTGGCTAGCCATTCAGAGGTACAGGACACTGTGCAGACACACAGCATACCTGTTAGTTTGTTCAGCAACCACACCCTCGACCATACACAGCCTGCCTCTGGCACACACCCCCTCCCAAATCACAGCCTGCCTCTGGCACACACACCCTCCAGATGGCAGCCTGCCTCTGGCACACCCCCCCTCCCAATCACAGCCTGCCTCTGTCACACACCCACTCCCAATCACAGCCTGCCTCTGGCACACACCCCCTTTTAATCACGGTCTACCTCTGGCACGTACTCCCTTCCAATCACAGCCTGCCTCTGGCAACCACCCCCTCCCAATCACAGCCTGCCTCTGGCACACACCCCCTCCCAATCATAGCCTGCCTCTGGCACACACCTCCTTCCAATCACAGCCCGCCTCTGGCACGTACTCCCTTCCAATCACAGCCTGCCTCTGGCACATACCCCCTTCCAATCACAGCCTGCCTCTGGCACATACCCCCTTCCAATCACAGCCTGCCTCTGGCATGTACTCCCTTTCAATCACAGTCTACCTCTGGCATGTACTCCTTTCCAATCACTGCCTGCCTTTGGCACACACCCCCTTCCAATCACAGCCTGCCTCTGGCACATACTCCCTTTTAATCACAGCCTGCCTTTGGCACCCACCCCCTTCCAATCACAGCCTGCCCCTGGCACACACCCCCTCCCAATCACAGCCCGCCTCTGGCACACACCCCCTCCCAAATCACAGCCTGCCTCTGGCACACACCCCCTCCCAATCACAGCCTGCCTCTGGCACACACCCCCTCCCAAATCACAGCCTGCCTCTGGCA
Organism: Pelophylax lessonae; assembly: GCF_965119305.1. Taxonomy (NCBI): domain Eukaryota; kingdom Metazoa; phylum Chordata; class Amphibia; order Anura; family Ranidae; genus Pelophylax; species Pelophylax lessonae. The sequence continues at coordinate 99,761,931 of NC_138768.1, forward strand.
CACACCCCCTCCCAATCACAGCCTGCGTCTGTCACACACCCACTCCCAATCACAGCCTGCCTCTGGCACACACCCCCTCCCAAATCACAGCCTGCCTCTGGCACACACCCCCTCCCAATCACAGCCTGTCTCTGACACACACCCCCTCCCAATCACAGCCTGTCCCCTGAATACACTCCCAGCTCAAGCACAGCCTGCGTCTTGCCTCAGGATGAACAGACTATTGATTACAGGCTCACTATTTGTCTGCACAGTGTCCTGTAACCCCCCACTAATGGTGCTTTTCCACTGCATGGTACGGCTCAGTTTGGCTCGGTTTGGTGCTTTTCCACTGCATGGTACCCCATGGTACGTAGTAAAACGGTTCAGTGCGGTTTGGTACAGAGGTGCTTTTCCACTACATGGTACGTGTTAGAACGGTTCGGTAGGGTTTGGTACAGAGGTGCTTTTCCACTACATGGTACGGCTCGGTACGGCTCGCCTAAACAATACCACCTCGGTTGGGGTTCCAAGCGGGCCGTACCTATACCACATCCCACAATCCTTTGCATGCAGCCTTGATTGTTTGTCACTACTAGCCACTGATTGGTCAGAGAATCGTTGTAATCCCACCCACTTACTACTTTAGTGGAAATGCAAACTGAGCCGAGCTGGGCCAAGCAGTGCCGAGTGGAGCCGAGCTGGTACTTGCAGTGGAAAAGTGCCATTAGTTATCAGGAAGAAGAGATGCATAGTAACATGACAGAACTTTTTTATCCTGTAATAAAAAGTAATAAAGATCATTCCTGATACTATCTGCCTAGTTATAACTGTGATAGAAAGTTAGGGGTTTTTAAGGTGCCAAATAACTATGGTCAAAACATTTAAAAAAAGTAAACTGATTTTATTTAAACAGTAATTAAAATACATAGAAAGACCAGACCATTTAAAATTTGCCTTATCAATTCATCAAATATTTATCACATAAGATGTTTGCGATGTAATCTTATTGATAAGGCAACTTCTAAATGATGTGTCTTTCTATGTATTTTAATTAATGTTAAAATACATAGAATAATGTTAAAATACAAATAAATGTCAGTTTACTTTTTTTAAAAACATTTTGACCATAGTTATTTGGCAACTTAAAAATCCCTAACTCTCATACAATTTGAGAGCATTTATTGCTTCCTTTGTATTATATCTGGGATGTGGTGCCTTTGAGAATCTCTCCAAGCACTTCTTTCATGTTCTGTAATAGAAAGTGGCTATAACTAGATTGTAAGCTCTAACGAGCAGGGCCCTCTAATTCCTCCTGTATTGAATTGTATTGTAACTCTATTGTCTTCCCTCATGCTATAAAGCGCTGCACAAACTGTTGGCGCTATATAAATCCTGTATTATATTCATAAAAATAATAATAATAACCTTGTATGTTCACAACTGCAGTATAATATTTTTCATGCAATTGTTTCTTTGTTTTCTGTGTTTTTCTGCTCCTTTGTAATGTCCTTCATCAGCTTCGGAACCTCTCCTTTTCCCCCTCACTTCTGTATGTTTGGAAAGAGCAATGCACATTAGTTGGAGTCATGTGCATTAACCTACACACACTACAAATCCCACAGTCCATAGTCCCTAGAGCAAGGGAGGGTGGCTACCTTCCTACATACATTGGTACCATAGAGCATACCTCCCAACCGTCCCGGATTCCGCGGGACTGTCCCGCAATTTGAAGGGGGTCCCGGGGTCCCGCGGAGCTGGACTGAAGTCCCGGAAAATCTGGCCGCCGGATAATGTCTCCAATAATGCGGCTGCCTTCCACCCCCTCCTACTCCCAGCTCCGCCCTCGTCTTCCGTGTTCATCCATCGCTGCTGCCCGCCCCCTCCTCCTCCCAGCTCCCACTCGTCTTCCGTGTCCTGTCCATCTCCGCTGCCGCCCGCCCCCTCCTCCTCCCAGCTCCGCCCTTGTCTTCCGTGTCCTGTCCATCTCTGCTGCCTTCCGCCCCCTCCTCCTCCCAGCTCCGCCCTCGTCTTCCGTGTTCATCCATCGCTGCCGCCCGCCCCCTCCTCCTCCCAGCTCCCACTGGTCTTCCGTGTCCTGTCCATCTCTGCTGCCGCCCGCCCCCTCCTCCTCCCAGCTCCGCCCTCGTCTTCCGTGTCCTGTCCATCTCTGCTGCCTTCCGCCCCCTCCTCCTCCCAGCTCCGCCCTCATCTTCAGTGTTCATCCATCGCTGCCGCCAGCCCCCTCCTCCTCCCAGCTCCGCCCTTGTCTTCCATGTTCATCCATCGCTGCCGCCCGCCCCCTCCTCCTCCCAGCTCTGCCCTCGTCTTCCGTGTCCTGTCCATCTCCGCTGCCGCCCGCCCCCTCCTCCCAGCTCCGCCCTCGTCTTCCGTGTCCTGTCCATCTCTGCTGCCGCCCGCCCCCTCCTCCTCCCAGCTCCACCCTCGCCTTCTGTGTCCATCTCTGCTGCCGCCCGCCCCCTCCTCCTCCCAGCTCCGCCCTCGTCTTCCGTCGCGATGGCATTGGCCGAGGAGGAGGCAGAAGGACTCGAGGAGACGCCGGGGGACAGAGGGACAGGTAAGTGCACCGGTCTCGGGGGGGGGGCACGGCACGCTGGTCATTCTGCATTAAGTGGTCACGCTGGTCATTCTGCATTAAGGGGTCACACTGGTCATTCTGCATTAAGGGGTCACACTGGTCATTATACATTAAGGGGTCACACTGGTCATTCTGCATTAAGGGGTCACACTGGTCATTCTGCATTAAGGGTTCACGCTGGTCATTCTGCATTAAGGGGTCACGCTGGTCATTCTGCATTAAGGGGTCACGCTGGTTATTCTACATTAAGGGGTCACACTGGTCATTCTGCATTAGGGGGTCATGCTGGTCATTCTGCATTAAGGGGTCACGCAGGTCATTCTGCATTAAGGGGTCACGCTGGTCATTCTGCATTAGGGGGTCATGCTGGTCATTCTGCATTAAGGGGTCACGCTGGTCATTCTACATTAAGGGGTCACGCTGATCATTGTGCATTAAGGGGTCACGCTGGTCATTCTGCATTGAAAGGGGTCACGCAGGTCATTATGCATTGAAAGGGGTCACGCTGGTCATTCTGCATTGAAAGGGGTCACGCTGGTTATTCTGCATTGAAGGGGGCACACTATACCTTGATTACTGAAGGCCCCTTTCACACTTTTGTGACCTCAAAGTCACGCAATTTTTTACAGCGTTTTTTGCCGCAAAGCAATGCCTATTACATTTTTCTGTTTGCACCCCCCAAAAGGGGGCATTTGGGTTGGATGGAGCTGGGGGCATTTGGGGTGGATGGAGCTGGGGTGGGCATTTGGAGTGTTTGGAGGTTGGATGGGTGTTTGGGATATATAGTTCTAGGGTGGGCATTTGGGGTGGATGGAGCTAGGGTGGACATTTGAGGTGGATAGAGCTGCTGGGGGCATTTGGGGTGGATGGGGGGTGTATGGAGCTGGGTGGGCATTTGGGGTGTATAGAGCTGGGGGGGTGGATGGTGCAGAGTCCGACCCCTGCATACTGTACATTACATACTCCTGTCTCCTGCATTCTGTACATTACATACTCCTGTCTCCTGCATTCTGTACATTACACAATCCTGCACTATATACACAATACTGTACATTATATACTTCTCACCAAAGTCTTCATTGTCTCAACAGTTGCTGGCTGCTATGCAGTCTCTGACTATTTTAATGAAGTTCTTCTTTAAGGTAGGCTGAGCAATCAAAGCATATTTTATGAGTACTAGGAAGTCTGGGTTTTGTTTACCCTATCCCTTAAGCCCCTCCCACTGCTAAGCAATTGGCCACACCCACAATTTGCTTTTCCATTTAGTGTCCCTCATTGCAAGGTTCAAAAGTTGGGAGGTATGCCATAGAGAACAAACATAGTCACCCTCTAAAAGGAAGTTAAAAAAAAAAAAGGAATTTGGAGATCTGGAGTATGCTGAGAACAATAGAAGGGGCTTTTTGAGTTAACCACCTCCCACCCGGGCCACTGTACATATACGGCCGGGTGGGAGTCTCATCCTTCTGAACGGATGTTCCCAAACGTCCTGCAGAAGGAGAGAGATCGCGCGTCGCGGGCACGCGCAGTGGCCCTCGGACACATAGCAACAAGTTTTGGCAGGAGGGCCCTGTGATTGGCCCTCTTGATTACATGAGGGCTGTGTCCAATCACAGCCATCATGTAATGCAAATAAAGCCGTTGTAACGGCTTTCATCTCTTCTTCTCCTCACACAGATCCTGTCAGTGAGGAGAAGAAGAGACGATCTGTGCCGCAGCCAGGGGATCAGTGAGTTTGAAGCATTTTTTATGCCAATTACTCACTGATCACAGGAGGGGGGGGGGGGGTCTGTGCTGGCAATCAGAACATTAATTACCAGTATAGACCCTGGGGGGGTGCCACTAGAGCCACCAGGGATGCCCACCCATGACCACCAGGGATGCCCACCAGGGATGGCAATCATGGCTCAGGGAGCCTGCCAGTGGTGCCCTCTCTATCAGTGCTGCCCACCATTGCCATCTATCAGTGCTGCCCACCTGTGCCCATCACTGCCATCTATCAGTGCCGCTCACCAGTGCCCATTATTGCTGATCAGTGCCGCCTATCAGTGCCCATCAGTGCCGCCTATAAGTGCCCATCAGTGCTGCCTATCAGTGCCCACCAATGCTGCATATTAGTGCTACCTATCAGTGCCACATATCAGTGCCCCTCATGGCTGCATATCAGTGCCGTCTATCAGTGTCCATCAGTGCCACCCCATCAGTGCCTATCAGTGTGGCCTTATCAGTGCTCATCCGTGCAGGAAAAAAAATTTTTTTTCCCAATTTTTTTTTATTTGTGTACCAAAAAAGAAAAAACCTTGCGGTGATCAAATGCCGCCAAAAGAAAGCTCTATTTGTGGGGAAAAAATGACATAAACTTGGTTTAAGTACAGTGTTGCATGACCGCGCAATTGTCATTCAAAATGCAACAGCCATAAAAGCTGAAAATTGGCCTGGGCAGGAAGGGGGTGAAAGTGCCCAGTATTGAAGTGGTTAAAGAATATGTTACTCCAATATTTCATATTCTTGATATGTGCCCACTGTTCCATGTAGTTGTATGAAAATATATCCTGTTCTCTTTGTATTGTTTTCTTTGTGTGAAATCCCTGGTGTTCCTCCTAGTCCTCTGCTTTCCTATTAAAAACTGACCACACTAGGCACAGCATTGTCGGGTCTCTAGCTATGCTGAGAACTAGCCTGCCCTCCACAAATGATCAGACTTCACCTGACATGCTCCCGCTGCACAGCCATTGACTGGGAATACTATTGTACTGCTGTTTCTCCTCCCCCAGCGCTCTAAAATATAAAATAAAATCAATATGCAGCTGAGAACAGAGATCATGTACAAAAAAAAAAGGAAAAAGGTATTTATAATGTTTTTTTTTTACAAGTATACACAAATGTTTTACCTTTCATTTCTATTTTAAACTGAATGGATTGTTTTACAAGGTGAGGGTTTACGTATACTTTAAGCAATGTACTGTGAGCAAGCAGCAGCTGTAGGCAAAGCCGTCACTGCCATGTCCGTGTTTAGGGAAGTATTGTGTTATTGTACACAGCGGGAACCTGTCAGCAAGTCCCAGCCAATCATTCATGGCCTTGTAAAATCACAGTCCAGAGATCTGTGTTGGTAAACAACACAGAGCTCTGTGGAAAGGGAACGATCTGTCAGAAACTGAGAGATCATTAGTCACAAGCAGCAAACTTTACACACATTACACATTGTTAGGCACACTTTCAACCCCTTGATCATCCTAGATGTTAACCCCTTCTCAGCCAGGGTCATTAGTACAGTGACAGTGTATAGTATTATCACCATACCTCCCAACTTTTTGAGATGGGAACGAGGGACACCTATAAGCAAAAGTATGTAGGCATAGGACACACACCCATTTTTTTTACCAATACTATTCCTTTATATTGGCTTCTGAAATTTAAAGATGCAGCAATTTAGAAAATGGATGATATGTTTAGCACAGGGAAACACTTTTTGAAAGATAAATAGTACATTTTATATACAACTATACAGATCAGACCAAAATGAGGCATAAATGAGGAGGAAAGAGACAGAGGGACTTTGTTCCAAATCAGGGACAGTCCTTCAAAATCAAGGACAGTTAGGAGCTATGTCAGTTAATGTCGGATTGAATGCCGCAGTATTGCAGTCCCATTATAAATTGCTGATCGCTGCCATTAGTATTATATAAAAAAAAAATTAATAAAAAAGTATATATACACTATATGTTATATAGCTATAACTTTCATGCAAACCAATAATCAATAAACTAATATTAGGATTTTTTTTAAATCATAAACATGTAGCAGGATACATTTTGGCCAAAATGAATGAAGACATTTGATTTGCTTTATTTTTATTATTGGATATATTTAATGTCAAAGGAGAAAAGTGATTTTGGGCGTATAGTGGGACTTTTAATATAGGGGTGCTTAGTATGTATATAATACCAGATGAAGAAAAGAAATATGTAAGAAAAAAATCAAAATTTTATTATTAAGCAAAATAGAAACAACATAAAATTGTATACTGTACCAACAGGATACAAAGAACAATATTTGTAATATTGCAGTTTAAAAACATTTGCAGTAAACAGATGTATTTGGCATATATAACAGATTACAAGTGATTTACAGCTCCTACATTCGGGTAGATAGCATATACCCTAGACTCATCCAAAAGGAGGTGTCTATGCAGGATAGCGATGAAACCCACAGTGTCAACCCAACATGTTTCTCGGCCTTATAGCCGCTTCCTCAGGGGTAATTTTTCTATGGGGTATCACTTTGTAAATATTTCAACACTAAAAGTAAGGAAAAAAAACAAATGGTGAATGTCTATATAAAAAAACATCACATATAGCACATCATATAGAACTTCTCACAAATCCATACATACTGTGTAATCTGCTAAACTTGTGATAATGACAAATATATTAGGATATCTATAATCTCGCACCTGTCTGGTAAACCAACAAGCCAACAATGGTAGAGGTCCTGGACCACAAGGTAGGGGGAAGGTCCCCCCGGGGGCGAACACGGGAGCTCAGACCAAAGAACCACAAGGTAGTACTGCAATAAAAGGGGTATCTCTGTCTGAAAATTAGAGAAACAAGTAAACCATATATAAGTATAAATACGGATATATTGCATAAAAGGTGTATCCACCCTGTAATGTCCTTCATCAGCTTCGGAACCTCTCCTTTTCCCCCTCACTTCTGTATGTTTGGAAAGAGCAATGCACATTAGTTGGAGTCATGTGCATTAACCTACACACACTACAAATCCCACAGTCCATAGTCCCTAGAGCAAGGGAGGGTGGCTACCTTCCTACATACATTGGTACCATAGAGCATACCTCCCAACAAGAGAAACAAGTAAACCATATATAAGTATAAATACGGATATATTGCATAAAAGGTGTATCCACCCTCTAGTGGTGGTTCACCCAAGACGCAATCAAAAAATATATATATAAAAGCCTTGCAGAGTTAAAGGGTAAACCTCAAATGCATAGCCTGAGATACATATGGAATATATAGGTGTGTTCTTACCCGGGTGATTCCGGATAAGAGGAAGGGACAGGGAACGGGTGTAATAGATATGGTGAATCAAGGACCGTGTAGCATCCAATATTCACAGCGAGATCCTTTGCACATAACCTAGAATGTATGAGTAGCCGATTGAGAAAAACAATATTCCAAAATGTAGCTCGCTGGTTCTAATAAAGCAAATGGAGGGTATTACCTGCGGTAGTGCAACTATCGGCGTCCCGTCCCTGCAGACTGCACGGAGGGAATGCCGAAGAACCGCTATATATGGTGGTTAAGGAGCTCCACCCAAGATGACGTGCAAGCACTACGTCTTGCCGTACATCCGGGCTGGCGTCGGGAATGCGCATCGCGAACTACGCAAGCGCATCCGCCGGACGTCTACCCGCCAAGTGTGCGGCCGTGTTGTGCGTCGCAGAGAAGCGTCGTCATAGAACTTGGCCGGAAATGACGGTGTGAGTCCAGCGTATCGTCCCCATCCCTAACAGGGGATATGGGGCGTACCCAACGTCACGTGTCCGCCGTAGGGGGAGGCACCCGAAGCGGTCCTCCCAAGAAGAGGAAATAGGTCCGTACATTGCTGCAAAAGAGGGGCTCAAGCCAGAGTGGTGCGAGATATAGATCTAAAAAGGAAAAAACAAACATAAGCAAAGATCTATGATGAAGGGGCAGAATGAAAGAAAAAACATAAAAAGAATAGGAAAAACCAGATGAGAGCCACGGAGGGAGGGAAAGGGAGGGAGGGAAAGGGGGGGAGGGGGGGGGAGGGAGGGGAGGGAGGGAAAGGAAAAAAGAAAAAACGAGGAAAAAGGTGGGGGAGGAGGGGAAAAAAAGGGGGGGGGGGAATAGGGAAAGAAAACACGAAAATAGAGTCCAGCTGACAACGTGAAATCACAAAAAAGATTTATATGAGTGGGCTTCATTTAATCCGGGAGGGATTGTGGCATTAAGCCTTTCTATCCACAAAGCCTCCCTTTGTAAAATACGTTGGTCCCAATTGCCGCCTCTAGGGTCTGGGGGTATGATCTCCAGGACCCTAAAGGAGACACATGAGTTGTTATATCTGTGATGTAGCCCGATATGATGAGTCACCGGGGTGAGAATTTTTCCACCGCCGGAATAGTACACATGTTCACCTATTCTCTGTCCGAGCTGTCTAAAGGTTTTACCAACGTAAAACGCTGAACATTGGCATTGCATTAAATAGATCACTCCACACGTGGAACAATCCGCATAGCTACGAAGTCTGTGGTTGTTCCCATTTGGCAGGTATGTGATAGAACCCTCCTCAATCCAAGGACAACGTGCACAATTACCACATTGGTATGTACCAAATCTTGTCTTGGGTTCAGGGGGGTTGCGGGTATAGTGGCTCTTAGTAAGCAAGTCCCGAATCGAGGTTGCTCTTTTAAAAACCACTTCAGGAAACTCTTTGACATATTTAGACAGTGTGGCTTCCTCACTAAGGAGGTGCCAGTGTCTCTGGATAAGGGCTCTCAATTGTTGATGGTTATCTGAGTACTGAGTAATTAGTTTTACAGTTTGATTAGCATTGGTCTTATTTCTCTTTTGCAAAATGTCACCTCTGTCCAGTGCCTTGGCCTTATTAAAGGCCTTTCTCAGAATCGTCCGAGAATAGCCTCGTGCAAGTAGTCTAATTTGTAGTTGTTTAGCCTCCCGAAAGAAGTCTGTATCCAACGAGCAATTTCTACGTATGCGCAGATATTGCGCATACGGAATGCTGTTTTTTAAAGGTACCGGATGAGCGCTCGATGCATGTAACAGCATATTACCGGCGGTCGGTTTCCGGTAGAGGCATGTAGTTATGTAGCCATTGCTGTCCTTCCTAATCTCCACATCCAGGAACACGATGTGTTCAGGGTGGAAATTATAGGTAAATTTAAGATTAAATGAGTTAGTATTGAACGAGGATAGCATGTCCTCAAGTTCAAACTTGGAACCTGTCCATATAAGGAATAAATCATCAATATAGCGGAACCAATGTGTTACGTATTTGAGCTTAGAGGCAAGGGAGTCGTCCGAGAAGATGTGCTGTTCCCACCTTCCTAGGAACAAGTTCGCATAGGAAGGTGCGCAACATGTTCCCATGGCGACTCCCTGCCTCTGGAGATAGGTAGTATCCATAAAAGTAAAGAAATTATGTGTAAGGATGAACCTCAACAAGGCCAGAATAAAAGCATTATGTGCCCGTGTGTGTTCATATTGATCCTGTAGAAAAGATTTGACCGACCGGATGCCCTCCTCGTGTGGTATGCTTGGGTACAATGCCTCAATGTCAACCATTAACCACCATATATAGCGGTTCTGCGGCGTTCCCTCCGTGCAGTCTGCAGGGACGGGACGCCGATAGTTGCACTACCGCAGGTAATACCCTCCATTTGCTTTATTAGAACCAGCGAGCTACATTTTGGAATATTGTTTTTCTCAATCGGCTACTCATACCTTCTAGGTTATGTGCAAAGGATCTCGCTGTGAATATTGGATGCTACACGGTCCTTGATTCACCATATCTATTACACCCGTTCCCTGTCCCTTCCTCTTATCCGGAATCACCCGGGTAAGAACACACCTATATATTCCATATGTATCTCAGGCTATGCATTTGAGGTTTACCCTTTAACTCTGCAAGGCTTTTATATATATATTTTTTGATTGCGTCTTGGGTGAACCACCACTAGAGGGTGGATACACCTTTTATGCAATATATCCGTATTTATACTTATATATGGTTTACTTGTTTCTCTAATTTTCAGACAGAGATACCCCTTTTATTGCAGTACTACCTTGTGGTTCTTTGGTCTGAGCTCCCGTGTTCGCCCCCGGGGGGACCTTCCCCCTACCTTGTGGTCCAGGACCTCTACCATTGTTGGCTTGTTGGTTTACCAGACAGGTGCGAGATTATAGATATCCTAATATATTTGTCATTATCACAAGTTTAGCAGATTACACAGTATGTATGGATTTGTGAGAAGTTCTATATGATGTGCTATATGTGATGTTTTTTTATATAGACATTCACCATTTGTTTTTTTTCCTTACTTTTAGTGTTGAAATATTTACAAAGTGATACCCCATAGAAAAATTACCCCTGAGGAAGCGGCTATAAGGCCGAGAAACATGTTGGGTTGACACTGTGGGTTTCATCGCTATCCTGCATAGACACCTCCTTTTGGATGAGTCTAGGGTATATGCTATCTACCCGAATGTAGGAGCTGTAAATCACTTGTAATCTGTTATATATGCCAAATACATCTGTTTACTGCAAATGTTTTTAAACTGCAATATTACAAATATTGTTCTTTGTATCCTGTTGGTACAGTATACAATTTTATGTTGTTTCTATTTTGCTTAATAATAAAATTTTGATTTTTTTCTTACATATTTCTTTTCTTCATCTGGTATTATATACATACTAAGCACCCCTATATTAAAAGTCCCACTATACGCCCAAAATCACTTTTCTCCTTTGACATTCAGATAGGGACGTGGTGCTTCTCTATTTATCTATTACCTCTATGAGCTTGTCTACCCCTTGGATATATTTAATGATAGAAATTAAAAAATATAATATATTGGTTTTTTTTTAAAATGTTCTGCCTTATATCGCAAATAAAAAAAAACCACAGTAGTAACTTAATACCACCAAAAGAAAGCTCTCTTTGTACCCAAACCAAATTTATACCATTTTTTTTTTCACACAGACCGCGCAATTACCAGCCAAAGTAGCGCAGTGACGAATAGAAAAAAATAGATCTGGTCATGAAGGGGGTAAAATCTTCCTGTGCTCAAGTGGTTAAAGGGTAACTCCACTTTCATGGGGGAAAAAATAGCGAATAAAGAAAAAACAAAATAGCGTATACAATTGCGACACAAATCATATTGTAATTGAATCTTTGCTTTTCAATCTGCAGCTGTTGTAATTTTCTGAAAATGCAATGCAATATGGCTACCTGGAGGTGTTCTGTACACAGAATGACCACACCCCCAGAAACATCATTTCCTGCTTGTGTGATTGGCTCACCGATTTTCCCAGAAGTCTGCCTAAGATACAAGTCCGATTTCTGGCATCCCCAGCAAAAAAAAATACATTTTTGGTGAAATACGTCCAATAGGAACACGTCTAAAGGGATGCAAACCCAGCAGATTCCCTCATTAGAGCTCTGCAGCTGCACAGTTGATTGATAATTTTGAAACTCCTCCCATTAGACCCACTCAGCAAAGAGGCACAGAGGAACAATCAGGGATTTCTCCAGAATAATAAAAGGTAGGAATCTGCAACAAAGGTTGTTATAATCCTGGCAATGTACAGGGATCACCCAGAGGGGAATGCTTTTTCTCAATAAAAGTGGAGTTACACTTTAAGAATACATAATTGAATAGAATTTTCTTTTTTAAACCACATATTATTAACTATTAAGAGGCTCCGGTGAATTAATCCATAAACGAGTTCAATAACCACAGAAGCAGTCAGAAATGTTACTATGGCTGCCATGGTAAATGTGTGTGTGAAGAAGTCCTCCTCATAAAGTTTACACGCCGTGTTATTAATGACCTCTTTACCCTGCAGTGAGAATAGGCGTGTTGTGAGGGAATTCACTGCTCTGCGGTTCTAGGCCAATTCCACTCTTTGTACTGTAAAATCTCCCAATATGAAAGCAACAAACAACATTTACAGAGCAGCTCTAAGCCGGGCAGTGTTAATGAATGTCAGTGTACAAGCAGCTCTTTCATTACCCCAGTAAACTACAGTGCAGCCATAGAGAAATAGCAGGCATTGCTGGAAGCCCATGGGAGTCAGGACTTGGCAATCTCTGGAATGTTAGTGTGATAATATTATTTTACTGACATGATAAGCGATCTTTCATCATCCTGTTTATGGACAGTTCTGCTTTTCCTCTGCACCAAACATCCCTAAAATGTCTCCAAAAATTGAATTTTTTTAGCTTGAAAGATTAAATAAAAATATAAAGAACATGTACTTGATCTTCGTCAAATCCGAGACTAAACTATTGGAGCGTTTTACAGTGCATCCAGAATGTTTTCACAGCACTTTACTTTTTCCTCATTTTGTTATGTTTCAGCCTAAATGCATTAAAGCGGTTGTATCCTCAAAAAAAAGAAAAAAGAAAAGCAAACCCTGCAGGACAAAGACATAATGAGCTAGTATGCATTGCATACTAGCTCATTATGAAATACTTACCTTAGAATGAAGCCCCAACACGGTCGCCCGGACACCGCTGAGGCAGCCGACATCTTCGCTCGGTGTCTCTTCCAGGTTCGGAGGCTCCGGCGCTGTGAGTGGCTGGAGCCTCGATGACCTCACTACCGCACATTCGCGCGGGAGTTCCCTTTCCGGCAAGGGCCATCAAGGAGCTCTGAAGGTCCACTGGACCTTCAGAGCGCATGCGCCGCTGGTGTCAGTGGCTGCATGCAGGGCGAATATCTCCTAAACTGTGCAGGTTTAGGAGATATTAATTTTACCTGCAGGTAAGCGTTATAGGCTTACCTGTAGGTAAAAGTTAAAAAGCGGAGTATACTACCGCTTTAAATGCGTTATTTCCCTCAAAATTCTAAAAACAATACCCTTTAATTACAATGTGAAAGAAGTTTGTTTAAAATGTTTGCAAATTGATTAACCACCTCCTTCCCAAGTCTATTCTGACACTTCACTCCTACATGTAAAAATCTACTTTTTTTTGCTAGAAAATGACTTAGAACCACCAAACATTATATACTGTATATATGTGTGTGGAAATTGGGGAACTGCAAATGACCAGAAAACAAACCCACTACCCACATCCGTTTAGATTTGATAAAAAGTAAGTAGGCCTCACTGTGTGAACATGTAGGACCAAATAATCACAGTAGGTCTGATATTGGTGGACTTTAAAGGGTGGGGGTTTTCTTAAAGTGAGCACACATAGAATGTAAAATTCAAAACTTTATTGAAGTCTTAAATAAAAGCATAGCATAGACTGTCATATTGTGAGTCATTTCCGGTGGGACCAGCCCCTTATGGAGCCGCACCAGGCGAGGACACCGCTATTGGCATTCCTCCTGCCGCTATGGTGACTTCCAGACCTCATTTTGTTACAGGTAACGATTATTTTCTCACCCATATGGAATATCATTGATATATATATTTAAACCCTCCTTTATCCTCTATTCTAATATTAGTCATGAACTATCATATTATGTGCTTATGAATAAGCTATATGCTACACAGATAGGTGTTGTAGTTCTGGCAGTAGGTTGTCTCTCTCTCGGTGCCCGCTCACTCTTCCCGCCTGTCGCAAATTTAATGTGTCACCGGAGGCAGGGTGTCAGGGTACACTTTCCGAAATCCGCCAGCAGGGGGAGGCAGAGCACCTTCCGACAAGCTGACACTTTAGAATTGCAGGGAATTGTGATGAAAATTTTAAACTTTAGGCAGAAGTAGTGCATCTGAATGGGAGAATTATTCCAATTCTGCTACTTTGGCCTCAAGTTTTCAATTCCCTTTTCAAATTCCTGTAATTCTCTCTTTATGAAGTAGACCCTATAATCTGATAAGTAGGCGGAGATTAATTACGCAGAGTGGGCGGAGCTTCAGGGAAGTGGGTGTGGTAAGTAATTGATAGCTGTGCAGCAAAGTGTCCCTGGAATTTTTTTTCAAATGTTGGCAACTATGATATGGTTAATAGTGGCTTTGTGACATATACTGTCATCTTTATAACATATATTTGTTGCCCTTTGAAGCCCTTTAAATTACCTTATGGACTCTATCTCTCATTATATTATATTTACCTATATAAAAGCATACTTATATCAAGCTTGGTTAGTTTATATATGTCCCGCTTTGAGAGAGCGCCTTAGTATTGTCATATACTCTATCTGTGTTCCAGACAATTGGTGGCCTCCATCAGCCATCCGTGAGGCCTAGAGACAGTTGATGACCCCAGCATCTGGGTTCTTTTCCATATCAGTAACTTCTTGGCTCATCTAAGGCTTGGTTCAATCCGGAACACCCCCTTGGCTCGCAGGACCCATTTGGGGGTTACACTGGAGGCTTGTTTGGGTTAACTGGAGCAACATGTGTCAAAGATAGACTGCTTGTTATATGGATGAGCACTGCCATCTTTTATGTGATAAACTTTTGACTATACATATACATATGAACTATTAATTATCTATTCATATTGTGACGTCTTTTTCTCTTTCTTTTGTTTATCTTTTTCCTAAAGTTTAAAAGGGACACAACTTTACTATAATGGTTCCTGAAGAAGCTATTTCTCATATATCTGTGAAACGCGTTGAACCATATAGGATGTCCTCTTTTGTTCTCTCATGATGCCACAGTCTGTAACTTTTTTTTATATATGACAGTCTATGCTATGCTTTTATCTAAGACTTCAATAAAGTTTTGAATTTTATATTCTATGTGTGCTCACTTTAAGCAAACCCCCACCCTTTAAAGTCCACCAATATCAGACCCACTGTGATTATTTGGTCCTACATGTTCACACAGTGAGGCCTACTTACTTTTTGTTATAAATATATATATATATATATATATATATATATATATATATATATTTTTTTTTTTTTTTAGCAGAGACCCTATAGAATAAAATGGTGGGTGTTACATTCTTTTATGTCACACAGTATTTGCGCAGCAGTTTTTCAAACGCAATTTTTTGGGAAAAAAACATTCATGAATAAAAAAAACAAAAACAAAACAGTAAAGTTAGACCAATGTTTTTGTATAATGTGATTAATGATGTTAGATACCTAATATGTCACACTTTAAAATTGCGTCTGCCCGTGCAATGGCGGAAAACTACGGTGCCTAAAATTCTCCATAGGCGACACTTTAAACGCCTTTGCAGGTTACCAGTTTAGAGTGGCACAGGAGGTCTGGTGCTAGAATTATTGCTCTCACTCTGACGTTTGCGACAATACCTCACATGTGTGGTGCAGTCACTGTTTACATATGCGTGCGTTTGGATTTGCGCGTAAGCACGGTGGGACAGTGGCGCTTTAAATTTTTATTTTATTTTATTTTATTAATTTTTATTATACAAATTTTTTTTTTTACATTATTTTTTTATAAATTTTTTTTTTTTGTACAATTTTTATTGCTATCACAAGGGATGAACAATATCCCTTGTGATAGCATGGGCCGTGACAGGTCAACTTTATGGAGAGATTTGGGGTCTATTAGATCTATGAGATCAGTCTGACCGGCTGAGTAAGCCACTCAGATCACTTCTGTCTTCTACAGAATCGCCGACTGAAAATAATTGTATCAAGATTATGCCTGTAGGTGCAGGCATCATCCCAGTATAACCACTGAAACCCAAGGACATATGGGTACGTCCTTCGGTGGGAAGTGGTTAAAAATCACAAGTACATGCCTGACAAAGAGGTCCTGTGTGGCTCCAAAACGTTGGACTACACCGTTTTGTGATGTGAATGTTCTTCAATAAAAAACATTTGGAAGAAATTGATGATCCTTGGTGTGCTGGCGAATATCTACATATCATACCTGAGAGAGAGCCCGGGACTAGAGAACTGGGTGATCCAATAAAGGCCCAGGGCCTGTAATAGGCCTGGCAGAAAGCTGAGAATGTGCCCATAAGGGAATGAGAAACAACTGCAAGAAGCAGAAGGATGTGACTCACTACTTCAGAATGTAAAGTCATCAGAGCTTGCGGTTCCCCCCGAAGACACCAGCTGCTGGAGGGTGCCTCTGATGGACTTTGTAATTACTTGGACACTACCTTTGCAGGTATGCTGGGGCAGCAAACAGCCTGTAGATAAGGTTAGGGATTTAGGGAAGAATTATGTCTCTGAATGTTGGACATTGTACTACCTATTAGCACTTATCTAAGTAAAGTTTGGAAACCTTGTTCCTGCCTGGTCTGAGGTTGTTCAAAGGGGTGTAATACAAGTAACTGGCACCACCTCATGGGTCAGGTCACTAAATACTTGGGGTATGAAGACAACCCCATAAGAGTTAACACAGTGTACAGTAACAAAGCAAATGGTTACTTGGGGTAATGGAAGTTCACCAAGCAGTCTGTCGTTAAACGTGTGCCTGGGATAGGTAGGATAGCCCCTTGCAGGAGGGAGCTGTTGTGGGCACTCTCTGTAAGTGGTTTATTTACCAATGGGAGCACACGTGTGCCACAGAGGTCCCCAGCCTGTGCACAGGTACAGGTTGGGGATGGGTGAGGGGTTCCTAAGACCGCATGGATGAGGCTTGGGCCATTCACTGTTATTTAAACTTGCGAGTAGGTCATGACACAGTGGCTCTGAGGAAGAGGCGAATGCCTCGAAACGCATCAGTCGTCAGCCAATTAGGACAATGGACACTTGTATGGTTTGAAAAGTCAATATAGTCAACTATAGTGTTAGGTGAATGCACTTTATGTAAGCAGCCATGGGTTCCCCTATGTGGCGATCTTAGCCAACCAGTGGGGTCTTACTGATTTCTTCTTAGTGGTCAGCGCTGATTCACAATTCAGATATACCACTTGTATGGTTTACTCCTGACACTCAAGTGATTGAGTTTGATATGATCGTTTTTCAACTCTGTTTGTGAGTAGCCATTTTTATGTATTATTAACCACTTTACCTCCGCCCACAGTAATATTACTGCGGCAGAGTGGCTCGTTATCGTCTGACGACGTAGTACTACGTCGTCAGACACTCCCCCTTCTGGGCGGCGCTTGCGCGCCGCCGGAGGCTCGCTCCCGCTGTTTTCGGTCACAGCGGGAGTCAGGCCAGGGGAAGAGCATCGGCGATCGCCGCCGCTCATCCCCGATCGTCGGGGATCTAGTGTGGAGATCCGCCCGCCTGTGTAAACAGAAGCGGGCGGATCTCCCAAGTGACAGGGAGTGACAGATCGGAGTGTTCAGCATAGCTGGACATCCAATCTGTCCCTGGCTCACTCAGTCACCTCCCCCTCCACACGTCAGTAAGCACCAGGCATACATTAACCCCTCCCTCTCCAATAAAATTAACCCCTTCCCTGCCAGTGTCATTTTTACAGTAACAGTGCATATTTATAGCACTGATTACTGCAGTAATGTCACTGGTACCCCCAAAAGTGTCAAAAATGTCAGTCAAGGGTCCGATCTGTCCGCCGCAATGTCGCAGTACCGCAAAAAAAATCGCAGATCGCCGCCATTACGCGTTAAAAAAAACCACCAAAAATGACAGAAATCTTTCCCTTTGTTAGTAAACGCAATAACTTTTGCGCAAACCAATCAAAATACGCTTATTGTGATTTTTTTTACCAAACATGGGTAGCGGAAAACAAATTGGCCAAAAATGTAAAAAAAAATTGTTTTTTTACATCTTTTTTGGGGGGAATTTCATATAAAAAAATGTTAAAAATATTGTTATTTTTTCAAAATAAACGCTCTTTTTTTGTTTATAGCGCAAAAAGTAAAAATCGCACAGGTTATCAAATACCACCAAAAGAAAGCTCTGTTTGTGGGAAAAAAAAGGACGTAAATTTCGCTTGGGTACGGCGTCGCACGACCGCGCAATTGTCAGTTAAATTCGCACAGCGCCGAATCGCAAAAAGTGGCCTGGACGTAAGACAGCAAAATCCTCCGGTGGTAAAGTGGTTAATAAAGCCAATATTGAGGATAATGCGCTAGGTCGGTGCGCCCTTCTTTGTGTTTCTTTGTTTGCAGTACTTTTGAACTACCCCAGCCCTTTAGGGCAGCAAGACCTCAGCCATTCAAGACGCCATATGAGAGTCCCGTGGGTTGTTGGGGAGCTTGGATTTTGAGCGCAGGAGAAAGGTGTTTCGTACACCACATTGTTTTTGTGCCCAGGTACAGAAGTTTTAAGTGAAGTGCATGCATGGAGTCCATGCTGTGTACACGGTGGGACCTCGAACCAGCATTGAGAGTGAGCTAGCGGTGATATGCTGGATAGGGGGATATGGACAAAGCTCAGCGTGTCCCTCCTAAATGCAGATTAAGGAGAAGGTGTACATTGCAACAGGGACCCAAGAGTTAACTGGAGAACAGTTACGGAACAAGAGTGCACGCTGCATGTTCATCTCTAAAAGCAGAGGTTTGCCTTAAGGTCTAGTATTCCCTCATTGCAGCCTCGGCCTTGTCCCAGGGCATTGATGAACACAGCACAAGACTAATGGTACACCATGTATGGTAAAGTGAACCTGTCATAGGTGCCCAGCTTAGCCCAGAAGAACCCATCCCGGGGCAGGCCTCTCATGTGACCACTGCGTGGCGCCCAACGAGGAGGGGAAACATGGAGGACGTGATGACCACTCTTTCACCCTGACCTGCCCACAGGTTAATAAGCAGCTTCACCTGTCACAGACACCTAAGTGCCAACCATGCCCGTTCCCACAATAAAAAGTACTCTATGAATGGAGGACTGGCAGATAAATGAAAGGTCTGTCTCCTCAAATCATAGAGTGCTTTTCATTGCCTTGTCCCACTGATACTTGTCATTACTGCTTTATGTGCCAGCGTTGCTCCCTCACGCCAGTCTAATGCACATTTTGTACCGGTTGCTTCAATGGTGGCAGGGGGAACAATCAAAGACACCTTGTGATCAAACTGTATTTTCATTAAAACTGTTGTCTAACTTTGCATTCCTTTTTAGGGATTTGTCTTAAACAAAGCCCATTTAAAAAATACTCTGTTTACCTGAAAATAAGCCCTACCTCGAAAATAAGACCTAGCATGATTTTTGGGGATAGCTGCAATATAAGCCCTACCCCGAAAATAAGCCCTAGTTAAATTCCTTGTAAAAACATGTAATCCGTTTTGTAAAAAGATTATATAATGTGCAGTGTGTCTGCTTGTAACTTTATTGGGGAAAATACCTTATTTACAGCTCCGCTGGGCACTCACGTGACCAGCGGGAGATCTTCTCCTCCCGACTGACGTTAGCGCCCCCTCCCTCTGAAGTGCTCAGAGCAGGGCTGGCGTAAGCTGGGATCTCGACCCCTCCCTCTGCAGTATTCAGAGCAGGGAGGAAGAGCCCTGGCGGGTCACGTGAGCGCCCAACGGCGCTGTAAATAAGGTATTTTTCACAATAAAGTTACAAATGGAGACATACTGGACATTATATAATCTTTTTACAAAACAGATTACATCATTTTTCAATGACTTTAACTGAGGTTTATTTTTGGGATTACAGAATGTTATAATGCTGACTCCTGAGCTGACAGGGGAAGAAAGACAGGGGACACAAAACCTTTTTAAATAATATTTTATTGTTTTGTTCCAGGTTTTTTTTAAAACATAGAGAGGGGTAAATGACACAGCACTAGGACTGTGCTGTCTATCATGCTTTAAAGGATCAGGATATTTTTTTTTTAAGGTTTACAACCACTTTAAGATCGTCCTTGTACATACCGTAAATAAATAAGACATCCCCTGAAAATAACCCCTAGTGTGTTTTTTGTAGCCAAAATTAATATAAGACCTGGTCTTATTTTCGGGGAAACACGGTAACAGGTGTGTCAGTGATCTCAAGTCCAGGCACGGGGCAGACCATCGCTTAAAGGCAGGTAGAGGGACCCAATATATCCTGCAGTTCCTCCAGGGGTAGTGCTATAGTTAGTATTGAAGATGGAGGGCTGGCATGACAGGTAGTGACATGACATTAGTAGAATCAGACATCAGCAACAGAAACTCCCATGTTTATCCCAGTAAAGGTATCCCTTAAAGAGATACTGTCACCCTATTTATACAGGGAAAAGCTCTTCAATGGGCCTACCCCCCCCCCCCTCAACTTACTTAGACTAATATTTTCGCTATTCCCTGTTCTTCCTCTTTACCCATGAACAGAATTGTACCGGCTGCTGTCAGCAACCTGGAGGTCAGGACATGGCTCAGGCTGCTAGACGTGAGCACTGTCACCAGTCGCATGGTCCTTGATACCTGGAAGTGCCAGGTATAATGGACAGCCAGGGAGGAGAAAGGTGTTGATGGAGTGCTGGTAAGGCAAATACTGTATAATAGGGTCACTTTGCCCTGCATGGACAAGGTTCATAGGCATGCGCAGGGGGTATGCTGAATGTGCCTGGGCACACCCTAATCACCTTGTGCGGCACAGATTCTCCCAGTTGATATTTTACCAAAGCCCCCGATGGGGCTTCTAAAAAAAAGTGTAAAAAAAAAATAATAAAAAAATTGTAACAAATAATACAAAAATAACCAGTGCAGAGCTTGCTCAGCAATGGCAGCAGGCAGGTGTGAGTACACCTGCACACACAGTGAGGCAAAAACTGGTTGGCCTGAGGATGGCCTGGCGTCATAAGGGCAGCAAAGTAGCCACTTCTCTCCAGGAAAAACAAAAGGTACAAGGATTGGCCTGCTGAGGACTGGGGTAAAGTCATTTTCTCTGATGAATCCCCTCCCCAATAGTTTGGAGGCATCCGGAAAAAAACCTTGTCAGGGGGAAGAAAAGGTGAGCGCTACCATCATTCCTGTGTCATGCCAACAGTAAAGCATCCCGAGACCATTTATGTGTGGGGTTGCTTCTCAGCCGAAAAGAATAGTACAAAAACATCCTCCGAGAACAACTTCTCCCAACCATCCAGGAACAGTTTGCTGATGAACAATGCCTTTTCCAGTATGCTGGAGCACCTTGTCATAAGGCAAACATTATAACTAAGTGGCCCACAAATTCTGACACAAAAACCCTACAAATTTTGACAAACTCCAAGCATGGGCAAGAATGAGCTGCCATCAGTCAGGAAGTGGCCAAGAAGTTGATTGACAGCATGCCAGGGTGAATTGCAGAGGTCTTGGAAAAAAAAGGGTCAGCATTGCTAATATTGACTCTTTGCATAAACTTAATGTAATTGTCAATAAAAGCCTTTGACACTTATGAAATGCTTGCAATTATACTTCAGTATACCATAGTAACAACTGACAAAAAGATCTAATAAACTGAACCAGCAGATTTGTGAAAATTAATATTTTTGTCATTCTAAAAACCTTTGGCCATGGCCCTAATAGAGACATCTACCTGGAGGGGGTCATTTTACCTGCTGCCTCAAAAGCTTTTAGACACATGCAACTTATCAGTGACTTCAGATCTGATTTCTATTATGTTAAACAAAGGCTACGTAGAAGCACACATGTAACATATGGAACACATGTTACGGGAATACACACATTCCACTGAAATTTACAATTTATTCCTTTTAAAGAACAGAGGAAAACCTCCCTTTATGTCACAGCGGTAATGGTATCACAGTATCAATCTTCCAAGAGATACAAAGTAACACATGTCCTCCATCTGGATCTGCTTCTATCAAATCAATCCTATAAATGAACTTAAAGATACAAGTAATCTTTTTCTTCTAGAGGATGCCTGGGGATAATGACACGAATCAGTATGCTGTAAATGCTGTCATACAAACAGTGCTAACTGTTCTAATGTATGGGACTCTTTACAATTTATCCTCCAGAAAACATCAGTGTGTTAAAGCGGAGTTCCGGCCACAAAATCATGCCTGTAGATTTTATAGCATCTGCTTCCTTATCCTTACCTGAGCAAGAATTGTATATTCCCGGCTTTTTTTTTTTTTGCTTACTTACCTTATTAGAGAGGATAATATACTCACCTTACCATCCACTTCCTCCTTCCTCGGCCGCGGCCCGTGCCGTCACTTCCGCTTTGCAATGATTCCTGGGAGCGGAACGTCATTGCTCCCAGGAATCAATGCGCCTGCACCAGCCCCGACGTCAGTTCCGGTGTAGGTGCGTCATACCCAGGGCCGGACTGGCGTATCGGGATACCGGGATATTTCCCGGTGGGCCGTCGGCCCTGGGGCCGCTTTGATAGGGCGGCCCGCAGAGCGCCGCTTTAAATATTGCCGGCCGCCCGCAGTGCCGCTTTAAGGATTCCATTGGGGCCGCTCGCCGCTGATTGGCCGCTCGCGGCGCTCCTCGCCGATTGGCCGGCGGCCGCTGACGCTGTGCAGCCAGGCTGCGTGCACTGCCCCGGCCCCCTCTGCGCTCCCGCTGTGCCTGTGAGCGGCATGACGTCACGGCGGGGCGGCTGGCCGGCTGCGCCTGCGCGGTGGACGGCGGTGCCGTGCTGCTGGCTCTGACTGCCTGGTGCATCTTTTCAACTGGAGTCTGGCGCCGACGATCCCTCCCCCCTCCTAGTCTCCTACACTGCACGCACGCCAGCCAGCATGTGATCGCTGGTGGTAAGTAGTATATCATCATGCTGCCAATGAATGGGGGCAATGCTGTGCGCTCTGCAATGAATGGGGGCAATGCTGTGCGCTCTTCAATGAATGGGGGCAATGCTGTGGCGCTCTGCAATGAATGGGGGCAATGCTGTGGCGCTCTGCAATGAATGGGGACAATGCTGTGCGCTCTGCAATGAATGGGGGCAATGCTGTGGCGCTCTGCAATGAATGGGGGCAATGCTGTGCGCTCTGCAATGAATGGGGGCAATGCTGTGCGCTCTGCAATGAATGGGGGCAATGCTGTGGCGCTCTGCAATGAATGGGGACAATGCTGTGCGCTCTGCAATGAATGGGGGCAATGCTGTGGCGCTCTGCAATGAATGGGGGCAATGCTGTGCGCTCTGCAATGAATGGGGGCAATGCTGTGCGCTCTGCAATGAATGGGGGCAATGCTGTGCGCTCTGCAATGAATGGGGACAATGCTGTGGCGCTCTGCAATGAATGGGGGCAATGCTGTGGCGCTCTGCAATGAATAGGGGCAATGTTGTGGCGCTCTGCAATGAATGGGGGCAAGGCTGTGGTGCTCTGCAATGAATGGGGGCAAGGCTGTGGCGCTCTGCAATGAATGGGGACAATGCTGTGCGCTCTGCAATGAATGGGGGCAATGCTGTGGCGCTCTGCAATGAATGGGGGCAATGCTGTGGCGCTCTGCAATGAATGGGGGCAAGGCTGTGGCGCTCTGCAATGAATGGGGGCAAGGCTGTGGCGCTCTGCAATGAATGGGGGCAATGCTGTGGCGCTCTGCAATGAATGGGGGCAATGCTGTGGCGCTCTGCAATGAATAGGGGCAATGCTGTGGCGCTCTGCAATGAATGGGGGCAAGGCTGTGGCGCTCTGCAATGAATGGGGGCAAGGCTGTGGCGCTCTGCAATGAATGGGGACAATGCTGTGCGCTCTGCAATGAAGGGGGGCAATGCTGTGGTGCTCTGCAAAGAATGGGGGCAATGCTGTGGCGCTCTGCAATGAATGGGGGCAAGGCTGTGGCGCTCTGCAATGAATGGGGGCAAGGCTGTGGCGCTCTGCAATGAATGGGGGCAAGGCTGTGGCGCTCTGCAATGAATGAGGGCAATGCTGTGGCGCTCTGCAATGAATGGGGGCAAGGCTGTGGCGCTCTGCAATGAATGGGGGCAAGGCTCTGGCGCTCTGCAATGAATGGGGGCAAGGCTGTGGCGCTCTGCAATGAATGGGGGCAATGCTGTGGCACTCTGCAATGAATGGGGGCAATGCTGTGGTCACTGTGCATTGAAAGGGTGGCACGCTGGTCACTGTGCATTGAAAGGGTGGCACACAGCGCTGGTCACTGTGCATTGAAAGTGGGGCATGCTGGTCACTGTGCATTGAAAGGCTGGCACGCTGGTCTCTCTGCATTGAAAGGGGGCACGCTGGTCTCTCTGCATTGAAAGGGGGGCACGCTGGTCTCTCTGCATTGAAAGGGGGGCACGCTGGTCACTGTGCATTGAAAGGGGGGCACGCTGGTCACTGTGCATTGAAAGGGGGGCACGCTGGTCACTGCATTGAAAGGGGGGCACGCTGGTCACTGCATTGAAAGGGGGGCACGCTGGTCACTGTGCCTTGAAAGGGGGGTACGCTGGTCACTGTGCCTTGAAAGGGGGGCACACAGCGCTGGTCACTGTGCATTGAAAGGGGGGCACGCTGGTCACTGTGCATTGAAAGGCTGGCACGCTGGTCTCTCTGCATTGAAAGGGGGCACGCTGGTCTCTCTGCATTGAAAGGGGGGCACGCTGGTCTCTCTGCATTGAAAGGGGGGCACGCTGGTCTCTCTGCATTGAAAGGGGGGCACGCTGGTCACTGTGCATTGAAGGGGGGCACGCTGGTGACTGTGCATTGAAAGGGGGGCACGCTGGTCACTGTGCCTTGAAAGGGGGGTACGCTGGTCACTGTGCCTTGAAAGGGGGGTACGCTGGTCACTGTGCCTTGAAAGGGGGGCACGCTGGTCACTGTGCCTTGAAAGGGGGGCACACAGCGCTGGTCACTGTGCATTGAAAGTGGGGCACACTGGTCACTGTGCATTGAAAGGGGGGCACGCTGGTCACTGTGCATTGAAAGGGTGGCACGCTGGTCTCACGACGCAATGCTATGGGGCTGGTATGTAATTTTTTCCGGGGCTGGTATGTAATTTTTTCCAGGGCTGGTTTTCATACCCAGTCCGGCCCTGGTCATACCTTGCTAAGCAGCTTCTGGGCATGCCCAGAAGCTGTGCAGGGATGACGCTGCAGACCCAGAAGTGACAGCGGGGCCGGTGCAGTGCATCGTGGGACCGAAGATGACAGAAGAGGACGCAGAAGAGTATCGCGCTGGCTTCAAGCTGCCCACACCTGAGATGGCAGCGCTGGAGAAGAAATTTTAAAAGTAAGTATTTCTTCTTGCAGGTAAGTGCGAACCGGGACAGATCAGAGGCTATCCATTGTGGAATGTACTAGCCCTGACTGTCCCGGGGGTATGTTCATTGAAATTTTTTTTCTGTGGCGGAACTCCGCTTTAAAGTAATATTAATCTGCAAATTTTTTTAAAAAAGTTCATGTTTGCATGTACTGATTGATTATAAAGATATATGTAGAGGAGGACAGGCATAGATGCTCATTATATACACAGGTTCTGCTTCCTGGATACAGTAGAAGTTTTGTCCAAGCCTCAGGGTTTCCATGGGCATGAAATAGCAGGCATCAGATCTGGATATTTCAGCTGGATCAGGCAATAATCGTTGGGTGCTCACAACAGCTGTAGGCCAACCCTTATTTAGCAGACCATTCACATTACAATCTGATTGTACAATCTCATTTTAGGTCTACCAACAGCTATGTAGTGCAAGGGCCTGCCTAATTAGATACAAGAGATTGTAAAATGCATGGCCAGAATTAGAGGAAACGCTTAATTGGACAGGTTAGAAAGTCTCTTCTTACCATTACTGTTCCCTCTGATTGGCATGTCCCCAATATGTGCAGCCACTGCATACATTGGGGATTCGATCCACAAAGTTACATACAAGTTCTCCCCCTTATTTTAATTATTCACCTTATTTTTCTCTCCACATGTGTCACTTTCACCTTTTTTTATGTGTGCTTTCTCACTCACCTGGATAATAGGGTGTGGGTCTTCCCTGAGGTCATGGGGATGGATGTGTGGGTCTTCCCTGAGGTCATGGGGATGGATGTTTGGCCTTTAGGTTCTTTTTTTCCCTGCCTGGGGGTTTCTCCACAGGAGAGCTCTTTACCTAGTACTTGGTGGTTGGCTTTGGCTAGTCACAAGGAGAGGAGTATCCCAGGCCTTTTGGCTAGATGGACTAAAGTTCCTTGCCCATGCCAGGAGTCCTGCTCCCCAGGAAGTCGGGGGGGGGGGACTTTTTTGGATAACATAGTGTTTCGTTTGAACACCTCACTGCGGGCTTAAAAAAAAAGTGCTCGAAATAAGAACAGACATTTAGAAAACCTACTAAAACCAGGTATTATTATGCAGTCTAAGGGCCGCTTCACACCAGGTGTGGTGGGACTGCGTTGGGTGGTTAATTTTCCACAGTCCTACTGCACTCCATCGATAAACAAAACAAAATGCCTTGTCTCTGGTGCATGGGCAGACTGGCAATTTGTGGCCCAGGGGGCAAGTACAAACCAGAGGCCCATGGTGCAGCGACTTGGCCCCACCCCCCTTCTTCCTGTCTTTTTCTTGACCCCCATTCCAGGCTGAAGCCCTGCTCCAGGTACTCTCTACTCACCAGCTGAATTCGGCCAGGAGGCAGTTGGGGGGAGCTGGGACAGCTCGGTTGGGGCTGGCAGGGGAAGGAGAGTCTCCAGTGGGATATGGAACCGGCCTCTGCTCAGACACAGTTTTTCACTATCCATGCTAGGGAGGGTATCTGCTCTCTGTCCTTGTCTTCAACCCACACTCAGTAGGTCAGTGGCGGGGACTTTTTACTTCTCTTCACCAGTAATCCTTTAGGCATGTCTTTGGCAGAAGCGGTGCAGCCTTTTTACAGGGCATCAGAGCAGCCCAGGGGGCAATTGCCCCCCTGCCCCCTGGCCCAGTCCTCCCCTGCTCTGGTGTGTCCATTTCACACTACTACCTTGTGGTGGTGTGCGCTGAAAAAAACGCAGTGCGTACAATACTGTTTTCCAGCGCAGTAAAGTCACTGAACGTTGGCCAATATAATTTATGAAATGTCACTGTGTGACTTTTTAATAAAGATTAAAAAAAAAAAAAAAAAAAAAAAGGAGTAATGAGATGTGTTGGGATCGATACATCAGCACTGTCAGCACACCAACTGCTTTGTTGTAATGCAGCGGCTGATTTGAATGGACCCGAAGGCCTCGGTTACACTACTGGGGCTCTTTGAAGAGTGATCCACAATTAGATCACTTTTCAGAAAGCATTTGACGGGCAGTGAGAGGGTGTTGTAATGCTTCCTCACTGCCTGCTTTAACCCCTTGCCTTGCAGGACAATTCCAGGTGCCCCATTTATACAAAAAGTGCCCCGCATAGACACAGGTATAAGGAGTTATAAAGCTGGCTATAAAAATTGGCAGTGGGATATATTTTAAAGAACTGAAATTCTTTATTAAATGATAGCAAAATACGGTAAACCAATTAGGGTACTCAGTAGCTGCACCTAAAATTGTAGTGGACACCCAACATGAAATGAAAGATAAGACACAAACAATGTACAAATCTGATGAACAAATTCAGTAGAATGGGTCAAGTCAGTGTGTGATCACGGATGGTGGCGCCGGAGATCATTTTTGGGCCACCATGATGCAAAACATCATGGCCACATCATGCAGCACCTTCATCTACAACACGAGGAGGAGCGGTGAAACCACAGCTCAACTGCATAGTTTGACGGCCCCAATCCCCCCAAATAGGAACAGAGGGATGAGTTGCCCATGTGCTTATTGGGTGAAATCAATGGGCAGCGTTGGTCTCATGTAACTGCTTACATGCAATAGTGGTTGAATGTGATCAGCACCTCTGAACACACCGGGGCACAAATGATTTGTATCCAGAGTCTCCACCGCTGCGCTTACTGCTCTAGTAAGAGGGAACAATTTATGATCTTGCACAAAGGTCCACTCCATCCAGAAAAATGCTCGTTACCTGCTGTGAAAAAAGACACCAGCATCTACCTGGCTCTTGCAACAACCCCCTCTCTCTTACCAGAAACATGTATGCTTGGCTGAGTGCAGCCTGGAAAATAATGATCCAACCATATCGATGTGCAATACTTCCTGAAAAACAACCTCGGGCTTAACTGTATTTCTTACTATTCTTTCCTCAGGCTTAACTGTGTTCCTTTCCATTCTTTGTTGATGTGGCTGTTTGAGTTACCATACGAGAAGCATTGTCCGTGGATTGAATCAGCTTTTTTCTTTATTCAGGCAGCTGATGTCATACATTTCTCTTCTTCTCCATTGTATGCTGCACTTCTTTACTACACCTTCATGGAACGAGGAAGGGATGCCACTGCCAAACACACAATGGTCTCCAGGAACCTATGCTGTTAAACTATCTCCATGGTATGTACACTATATTGTCAAAAGTATTGGCCTTTACACGCACATGAACTTTAATGGCATCCCAGTCTTAGTCCGTAGGGTTCAATATTGAGTTGGCCCACCCTTTGCAGCTATAACATCTTCAACTCTTCTGGGAAGGCTGTCAATAAGGTTTAGGATTGTGTTTTGTTTGACCATTTTTCCAGAAGTCCATTTGTAAGGTCAGGCACTGATGTTGGACGAGAAGGCCTGGCTTGCAGTCTCCGCTATATACAGGGCCGGTGCTTCCACTAGGCAAACTAGGCGGCCACCTAGGGCGCAGCCATGGCCAGTGCCACATTCCTCTCCTGTCACCTCCTCATACCCTGTGGATGTCACTTCTAGAGAGGGTGGCACTTTGTATATGAAGGGGTGTGTACGGTTAAAGGGTGGCAGTGTGTATAGGAAGGAGAGTGTAGGGTTAAAGAGGGGCAGTGTGTGCAGGAAGGGGGTGTAGCATTAAAGAAGGGCAGTGTTTACAAGAAGGGGTGTGTAGCATTAAAGGAAGGTAGTGTGAATATGAAGGGGTGTGTAGGGTTGAAGGGGGGCAGTGTGTATATGAAGGGGGTGTAGGGTTAAAGCGGGGCAGTGTTTATATGAAGGGGGTGTAGGGTTAAAGGAGGGCAGTGTGTGTATGAAGGTGGTGTAGGTTTAAAGGGGGGCAGTGTGTATATGAAGGGGTGCGTAGGGTTGAAGGGGGCAGTGAAGGGCAGTGTGTACCAGAAGGGGTGTGTAGCATTAAGGAAGGTAGTGTGTATATGAAGGGGTGTGTAGGGTCGAAAGGGGGCAGTGTGTATATGAAGGGGGTGTAGGGTTAAAGGGGGCAGTGTGTATATGAAGGGGGGTGTGGGTTAAAGGGGGGCAGTGTGTGCAGGAAGGGGGTGTATCATTAAAGAAGGGCAGTGTGTGCAGGAAGGGGGGGAGGGGCAGTGTGTGCAGGAAGGGGGGAGGGGCAGTGTGTACAAGAAGGGGTGTGTAGCGTTAAAGGGGGGCAGTGTGTATATGAAGGGGGTGTAGGGTTAAAGGGGGCAGTGTGTATATGAAGGGGGTTTAGGGTTAAAGGGGGGCAGTGTGTATACGAAGAGGGTGTAGGGTTAAAGGGGGGCAGTGTGTATAGGAACTGGGGTGTAGGGTTAAAGGGGGGCAGTGTGTATAGGAAGGGGGGTGTAGGGTTAAAGGGGGGCAGTGTATGTATAGGAAGGGGGCTGTATGGTTAAAGGGGGCAGTGTGTATATGAATGGGGTGTAGGGTTAAAGTATGTGCAGGAAGGGGGTGTAGCATTAAGAAGGGCAGTGAGTGCAGGAAGGGTGGGAGGGGCAGTGTGTACAAGAAGGGGTGTGTAGCATTAAAGGAAGGTAGTGTGTATAGGGTGTGAAGGGGGGTGTAGGGTTAAAGGGGGGCAGTGTGTATATGAAGGGAGGTGTAGGGTTAAAGGGGGGCAGTGTGTGCAGCAAGGGGGTGTAGGATTAAAGGGGGCAGAGTATACAGGAAGGGGAGTGTAGGGTTAAAAGGGGGGGTCATTATGTACAGGAAGGGGGCAATGTGTACAGTTTTTTTTTAGTATCTGGTCTTGCCTAGGGTGCAAAATAATCTAGCACCGGCCCTGGCTCTATATCATCCTAAAGCTGGAGGTCAGGACTCTGTTCAGGCCAGTCATGTTCTCGCTCATCCATGTCTCTATGGACCTTGCTTTGTGCACTGGTGCGCAGTCATGTTGAAATAGGAAGGACCAACCCCAAACTGTTCCCACAATGTTTGGAGCATGAAATTGTCAAAAATGTCTTGGTATGCTGACGCCTTAAAAGTTCCCTTCATTGTAACTAAGGGGCCAAGCCCAACCCCTGAAAAACAACCCCACACCATAATCCCCCTTCCACCAAATGATTTGGACTAGTGCACAAAGCAAGGTCCAAAAAGACATGGATGAGCGAGTTTGGGATGAAGGAACTTGACTGGCCTGCGCTAAGTCCTGACCTCAACCCGATAGAACATCTTTGGGATAAATTAGAGCAGAGACTGTGAGCCAGGCCTTCTCATCCACATCAGTGCCTTACCTCACAAATGCGCTCCTGGAAGAATGGTAAAACATTCCCATAGACACACTCCTAAACCTTGTGGACAGCCTTCCCAGAAGAGTTGAAGCTGTTTAAGCTGCAAAGGGTGAGCCAACTCAATATTGAACCCTACGGACTAAGACTGGGATGCCATTAAAGTTCATGTGTGAGTAAAGACAGGTGTCCCAATACTTTTGACAATATAGTGTATGTCATGGCTCTTTTGTGCATAGCTGCAAATAGAAAAAAAAAGTGAACTTTTCAACTTAACCCCTTCACGAGGGTCAAAACAATCTTAAAGTGATATTAAAGTTTCCCTTTTTTAAATTAAAATAACAAACATGTTAAAGTTTCCTGCTCTGTGCAATTGTCTTGCACAGAGCAGCCTTGATCCTCTTCTCAGGTTCCCCACCAGAACTCCTGGCTCCCGCTCCCTTGCCATAGGTTTTGAAGGAGAGAAGCCGGAGCTTCCACTGCTATCGATCTGCCCAGTGAGGAGGGAGACAACCGGGGAGCCGCTGCTCTCAGGCACAGCGATGGATCGAGATCGGGCTCAGGTAAGTATAAAGGGGGGCTGAGGGGGGATTCTCTGCAACAGGAGGTTTTGTAGCTTAATCTATAACTAAAGGCAAAAGTTAGTTTTGGATAGAGTGCAGAGGGATTAGGTTACATGTACACTAGCCTACCCTTATCGCAGCCGCTGGAACACGCAAAATGCGGTCAAAATGTGCCTTTAGGTAATCAACTCCATAGGCTTTTATGTAGTTGAGTTTTAGGAGCTTTGGCAAAAACATAAAAAACATCAAAAACTCCTAATCTAAAGCATTGGGCTTAATGTACACTACTCTATGCTGGCAGCTCCTAAACTTGAGTTTAGGACTGGAGCTTTTGGCGTTTTTTTGCCAAAGCTAAACTCAACTCCATAAAATGGGGTTGATTTACTAAGGACTAGACTGTGCACTTTAAAATGTGTAGTTACTCCAGAGCTTAGTAAATGGGGTAAAATTTTACTTTGCAAAGAATACCCAGTCACGTGCAAGGAAAATAAAAAATCAGCATTTTTGCTTGCAGGTGATTGGATGATGGAAGTCAGGAGAGCTTATGCTCATTTACTAAGCTCTGGAGCAACTGCACTTGCAGAGTGCACAGTCTATTTGCCTTTAGTAAATCTACCCCTTAGTGTCAATGTACACATAGAGATTTAGCAGAGTTTAGGAGCTCCTGCATTTAGGTGAGCTTCAACCTTCCTCTCCTGAATTCGGAAGAGTTGCGTTCAGGATAGGAATGTTTTGACCACTGGCTGAGGGAAAATGCAAAAAAATTCTGCAAAACCGCAGCATGTGTTTGCTGCGATTTTGCCGTGTTTTGTGTAAATGGAAGCTATTCTACATAAAGCCTTAGAAGGCTGTCTATCTCCCCATTAAGGAGATTCACCCTTTCTATTTGTCCTGTTTACCATTGTAATTGAAAGTGAATGTAAAAGAAAATCCCAAATTTTAAGGTCGTTCCATGGTGACACTAGTTCTGGTGACCAGGGGTCCCCAAAGAATGTCCCTAATAATATGCAGGGATTTCCTCTCCCATTCTGTTGGGCTACGGGACAGGAAGTGAAGAGAAATCTCCCAATTGGGACTCAGATAGTGAACAATAATCTAACAGAGGCTATAACCCTCCCTTATTTTATCCAAAATGAAAAACAAATGTTGCCTTTGGTTCTACTTTAATTCATAGGACACATTAAGGTAAAAAACCTTAGGGCTTTAGAACCACTTTAATGCCCAAACCTGAATTTTGACATGTGTTAGTAAAATTGTATACAGATGCATCTCATAAAATTAGAATATCATCAAAAACTTAGTTTATTTCAGTAATTCAATTCAAAAAGTGAAATTAATATATTTTATATATCACAGAGTGAAATATTTCAAGCATTTCTTTCTTTTAATTTTGATGATTAGGGCTTACAGCGAGTGAAAATCCAAAATTCAGTATCTCAGAAAATTAGAATATTACATAAGACCCAAAAAAAAAAAAAGATTTTTAATATAGAAATGTTGGTTTGCTGAAAAGTATGTCCATGTACATTTAAGTATGCACTCAATATTTGGTCGGGACTTGAACTACTACATCAATGCGGTGTGGCATGGAGGCGATCAGCCTGTGGCACTGCTGAGGTGTTATGGAAACCCAGGTTGCTTTGATAGTCTCCTTTAGCTCGTCTGCATTGTTGGGTCTGGTGTCTCTCATCTTCTTCTAGACAACACCCCACAGATTCTCTATGGGGTTTAGGTCAGCTGAATTTGCTGGCCAATCAAGCACAGTAAAACCATGATCATTAAACCAGGTATTGGTACTTTTGGCAGTGTGGGCAGGTGCCAAGTCCTGCTGGAAAATGAAATCAGCATCTCCATAAAGCTGGTCAGCAGAGGAAAGCATGAAGTGCCCTAGAATTTCCTGGTAGAGGGCTGCGCTGACTTTGGACTTGATAAAACATAGTGGACCAACACTAACAGATGACATGGCTCCCCAAATCATCACAGACTGTGGAATATTTTGCATTTCATTTGGAAATCCAGGTCCCAGAGTCTGAATGAAGAGTGGAAAGGCACAGAATCCAAGTTGCATGAGATCCAGTGTGAAGTTTCCATGGTCCGTGATGACTATTGATCGGCATACATATATGTCCTCATGTTAATTGCATGTATACAAAATAATGTGTAGGTGTAATTTTGGCCATAGATGACTCAAGTTTTAGCCAGTTCCTGCTAAAAACAAACTTCGACCTGAAAATTTAAGGAGCCAGGTGGGAAATTCAAAGCTGAACAGTGACTGCAGCCAATCAAATTTAGTGTCTGTTTGGGTATTCTGACATTTACAGGAACAATGGCTGTCAGAATACAATAGCCCAGTAGAGGAGATACCTCCATCCATGCTGTTTAGAATGGATGGGAGAATCTATTGTTTCTTCTCATTCAACCCAGGGTCCTCTAAATGGCCAAATTGCAGAATCGGGAGAATATTGTCACAATTTCTACCTCGGGCCAATCAGAGCAAGCCTTGTGCTCACTGAAAAAATACAAGGCTTCTCCTGAATGTCCAAGAACCTGCAGAATGGTAATTAGCCCATATGGCTGCCAGAACACAACCGCTTACAGTGTGTAGCTACTTTAAAGCAGTAGTAAAATAAAAAAAACACCTGTAAGGCAATTGCATAATGTGCTAGCACATTATCAAATACTTACCTTAGAACAAGGACCTCCAGCAGTGCACTGTCACCCCTGAGAGGGCTTCCATCTTCCCCCCGGTATTTCTTCCAGGTTGGTGGACTTCGGCTGTATGAGTGGTCGGAGTTGTGATGAGATCATCCCCGGCACGAATCCGGTATGCCAGACCTTCAGAGCGCATGCGCCAGTAGAGTCACCGGCTGCATCCAGGGTGAATAACTTCTAAGGGGTGCACATTTAGGAGATATACGTATATTACTATATAGGCTCATCTGTTGGTAAAACTCAGAAAGCAGACTTTACTACAGCTTTAAGGTCGGGGCTGCTGTGAGATTTTATTGCTTGTTGACCGATATTTCATCAGAATCACATTGATTTCAGTGTACTGCAAATTAGGTGACAGGTAAGGGTGGCTTGATCTGCCAGTAGCAAAGTGATTTACTCTCCTGGGTGGCCCTATCATAGCACTACAGTTCCTAAATGGTCCTCATTAAAGGGAAAGTATAGCCAAAACCTTTTCTTTTAGTTTTGAATAGAATTTAAAAAGATTAGAATCCCTGTCAGGTTTTTATTGTCAGGGGACTCACTCTCTCTATCTGAGCTGGTGACAACAGTTACTGAGATACCAACAGATTTTTTTTTTGTTCAACTTAAGCTCCGCTGTGCGGTGTGCACACTCAAAACTAAACTCCAGGTGCAATAAAAAAGTGAGCACACATAAAAGTGTGCATGTTGTACACCTGGTCCTCCGCTGAAGAGAAAGGACCTTGGCTCTAATCCCCCAGGCTGCAAGACTCCTGACAGGTATTGGGTACTCATGGGCCATCCAGGCAGACCCTATTTTTAGGGGACCTGCCAAAGCAGGGTTCACCAAATCAAGGTTCCAAAACTAAGATTCACCAAAAGGTGGGCTCCCCCAAAGTGAGACCCTATGGGAGGGGAGAACCTGACCATAAGGCCATGTGCCCTCCTCCCAGGACTTTCGGGGCAAGCTCAAGGACATACACCTTATTAGTCAGGAGTCAGTTAAAGTGTATAGCGCTTTGCCAAAATAAATAAGTGCCTTGGAGGTGTCAAAGTGCGAGACAATGGCTGGCCTTCCAGCCAGTATAAAAATAGTCAGGGCCCAACCCAGGAGCCAGGGGTGGAAAATGCACGCAAGGGGTGCTGTGACCAAGGTGCCATACTAAAAACGTAGTGACTTGCCCCACTGTTCATTGCCAATCCAGAGGCACAAGCACTTCAGGCTGTTCTCAGCCTAGAAATCTAAACTTATAGAGTTGCCACTATAACAGTAAGTGAGAGGATATCATCCAAAGGGGACACCAGTTCCGGTGACAACTGTCTAAGGGGGAATTCCCCTCACTAGAAATTTCCTCTCACTTTCTGTTGCATCTCTAGGGCAGAAATTAAAGGAAAATCCACCAATGGAACAAAAGACAGTGACAAAATAAACAGAGGAGTTATACATCTTTATCTACTTTATCCACTTTAAATAGTATGCATTCAAATTTATGGTCTCTATTGACTCAATAAAGCTGAGTATGTAGATTTATGGAGAATTCTGACCGTTTAACCCTGCGGGAGCTCAGCTCATGCCTGCAGGCAATTTAAACACATTCACTGATAGATATCCATAAGAGGGGATATTTATGAATTTATACATAACTGGCATACTGAAAATTGCTTTTAGGTAGATGTTACAACAAATAACCCCAAATTACAAAATGTATGTCTGTTAGAATACACAATGAGTCTTCAATGTACGCCAGCATTACGTATATTCCCAGTCTGAGGTCTGTTCTCATGTTTAGCGCAGATTTTCTTCAGCTAGTGAGGCAACACAGCTCACATGTCTGTGGTTAGCGTCTCGGCTTCCTGTTTAGAGCTGTAAAAATGCGAATGAGTCAGCGAGTATTTCTTGTTGTGACACCTATAATGATATACGTTATATCTATTTCAAAACATTTCCCCCCAAAAAAAACAAAAACCTCCCAACATTCCAAGAGGAGAAAGGAGGACACCCTTTATCACAAATGGAGGCAAAGAGAATATCTCTGGCACAATCCCAGTTATGCAGATCAGGAAGAATTCCAGTACAAAAAATGATTGGTAAACCACTTTAAGACCGGAGGATTTTCCTGCTTAACGTCCAGGCCACTTCTTTCAACTTGGCACTGCGCAACTTTAACTGA
Source organism: Pelophylax lessonae (assembly GCF_965119305.1). Lineage (NCBI taxonomy): Eukaryota > Metazoa > Chordata > Amphibia > Anura > Ranidae > Pelophylax > Pelophylax lessonae. The sequence continues at coordinate 99,797,841 of NC_138768.1, forward strand.
CAATTGCGCGGTCATGCAACGCCATACCCAAACGAAATTTACGTCCTTTTTTCCCCACAAACAGAGCTTTCTTTTGGTGGTATTTGATTATCTCTGCGCTTTTCATTTTTTGCGATATTAATAAAAAAAGAGCGAACATTTTGCGAAAAAATTGACATTTTCTATTTTGACAGTTAAAAAATATCCAATATGTTCAATGTTTGTCATATATTTAGGCCAAAATGTATTTAGATACATGTCTTTGACAAAAAAAATTCTCAATGAGCGTATTTTTAACCACTTTAAGACCGGAAGATTTTACCCCCTTCCTGACCAGGCAATATTTTGCGATTCGGCACTGCGTTACTTTAACGGACAATTGTGCGGTCATGCAACACCGTACCCAAATTAAATTTATGTCCTTTTTTTCCCCCCACAAATAAAGCTTTCTTTTGGTGGTATTTGATCACCTGTGCGATTTTTAATTTTTGAAAAAAAGAGCGACAATTTTGAAAAAAAAAAACAATATTTTTCACATTCTGATATAGAACATTCCCCAAAAAAATTATGAATCAACATTTTTTAAAATTTTAGGCCAATTTGTTTTCTGCTGCATATTTTTGGTAAAAAAAATCACAATAAGCCTATTTTGATTGGTTTGCGCAAAAGTTATTGCGTTTACTAACTATGGGAAAGATTTGTCATTTTTATTGTTTATTTTTTTTTTTACTAGTAATGGCGGCGATCTGGGATTTTTTTTGCGGGACTGCGATATTGCGGCGGACATATCGGACCCCTAACTGACATTTTTTAAACTTTTGGGGAGACCAGTGACATTACTACAGTAATCAGTGCTATAAATATGCACTGTTACTGTAATAATTACACTGGCAGGGGTTAACACTGTTGGTGATCAAGGGGTTAAATGTGTGCCTCATGCTTACTGACGTGTGTGGGGGGAGGGGATTGTGTGACACAGACACAGATCGCAGGTTCAGCTATGCTGAATCCTGTGATCTGTCCCTGCCTGTCACAGAGGGCGTATTTCCTCACTCTTTCCCTGACGATCAGGGAAGATCGGTGGTGATCACCGCCTCTCCTCCCCTGGCCCAACTCCCTCTGTGTCTGAATACAGCGGGAGCGAACCTCCGGCGGCGCGTGCTGCCAAGAGAGTGAGCAATCCAGCTATGTAGGTCTACGTCGCTGGACCCAGCCGAGCCGCTCTGCTGCAGTAGCAGCAACGTGAGGGGTCGGCAAGTTGTTAAACCTACAAGTTTTTTGTTTCATTAACACTTTTTCTGTATAATGGCTTTTCAACATAATTCATTTAGAAGTTGGATAAAAGACAAATAGACTGTGCACTTTGCAAAGTGCAGTTGCTCCAGAGCTTAGTAAATGAGGAAAAGCTTCACTTTGCAAAGAATACCCAATTACAGGCAAGGAAAATTAAAAAGCAGCGTTTTTGATTGCACTATTGGATTGGAAGTCATTTACTAAGCTCTGGAGTAATTGCACTTGAAAAGTGCCCAGTCTATTTGCCTTTAGTAAATCAACCCCTTATTGTAGTATAATACTCCACTTAGTACTGTAGATATTTAAACAATACATTTATTATAGAGATCTATACATCAGAGCATAAATAAGGACAACTGAGGAGGAAAGAAGAACAGTTGGGAACTATGCATTTAATCTTTTTTGGTGCCACTGACATTTGGCATACATCACCAGCAACAGAGAAGGTTTACTAACAATTCCAACCATTGTGTACAAATCTGACAAAACTGCTGACTGACAGAAGGAAGTGATCTGGCGATTAAACAGCTGCCTGATCACTTCCACTCACCCCAGTGTGTTCAGCCATCCCTCTCCCCCTGCGCACACACCCAACCATGTTTCTGGTGCTCCACACACACCCTCCTAGGGGCTCAGGAAGCTGATCACCACTACCTAGTAATAACCCATAAAGTGATATATATATATATATATATATATATATATATATATATATATATATATATATACAGCAGTCACTTTTCCTGGTCATTGTGGCATGGGAAATGGAGTGCAATCTGCGCCATATTTGCTTCAGTGGAGGGCAGGTGAGACATCAGGGGTCAAAAAGACACCTGATTTCTTATTCAAAAAAGGAAACAAAAAACAACATTATGTACTCACAAGGGCAGCGGGTCAGGGGTACTGCTAGAAGGCAGTTCAGTTGTTCCTCCTCCACCAATGTTATATTGGTAAACCAGGTTGAAAAGCTGATGATCCACGCTTTCTCTACAGGCAGCAGAAAAATCTGGCCGGAGCCTGCATCTACTCACCTGCAGCAAGGCTTACACTAGGTGTCGGGGCAACACATTTCTGGACTGGGGCCCCCTTTGTCAAGCCTGCTGCATTCTGGTTTCAGTGTCTTCTTATATAATAGCCTCAAAGTCTAAGACAAGGAAGTACCACATAAGCAGCGCTTAAAATAAATGCATACATATACAATATGTGCAAATTCAACAATCAGGTGAGAAAGATGTACTAGCAGTCTGTGTAAGAGTCCATCTGACAAATCCAAAGGGATGACCCGTCACCATGAAGTGAAGCAAATATGGATGACAAACTTCCACCACACCGCGTGACCCCTTAGGCAGTCAACACTCACCAAATGCCTGCAAAAAATGAGCCTTTACAATGACAGTATGAATCCCGGATCGCTCCACCGGATAATTAAGCTCACGCTATCACCCCAACTACTACGTGCTGTCGGCGAGGTGGAGGCGGAAGTTCCCGAACGCTGACGAGAGAAACGGAGTGTCCGTAATAGAGTGGAGCGGAGCGGAGTTAGGCGAGCGAGGCAGTTTGAGTGTCCGGGGAGTAGCGGCGGTGTCCCGATCCAGGATTTATCTCCGGGGACGGTTTGGCACTGGTGAGCTATTGGCCGCACAGCTTCTGGTCATCTCCACTCGTTTACATGCCATATTTTTGTATTGAACATGTGAGTTTAATGTGAGGGGGATGGGGCTTGTTTTTTACAATAAAGAGTTTTAGAACTACTGCTCTATGAGCGTTTTCCCTTTATATGTACACATGTGATGCCGCTCTGAGTATTCCAGTCATCTTTGAGCCATTCCCGAGTGAGATCCTTCTGGACACCTGCTAGTGTTAATTATCCGGTGGAGCGATCCGGGATTCATACTGTCATTGTAAAGGCTCATTTTTTGCAGGCATTTGGTGAGTGTTGACTGCCTAAGGGGTCACGCGGTGTGGTGGAAGTTTGTCATCCATATTTGCTTCACTTCATGGTGACGGGTCATCCCTTTGGATTTGTCAGATGGACTCTTACACAGACTGCTAGTACATCTTTCTCACCTGATTGTTGAATTTGCACATATTGTATATGTATGCATTTATTTTAAGCGCTGCTTATGTGGTACTTCCTTGTCTTAGACTTTGAGGCTATTCACATCCTTTTATCAATCTGTATATATCAAGGCAGCTGCTAGATATTGCTAATTTACTGTATTCGTACAGTTTAGCACGTCCACATCCTCCTACTAGCGCAGGGTGATAGAGATATTGGGCTTTGGTTTTATATTCTCTTTCTTTGGTTTTACAGTCTTCTTATATAAGCTACTACATTTCTAGCACCATGATTAATCCATAGATTTCTTGTCTAAAAAACATGAATATCCTAGGATAAAACACAGACAGCTGTCCTCCAAGTACTGCGGTGGGTGCATATGGATAATATTTTTTTTTTTTTAATGTTTCATAAAGTGTGTTTTTTACTATGCAAGATCTCTACACTTCCTCTTTTTCATGTTTTTTAAGTTCTGCATATTACTACAATGCTGTAATGTGTTCTACCACCACATCCCTAAGTTAATTGAACAAAACCAATACTCTCCCAAAAAAAAACAGGAACAGATGATAGTGGGAATTTTTAGGTGGACGATCTCTCAAAAAAATGTCATTGCATACATAAATAATAAAATGTAACCCTTATTCACGTTTAGGCATGAAGCAGACAATGGCTATTGTTAAAGTGGAGTTCCCCCAAACATAGAACTTTCGCTGATCTGCTTCCTCACCCCTTTAAAGGGGGGAACGGGTACCTGTTTTTGACCCCCTCCACGACATTCAGAAAGCGCAGCGCACTTCGCGCATGTGCCGCAGGGAATCGGATGTGATGCCAAAAGGCTTGACT